>NC_042970.1:62460895-62832145 GCF_901001165.1 Salmo trutta | reverse complement strand
GTCTTCTATTTCCTTTCCTTCTGAAGCAGTCTTCTATTTCCTCTCCTTCTGAAGCAGTCTTCTATTTCCTTTCCTTCTGAAGCAGTCTTCTATTTCCTTTCCTTCTGAAGCAGTCTTCTATTTCCTTTCCTTCTGATCAGTCTTCTATTTCCTTTCCTTCTGAGCAGTCTTCTATTTTCTTTCCTTCTGAGCAGTCTTCTATTTTCTTTCCTTCTGAAGCAGTCTTCTATTTCCTTTCCTTCTGAGCAGTCTTCTATTTCCTTTCCTTCTGAAGCAGTCTTCTATTTCCTTTCCTTCTGAGCAGTCTTCTATTTCCTTTCCTCTCCTTCTGAAGCAGTCTTCTATTGCCTCTTCTCTTCCTCTGAAGCAGTCTTCTATTTCCTTTCCTTCTGAAGCAGTCTTCTATTTCCTTTCCTTCTGAAGCAGTCTTCTATTTCCTTTCCTTCTGAGCAGTCTTCTATTTCCTTTCCTTCTGAGCAGTCTTCTATTTCCTTTCCTTCTGAAGCAGTCTTCTATTTCCTTTCCTTCTGAAGCAGTCTTCTATTTCCTTTCCTTTCCTTCTGAGCAGTCTTCTATTTCCTTTCCTTCTGAAGCAGTCTTCTATTTCCTCTCCTTCTGAAGCAGTCTTCTATTTCCTTTCCTTCTGAAGCAGTCTTCTATTTCCTTTCCTTCTGATCAGTCTTCTATTTTCTTTCCTTCTGAGCAGTCTTCTATTTCCTTTCCTTCTGAAGCAGTCTTCTATTTCCTTTCCTTCTGAGCAGTCTTCTATTTCCTTTCCTTCTGAGCAGTCTTCTATTTCCTTTCCTTCTGAGCAGTCTTCTATTTCCTTTCCTTCTGAGCAGTCTTCTATTTCCTTTCCTTCTGAGCAGTCTTCTATTTCCTTTCCTTCTGAGCAGTCTTCTATTTCCTTTCCTTCTGAGCAGTCTTCTATTTCCTTTCCTTCTGAAGCAGTCTTCTATTTCCTTTCCTTCTGAAGCAGTCTTCTATTTCCTTTCCTTTCCTTCTGAGCAGTCTTCTATTTCCTTTCCTTCTGAAGCAGTCTTCTATTTCCTCTCCTTCTGAAGCAGTCTTCTATTTCCTTTCCTTCTGAAGCAGTCTTCTATTTCCTTTCCTTCTGATCAGTCTTCTATTTCCTTTCCTTCTGAGCAGTCTTCTATTTCCTTTCCTTCTGAAGCAGTCTTCTATTTCCTTTCCTTCTGAGCAGTCTTCTATTTCCTTTCCTTCTGAAGCAGTCTTCTATTTCCTTTCCTTCTGAGCAGTCTTCTATTTCCTTTCCTCTCCTTCTGAAGCAGTCTTCTATTGCCTCTTCTCTTCCTCTGAAGCAGTCTTCTATTTCCTTTCCTTCTGAAGCAGTCTTCTATTTCCTTTCCTTCTGAAGCAGTCTTCTATTTCCTTTCCTTCTGAGCAGTCTTCTATTTCCTTTCCTTCTGAGCAGTCTTCTATTTCCTTTCCTTCTGAAGCAGTCTTCTATTTCCTTTCCTTCTGAAGCAGTCTTCTATTTCCTTTCCTTTCCTTCTGAGCAGTCTTCTATTTCCTTTCCTTCTGAAGCAGTCTTCTATTTCCTCTCCTTCTGAAGCAGTCTTCTATTTCCTTTCCTTCTGAAGCAGTCTTCTATTTCCTTTCCTTCTGATCAGTCTTCTATTTCCTTTCCTTCTGAGCAGTCTTCTATTTTCTTTCCTTCTGAGCAGTCTTCTATTTCCTTTCCTTCTGAAGCAGTCTTCTATTTCCTTTCCTTCTGAAGCAGTCTTCTATTTCCTTTCCTTCTGAGCAGTCTTCTATTTCCTTTCCTTCTGAGCAGTCTTCTATTTCCTTTCCTTCTGAGCAGTCTTCTATTTCCTTTCCTTCTGAGCAGTCTTCTATTTCCTTTCCTTCTGAGCAGTCTTCTATTTCCTTTCCTTCTGAGCAGTCTTCTATTTCCTCTCCTTCTGAAGCAGTCTTCTATTTCCTCTCCTTCTGAAGCAGTCTTCTATTGCCTCTTCTCTTCCTTCTGAAGCAGTCTTCTATTTCCTTTCCTTCTGAAGCAGTCTTCTATTGCCTCTTCTCTTCCTCTGAAGCAGTCTTCTATTTCCTTTCCTTCTGAAGCAGTCTTCTATTTCCTCTCCTTCTGAAGCAGTCTTCTATTGCTCGCAGCTGTTTTGTTTCTCTGTACTTCCCTCCCTGTGGTGTCTTGGCCTCTACACGAACTTCAGAACTATCCCCATGGTTAATTATTTCTATCTTAAACACTTGATAAACCATCCTTTTTTTTCCCTTTTCAGGTCTTCCTAGGCCTTGTCCAAGGCACCAACCTGATCCAGCGCTTGATCAACGTGGCCTACACCTACGACAACCTAGCACACAGGTGAGCGAACACCGAAGACGAGGCCTATGTTTCAATAGTCACACTACGCACTAGTATGTAGTACTTAACTACTTAGTGTATTTGGTGTGGCGCAATGCATGTGGTCACACTCTCCATGCCAATAAAGGCTTTTGAATTTGAAGGATAAGGAATGTGTTTGGCATTCATTGTAAGTTTTCTTGTTGTATGGACATGGATATCGGTGTGAAATGTTTTTGTACTGAAGGTTTCCCTCAACCTATCTTGACTATGTTTACTTCCTGTCTCACCTGCAGAGTTTTGAAGGCCCAGTCAGATCACCGGTCCCGTCATGAAGGTGAGCAACATTTTTACGTACGCTTAAATAACGTTCATCTACATGAAAAGTCCCACAGATTTTTTTTCCACACACACGTTTTGCTCTGACAATACAACTTTCATAGCCTCCTGTCCATTCTGTTTGTGCTTAAGAACATTGTTCTCAGTAGTTTCACATGTCTAATGTGTTATTCCTATGTACCAGTGACCCACTACTCCATGTGGCTGCTGGTGAGCTGGGCCCACTGCTGCTCTACGGTCAAGTCCAGTCTGGCCGACAGCGACCACCTCCACGACTGGCTGAAGAAGCTCACCCTGCTGGTGCCGGAGGTGAGGTCTGGGGGAGAATATCATGAGACGTTGACCCCCCCCCCCCCCCTGGAAATGATGAACAACTGCTATCTAGCATCGTCTTCATCTTGCTTTTCTTCCCCCTACCTAAAACCATGACTTTTATTTGTTTCAGTGTAACATCTGTGGGTATTTCCATCCAAAAATATTGTCTCTGGAAAGAATCTAGCTATACTGCGATTTGTTCACTATCCTATTTTGATGCCACTGAAATACTAACGAATCTGTGACCCAATTGAGCCGTGTGACTTTGGTAACAAAAGACACTCACGTTAACACAACACATTCCTCTATTTGATGTGGTCACCAAGGTCACACGGATCAATTGGCTCACAGAATCGTATAAATAGAAATGCAAATAGAGGAATGTATGGCGTTTTTAACGTGCGTCTCGTCCTTCTCAGACGGCGGTGCGTCACGAGGCTTGTAACGGCCTGTACAAGCTGTCCCTGTCTGGTCTGGACGGAGGAGAGTCCATCAACAGGTCCTTCCTGCTGCTGGCCGCCTCCACACTGCTCAAGTTCCTCCCTGACGCACAGGCCCTCAAACCACTGCGGGTGGGTACAGCACACATGCACACTTGCCCGTATAGACACATGCATATATACGCACGCATTCACAGAAACATAGACGCACACAAGCACAATTTTGTTGTACTGTATACTGACTAAAACAAATGTGTTCAGTGTGGGTTATTCAATTCCTAGGTCACGTTACAGATGCCTAATATGAGTGAAAGGGCTCTGTAGCTGATGTGCTCATGTGTTCAGGTGGAGGACTATGAAGAGGAGCCCGTGCTGAGGACGGGCTGTAAGGAGTACTTCTGGCTGCTGTGCAAGCTCATCGACAACATCCACGTCAAAGACGCCAGCCAAACCACTCTGTTGGACCTGGATGCTTTAGCCAGACACCTGGCCGACTGCATCCGGAGGTGAGTCCAAGATGAATCCAAGACCAGTTCGGTGTCTGAAACAGCATCGTATTGCCTGTTTGGTGCACTACCTTTTGATGGACCTTCGGCTCGGGTCAAAAGTAGTGCGCTATATTGGAAATAGGATCAACCCGGGTCTCTCTTGAATTAGATATTTTATGTCTGATTGCTTGCTTTGTCCACATTCTTGCTGGAGCATGAAGGCCAGCTCAAATACACAAGACAAGACTGTTTTTAAACCAGTTCTACAATTAAGTTTGCTTGATCAAACCTTGACCTGTCTCCCGCTCCCCAGCCGTGAGATCCTGGACCAGCAAGACGGCGCAATCGAGGACGACGGTCTCACGGGCCTCCTGCGCCTCGCCACCAGCGTCCTCAAACACAAGCCCCCCTTCAAGTTCTCCCGCGAGGGCCAGGAGTTTCTGCGCGACGTCCACAACCTGCTCTTCCTCCTTCCCAGCCTGGCCGACCGCGCCCAGCCCAAGTGCAAGTCGCATGCGGCCCGCGCCGCCGCCTACGACCTCCTGGTGGAGACGGTGAAGGGCTCGGTGGAGAACTACAGGCTGCTTCACAACTGGGTCATGTCCCAGCACATGCAGAGTGAGATGAACCTTTAGGAACTGTTGAAAATGCCAGTAGGAATATTTGTCAGTGAGAGTAATGCGTTGGTGGGAGGGCCCAAGGGAATACAATGGGTATTGAATTTGACATTGTGCTGGCTGACCAAACTGAAAATAGTTTTTGTCCCTAAACTGCGCCTAGCTGTTTTTTTGGGGGGAGGGGGGAGTGTGAGGGAGTATAAATACAATACGCTGGTTTTAAACAAACATCCAAATAGCATCTCGTTGAAGTCAGGCCTTCCTGTTGGTAATGTCTGCTCCGTGGATTTCCATGACTGGATCAAATGAGCGGAGCAAGTTGGTTTATTAAGTTCCAGGTCCCATTTATAAATGATGTGATTAGGATCCAGTGTACATGTTTGGGCATCATCAAGCATATCATCTTATGTCCACTATATTCTATTAGGCTTCTGAAAGATATGAAGATTTGTGTTTAGTTAATTCAATTGACATTTCTACCCCCCCCCCCCCCCCCCCCCCCCCCCCAGCCTCTCACGCCCCGTACAAGTGGGACTACTGGCCCCACGATGACGTGCGTGCCGAGTGTCGCTTTGTGGGCCTCACTAACCTGGGGGCCACCTGCTACCTGGCCTCCACTATCCAACAGCTCTACATGATCCCTGAGGCACGCCAGGCTGTCTTCACTGCGAAGGTCGGTCCTCTAAATACTGTGCTCCTCTTTCGCTCTCTTTGTCCTATCGTACCTCTCTTGCTTTTCTTACACCTCTCTTTCATTCTTTCTTTTTTTCCTGTCTTGTTCTCGCTCTCTCTCTCTCTCTATTAGTGATTGTAATGGATGATATTACAATGGTTCCTTTTTCACAATGCTGTAGGTTGTATGGGGCAATTTCACCTCATCCGCGTGTGTGTGTGTATATAGCACTCATCTGGATGATATGCGGCAGCCTTTTTGCGCATGAATGCTCATCCCACACATGCTATTTCACTCCCTCTGCCACCTGAAGAATGCTTTGATGTTGAAGTTGTGAATGTTGTTTATTAACGAGAGTTGTGCGTTTTCCCAGTACGCAGAGGAGATTAAGCACAAGACCACCTTACTGGAGCTCCAGAAGATGTTCACCTATCTCATGGTATGCAGCCGCTCTCTCTCCTCCAGCCGTCTGTCACAACACTCTATCGCCTCAGTCCGTTGACAAGAACAAACAGACATTGTCCCCGTAGAGACACTGCTACTTCAATTCTGCTCCGCTCCACCTTTCTTCCATTGCCTAATTCTCCTCCTCTCTCCGTCCCCGGTTCCAGGAGAGCGAGAGGAAGGCGTACAACCCCCGCCCGTTCTGTAAGACCTACACCATGGACAAGCAGCCCCTGAACACGGGCGAGCAGAAGGACATGACCGAGTTCTTCACCGACCTCATCACCAAGATAGAGGAGATGTCCCAGGACCTGAAAAACACAGTGAAGACTCTCTTTGGCGGCGTCATCACCAACAATGTGGTCTCGCTGGTAAGAATCACCGTACTCCTTTTTAAATGTTTCCCGGCAACATTTCCGTAGTGCAAAAGAATTGTGTAAAGTGCAAAACTCTATAAATCACACTGCGAGATAACGAGGTTTACTGTCTTTTTTGTGCTTTGCACAATTCCTTTTGCGCCACAACAATTCACTACAAAATATCGCCCTACGCGCATGTATTGCGTTCGTGTTGGAGTGTGTGTGTGCGTGAAGCCATTCTCGTTCAACTCATTTTCTCCGTCCAACAGGACTGTGACCACGTGAGTCAGACAGCCGAGGAGTTCTACACAGTCAGGTGCCAGGTGGCCGACATGAAGAACATCTACGTAAGCACATCGCCATCAGCATCGTTGACTTGGTTTAGAAGTGCAACCAAGTGTTATAGACTGGGATTTACCTTCCAATCACAAATCTCATAGCGCTGTAGTATCACACTGCTGCCTTCTATTCAGCTTGGAATTTCTACTCTGGCAAATGGCAACTTTTCCTCAAGTCATCCTATGTGTTCTGTTAGTCTGGTGTATTTTCTACGCTCCTCGTTCTTGTGGGCGTACAGTACTGCTTGGCATGCTGCTAGAGACGTTGGTGTGTCTTGGTGTTTCCTCAGGAATCTCTGGACGAGGTGACCATCAAGGACACTCTGGAGGGGGACAACATGTACACCTGCTCCCAGTGTGGCAAGAAAGTACGCGCCGAGAAGAGGTGAGTCGACTCAAACCTCCCGAAGAGGACCCTGCTGGTCCAAATGCCCTGTGCTTTCTCTCCTGAAAATCAGCAGAACCTAATAAATTGGAGGTGGTAGTTGTATATTAGACATTTTTGGAATGGTTAGCTGGTTTTCCACCAGTTGATGTTAGTTTACGATTTGAAGAAATAACTATTATTGACATCTCTAGTTTCTCTTTTTTTTTTTCTTTTTTTGTCCAAGACCTGTGCTTATATTAATCTCCCTTCCCTTTCTCCATCCTGCTCCTTTCCAGGGCCTGCTTCAAGAAGCTTCCTCGCATCCTGAGCTTCAACACCATGCGCTACACCTTCAACATGGTCACCATGATGAAGGAGAAGGTCAACACGCACTTCTCCTTCCCCCTGCGCCTCGACATGACCCCCTACACTGAGGACTTCCTCATGGCCAAGGGCGACAGGAAAGAGGGTACGCGTCACTTCCTGTTCCCGACAGACCCCCAAGCACCTGATTGGTTCTCCATAGGCCCTGTACTAAATTCACGTGTCACTATACTGTCTATTTGGTGAATTTGAAATCGGGTTGAATAGCAATATGAGGAGAATTCCCTTTTCATAGTCTGTAGAAAAAGGACAAATGTGCAGGTGCTGGATAGGAAAAACGAATATTTGAAAACAATGTCGTGTCTGTAATGCTCCGCAGTGATTTATCGCCGATATGAGAAGTTTTGATCCTAGCCTATCAGAGGGCAAGCTCGGTGGAGCAACCAGCATACCTTCAACCAATAATTGGAGGAATGGGTTTGCTCATTGATGTGGTCCACTATATCCTACTACAGGTTTCCGGGAGGAGGGTGGGGCTAAGGTGGCGGAGAGCTACGAGTACGACCTAATCGGCGTCACGGTGCACACAGGCACGGCGGACGGCGGCCATTACTACAGTTTCATCCGAGACATCGTCAACCCGCACGCCTACAAGAATAACAAATGGTGAAGAATATCTCTGGCTCTAGTATTGAAATCAGAATAAAAAAAAAAAAAGAGGTCTCTAACTTAATTTGCTTTTCTCAGGTACCTATTCAATGATGCCGAGGTGAAGCCGTTTGATTCAGCCCAGCTAGCCTCCGAGTGCTTCGGTGGAGAGATGACGGTAAATCCTAAAATAAAGACAAAGCTCCAGTGTTTTCCTGTTCATTTATACTTTTCAATATTGAAATGTTTCGTCTCACTATCATATGTCTTTTAGACAAAAACATACGACTCGGTCACCGACAAGTTCATGGACTTCTCCTTTGAGAAGGTCAGTTTCCTTGTAAATCATTTTCTAAAGTGAAATTTAGTTGAATAAAATGATGGGTTTTAAAGTTGACAGTTTGTCCCGTGTCTCTCCCCCCCAGACCCACAGTGCCTACATGCTTTTCTACAAGAGAGTGGAGCTCGAGGAGGAAAATGGCAAAGACTTCAACTTCGACGTTTCTCCAGATCTACTCGAGGTACCCGGCTGGTTACAATCTCGTAGCACTCTCCTTTCTCACGTTCTTTATTCTCTCAAAACTTTGAAATACTTATTCTGTATTTCTTTTATTTTCTCTACTCAGTGGATTTGGCAAGACAACATGCAGTTTCTCCAGGACAAGAACATTTTCGAGCACACATACTTTGGGTAAGTGACACATTTTTATACTAGCCGTCATGACTGTACCTTTTCTGAAGCTAGAATGCAGATGTGATATTATTGAGAACGTATGTTAAGAGTACTTTGCTTGTGTGCCCGTGACTTGACCCTGAAATGTATAACTAAATCGATTTTACTTATGAAGTACTGGCTCAATTAAAGCTCATATCCATTCAAATATGAACACGGTCTTGATCTGTTAACATGGTGTAAGTTATGTAGGATGAAGTGTTGCCTTGGTGGATAAACTGGTCTGAGATCAGTGTTGTGACTCACTCTGCACTCTTACCTACAGGTTCATGTGGCAGCTTTGCAGCAGCATCCCTAGCACTTTACCAGACCCTAAACCCATCTCCCTCATGACTGCCAAGGTACGACCGCACTCCACTAAAGCCTTATTCTCAACCATAGAACTTAATTTGAAAGTCCTTGAACTTTTCACAGATTTATTTATGGCTTTATCTTTCCACTTTGAATGTACTTTCTCACACTTCTCCTCCTTGGTTACAGCTTAGCACGTCATTTGTCCTGGAGACATTCATTCACTCTAAGGAAAAGGTGAGTTGTCCTTCCTTACTGTCAGTGGATGGCTCCCTCTAGTGGCTAGATTGCAGTCTGGTTATTTTTCGGCCCTCTGTTTTACAGCGTGGAAGATGGTCTGTAACTTCTAGCAAAGGTTTGTCTAAATTTCGTCTGTGTGTTTTCAGCCCACCATGTTGCAGTGGATCGAGCTCCTGACCAAACAATTCAACAACAGCCAGGCGGCCTGCGAGGTAAATTGACTGTTTGTTGAAGCACAAATCGGGGACCACATATTGTGCTGAATGGTTTTCAGTCTTTATCAGGGTAATTGTTAACTTCCTGTTTTCGTGTGGTCTTTCAGTGGTTTTTGGACCGCATGGCTGATGACAACTGGTGGCCCATGCAGATCCTCATCAAGTGCCCCAATCAGATTGTTCGACAGGTGAGAGCCCCAATCAGATTGTTCGTCTCACTCACTCACTCACTCACTCACTCACTCTCTGCCCATTTGTCCCCCATCAGATGTTTCAGAGGCTGTGTATCCACGTCATCCAGAGGCTACGGCCCGTCCACGCCCACCTCTACCTACAACCTGGCATGGAGGACGGGTAGGAATGGTTGCTTATGTAGAAATTAATCAACCAGCCAATCAATCACTCACAACTCAGAAACATGTTAATTTGTAAGCTTTATAGCGTAAACAATTGATGGCTTACGCAAACATTTTATGTTGAGTTTTTCCCTTATTAAACTAGCTTCTGATATCCCATGAGTCGTCTATAACGTGGCTCTTGAGCTGATCATGTTTTGCTGCCACTAGAGGCGATGCAGCGTGACATCACCGTGTTGTGTCTGTCTGTCATTAGCTGGCTGAGAGAAAGGCGCCACGTGTCACCAAGTTGTCCTAGCACTGTGGGCACTTGGAGTTTTGTGGCACAACATGGAGGGAAATGGTCACTAACCAAAGAAGTTTAGATTTGATAATGTTCTGGACAAACTCAGGGAAAACTCCCAAGTTTAATTCCACTGTATCACCTGGGTCATGTTCATTAAGGTACTCAACAGAGAACGTTTCAAAATGCTTTGCAACACAAAACAAAAATGGGAGTTTAAGGTAGTCCCTTTCTGTTTCAGTCCATTTTCATTTGTTTGGTACCGAATGAACGTGACCTGAGAAGTTGTCTGATGTCACTTCCTGTGTGCGGCCTCCAGGTCTGACGACATGGACGGGCCGGTGGAGGACATCGGCAGCCGCTCGTGCGTGACGCGCTTCGTCAAGACGCTGCTGTCCATCATGGAGCATGGCGTCAAGCCCCACAGCAAACACCTGACCGAGTACTTCGCCTTCCTCTACGAGTTCGCCAAGATGGGAGAGGAGGAGGTGGGTCGTGGATAACAATAGTCATTTTATAGGAATATACTCTTGACACTTTTATCCCAAAGGACTTAACTGTGTAAAAATGAGTTCCAAATGGCACCCTATTACCGACAGAGTGTACTACATTTGACCAGAGCCTGCTCTCTGAGTGCATACATTTTCAGTATGTTTTCTGTGATTCCTGCAGGGCGTGAACCCCATGACCTTGGTATTACCTCACCAAGATGCATGGCTAAAAGTCTTTTTAGAGAACAAGGTTTTTGCTAACAGTCTGTTTTTCTCTTTTCTCATTCCCCCAGAGTCAGTTCCTTCTGTCCCTACAAGCCATTTCCATCATGGTGCACTTCTACATGGGCACCAAGGGGCCTGAGAACGTAAGTATACGCTAGTTTGTGTGTGTGTGTGTGTGTTTCTGTGACAGTGTGTGTAATGCCCCGGTCACCCCAGCCCCAGGTGGAGGTGCTGTCTGAGGAGGAGGGAGAAGAGGAGGATGAGGAGGAGGACATCTTGTCCCTGGCGGAAGAGAAGTACCGCCCGGCCGCCTTGGAGAAGATGATAGCTCTCATCGCCCTGCTGGTGGAACAGTCCCGCTCTGAGAGGTAGGGCACTGCCGGGCAGAGATGGCCACGGCACCACTTGGGACACAGGAAAGCCATATATGGCACAGGGATTTGACCTGCTGCTCGCAAAGTGAGATTAGTCAATGGTACTGGGCAATTTGAGTATCACCCAGAACTAGAAAATTGTTGTGACTAGACAATTTGGTATTGTACATTTGCTGGGTCACAGAAAATGTTCATAGCTTTGGCGCAGGACAACATAGTGTTGGTAATACAGCCCAGAAGTTAGCTATAAATACTACCACATTCAGCACCCAATTTATTCGCTGTTGTCACTATCAAATCCTCCCCCTTCTTCATATGCTTAATTTCACCTTCATTCTAATCTCCTTTTCACCCTCCGTCTCTCTCCAGACACCTGACTCTGTCCCAGAGTGACATGGCAGCCCTGACCGGGGGGAAAGGCTTCCCTTTCCTCTTCCAGCACATCCGAGACGGCATCAACATCAGGCAGACCTGCAACCTCATCTTCAGCCTGTGTCGCTACAACAACCGCCTGGCCGAGCACGTACGTTTAACACGCACCGGGGCACACGCACCCACAAACAAACATGTCACCGTTGTTAATGGCAGACCCTGGCCGTGACCCCACTCTCCGAGGGTGTCTCAGGGAGAGTTGGAATTTGCAAAAAGCACATTTCCAATTTGTATTAATACACACTTTTACATGTTTGAAATAGGACAAATATAAGCACCCACTAAATTCTTATTATTACATAAACACAGAGACATCATTTCTCCTGTGTTCTATTCCAGATTGTATCCATGCTCTTCACCTCTATCGCTAAACTGACGCCTGAGGTAAGCACTGATGTGAGAACCTATACTTTTAATACATAATGCTCTCAATCTATTATCCAACTCAATTATTAGTTTGCACAAATCTCAATTTATCCCTTAAATGTGCTCTACTTTCTCTCATCTCTCTCTCTCTCTATCCCCTTCTCTCTCGCTCTCTTTCTCTGCATCCCTCTTTTAGGCGGCAAACCCTTTCTTCAAGCTGCTCACCATGCTGATGGAGCTGTCAGGTGGTCCTCCGGGCATGCCTTCCTTCGCCTCATACATATTACAGAGGATCTGGGAGGTACGGTCACACACTCAACATAAAATCACATGTTATTGGTCACATGCTTCGTAAACAGTAGGTGTAGACAAACAGTGATCCTTACGGGCCCTTCCCAACGGTTTAGATAGAACAATTATAATAATAGAAGAAATAAATAACAATATTTTGGTGCTGTTACCCCGTGTGTATATAGCCAAGTCGATGTGCAGGGGTACAAGGTCATTGAGGTAGATGTTCACATATAGGTAGGGGTCGAGTGACTCGCCAACAGGATAGATAATAAACAGTAGCAGCAGCGTATGTGATGAGTCAAGAGCTGGTGCAAAAAGGGTCAATGCAGATAGTCCGGGTAGCTATCTAGCAGTTGCCGTACCAAGCGGTGACTCAGCCAGTCAAGATTCTCTCAATGGTGCAGCTGTAGAACTTTGTTGAGAATCTGAGGGCCCATGCCAAATCGTTTCAGCCTCCTGAGGGGCAAGAGGCATTGTGTGGCCTTCACGACTGTGTTGGTGTGTGTGGACCATGTTAATTCCTTAGTGAGGAACTTGAGGCTCTCGACCCACGCCACTACAGCCAGTGGATGAGGGCGTGCTCGACTCTCCGTTTCCTGTAGTCCTCGATCAGCTCCTTTTGTCTTGCTCACGTTGAGGGAAGAGGTTGTTGTCCTGGCACCACACTGCCAGGTCACTGACCTCCCTATAGGCTGTCTTGTCGTCGGTGATCAGGCCTACCACCGTCGTGTCGTCAGCGAACTTAATGATGGTGTTGGAGTTAGGCGTTGCCACGCAGTCGTGGGTGAACAGGGATTATAGGAGGGGACTAAGCACGCGCCCCTGAGGGGCCCCGGTGTTGATGGTCAGCGAGGCGGATGTCTTGTTGCCTACCCTCACCACCTGGGAGCGGCCCGACAGGAAGTCCAGGATCCAGTTGCAAAGGGAGGTGTTCAGTCCCAGGGTCCTTAGCTTAGTGATGGGCTTTGAGGGCACATAGGTTCATCTGATTCATTGTTCTTTATCAAGTTACTTCAGTTAAACATCAATTTATTCATCTATTTGTCCTTAATCCACATTATGAAGTTATTTCAGTTGATCTTGATGCCGTTGACTAAAATATTTGTTGTGTGTGTTCTCTCCCAGGTGATAGAGTACAACCCTAGCCAGTGTCTGGACTGGTTGGCGGTGCAGACCCCCAGGAACAAGCTGGCTCACAGCTGGGTGCTGCAGAACATGGAAAACTGGGTGGAGCGCTTCCTACTGGCCCACAACTACCCCCGTGTCCGCACCTGTAAGAACACTTGTGATGTCTTTCTCTGTCTGGAAGTTCGTACTAGCTACACTGCAAAAGTATATGGACACCTGCTCGTCGTACTTGTCATTCCAAAATCATGGCCATTAAATATGGAGTTGGTCTCCCCTTTTCTGCAAAAACAGCCTCCGCTCTTCTGGGAAGGCTTTCCATTAGATGTTGGAACATTGCTGCGGGGACTTGCTTCCATTCAGCCACGAGTATTAGTGATGTCGGCCATTGATGTTGGGCGATTAGGCCTGGCTCGCAGCATTCCAATTCATCCCAAAAGTGTTCTATGGGGTTGTCAGGGCCCTGTGCAGGCCAGTCAAGTTCTTCCACACCGATCTTGACAAACAATTTCTGTATGGACCTCACTTTGTGCATGGGAGCATTGTCATGCTGAAACAGGAAAGGGCCTTCCCAAACTGTTGCCACAAATTTGGAAGTACAGAATCGTCTAGCATGTCATTGTATGCTGTAGCATTAAGATTTCCCTTCACTACAACTAAGGGGCCTAGCGCAAACCATGAAATACAGACCCAGACCATTATTCCTCCTCCACCAAACTTTACAGTTGGCACTATGCATTGGGGCAGGTAGCGTTGTCCTGGCATCTGCCAAACCCAGATTAGTCCGTCGGACTGCCAGATGATGAATCGTGTTTCATCATTCCAGAGAACGCGTTTCCGCTGCTCCAGAGTCCAATGGCGACGAGCTTTACGCCACTCCAGCCGTTGCTTGGCATTGCACATGGTGATCTTAGTCTTGTGTGTGGCTGCTCGGCTATGGAAACCCATTTCTTGAAGTTCCATAAAAACAGTTATTGTGCTGACGTTGCTTCCAGAGGCAGTTTTGGAACTCTGTATTGAGTGTTGAAACCGAGGACAGACAATTTTTGCGCCCTACGGGCACTCGGTGGTCCTGTTCTGTGAGCTTGTGTGGCCTACCACTTTGCGGTTGAGCCGTTGTTGCTCCTAGACGTTTCCACTTCAAAATAGGGTGATTTTTGTTCATCATTCTATTTTCCATAGTATCAACGCTCTTATTAAAAAGTGGTGCTGTGCAAGAGGGGCTTTCTCCTCTACTTCCTGTCGGTCAGGTTGCCACCAGATACAGGGAGTTAAGAAAATTAACTGTTTTTTCTTTCTTTCTTCTGGGATCTTCTGTATACACATTCTCCTCACAGTCCTTGTGTAATGATTGCACAGTGAGATCAATGGCAGGTTTATAGAAGTGGGTGAACAATCCAACGCTTGGTGAATTTGGCTTCAGAATGATAGGAAGAGCCGACCTCGAAGGATCATAAAGCGAACTTCTTACTGCTTATCAGACATATTTCCACTTGCCGAACACGTACTTCTCAGATGAAACATGCATCCTCTTAAGACAATTGTTACATAGTTGCAGTCCAAATTGGGCTGTGGTCTCTCAGCCTTTCATTCAACAGAATAAAACAAGAGTATAGTACAAAAATAATGGTATCAGAATAAAAACGTTGACGTCAACAATAAAGGAAATAAATTCATTTGAGTAGGAGTTGCCCTCAAAAACAAGGAAATAAATACAGCAAGTAGATGGCGCTGCAACGACGTCTTTGAAAGAAGTCCATAAAGCAAACATTAAATAAAGATTTCACTACAACACAACGCCACTCCATCCTGTTCAGCATTTCCATGGTTAAGCTATGTGGTGCTTCGACCCCTGGCCTTGCGCAATCTTGCCTGCATCCATCTGATCTTACAGTTGACCGGGGCAGCTCTATCATGGAAGCCCGTCCAACATTTTTAAAGTCACTGAGCTGTTCAGTAAGGCCATTCTACTGCCAATGCTTGTCTATGCTCGATTTTATACAGCTGTCAGCAGCGTGTCCACATACTTTTGTGTATATATATAGTGTAGGTTACAAAAGCTCCCCATAAAACAATGCCCTAAACGGGTTACAAAAGTGCCCTTTCATCTTGTGTGTTATTTGTTACTCCCTCTCTCGCTTCCATCCCCACCTCTCACAGAGAACCAACAGAGAGCTAGGTACCACTGCACTCATCCCCCATCATTCTCTTCTCACTCTAGCAAAAGAACAATTGTGTAGTTAGCCTGGAAATATAAAAAAGGGACAGACATTTAGGCGAACCGCTTGTCTAACTCTGAATTGTCCCTCTGTCCCTCTAGCGGCAGCCTACCTCCTGGTCTCCCTGATTCCCAGCAACTCGTTCCGCCAGATGTTCCGCTCCACGCGTTCCCTCCACATCCCCACGCGGGACCTGCCCCTGTCCCCCGACACCACCGTGGTGCTCCACCAGGTACGGGTACACTCTGCAGTCCTGTGTTCTATTAGTGTTCGGTTCTACTCATGGTACAGACGGACACCGAGAAAAGCTCAGAGCAGATTTATTCACCCAACTGGATGCTTCAGCTAAGTAGCGTAACGTGCAACAGGGCCGGCCTGCTCGTTAGGCAGGGTTGGGCGTCCGCCTATGGCGGCAGATTGAGGGCGGCATTTTCTGAGCTAAACTGGCCAAGGCGCACCAACAAAAACACACAAAACCTCACACAATTCTGCCCAAAAACAATGACAATTTCTCTCGGCCAGTGGCATACGGGCTTTTTAGGTGAGCGCTGACGCCGCCCTCTGATGAGCAGTGCCCACTTTGTCAAAGACGGGGGGGGGGCGTAAAATATTGTGCTTGTCCATTTCCAGCGAGCTTCTCCAGGGGGCTATTGCAGAGATGCGGCGCTCCACCAACATTCGGTCAAAAGGAAAATCTTAACGTAAATCATGTAGCCGATAAAGCATATGGTAGAATGAGCACGTAGCCTTTTCTGTAGTCTACAGGCTGCAGATAAAATTTGACAATTTATTAAGACAGACACTTTTTTTTACATCATGCAGGTTTCTCTGATCAAATGAAATGGCGCCCAATTACATAAAAAATACTCTGTCACGTTAACAAACAACGTATCCTAAAAACAGGACAGGTCAGAGTAAAATGGACTGTCTAGAATCTACTATCACAACTGTTGTCCAGGACTTTCACCCCATTGTCATGATCAGTGGTTTCAAGTTTGTATCTGTACATTTTTTGGACCAGTTGATCATAGCGAAAAATTCAAATATTTCTGCATTTCCTGTTGTGCAAACACATTTCAAATAGGCTCACGATAACTCCTGATGAGGTTGGGTAGATGATATTCAGAGCTTAAATAGCCAAATTGATTAGTCACAGGAATTGGGACTAATAATGCCAATGCAACGGTCTGTTTTCCAAATGGGCCTACCACGTGTATGGGTATTCATAAAATTCCATGGCTGGCCGACATGGTAGGCTGCACCCCAGTAAGCCAGCAGCATACCACCCTGCATCCCACTGCTGGCTTGCTTCTGAAGCTAAGCAGGGTTGGTCCTGGTCAGTCCCTGGATGGGAGACCAGATGCTGCTGGAAGTTGTGTTGGAGGGCCAGTAGGAGGCACTTTTTCCTCAGGTCTAAAAAAATATCCCAATACCCCATGACACTGCCCTGTGTAGGGTACTATCTTTTGGATGGGACATTAAACGGGTGTTCTGACTCCCTGTGGTCACTAAAGATCCCATGGCACTTATCGTAAGAGTAGGGGTGTTAACCCCGGTGTCCTGGCTAAATTCCCAAGCTGGCCCTCATACCATCATGGCCACCTAATCATCCCCAGCTTACAATTCATCCCCCTCCTCTCCCCTGCAACTATTCCCCAGGTCGTTGCTGTACATGAGAATGTGTTCTCAGTCAACTTACCTGGTAAAAAAAAACTGTAAAATACAAGCATGAGCTGACGTTTTTTTGTTATCTCGCCAAGGGCGGCAGAAAGGCACGGACCGTCCCTGCGTGCAAGTTACACAAGCATATATATTTATACCCCGACTAGGCGGATTTCCCCGTCTTGTAAATCTAAGATAAACAATTAGTCTCTGTTGCTGGACGGAAACTAGGTCTGTGCCTCTTTTGTTGGTGTCCAGAACTTTCCTGGCCGAGTGTGTGTCTGTGTGTGAGAGAGAGAGCTGTAGTTAGTGTCGCTGGGGCCCCTCTGGTCCCCCACAGATGTTTCCTCCCTCTTCAACTCTTGTCCTCACATTGATGTTGAGTTCCACCTCTCCTTGCCCTTGTTCCTCACAAACTAACTTGGCTTAACATCAACCCGACTGTTGCTCTCTTACCTACTTCCTCAGTGTTCATATACAGCACTAACAGTGTGTGACATGAAACCGACACTTTGTACTTCCCCTTGTCGCTACAATAACACACAAGCTCCAACAACCTAACCCACAACAAGATTACTACCACTAATGAGCTAATTATACAGTTAAAATGGGGTCAGGTCAAAAGGTGTCCATCATTAGTGACGTTTCGACCAATCAGGTCTCGGCAATAATATCCATATCCTGGTATTTTCTGATCACCTGCTCAGACTTTGGATGATATCTTCTATTTCGAAGACTTCAAGTACAGATATTTTGTTGAAACTGGGATTAGTGGATTTAATTTGCAACCCATAAAGGAGACTTACTGTGTCTTTTGAAGAAATTGTATTATGCATGTACAACGATTAGATTGAAGTGTCCGTGTTTCAGAGGAACCGTTTTGAAGTTATGTTTATTTTGTATGAAAAATAGAGAATAATATCTCCAGTCTTTCCCTTGGCTCCTATACCAGGTGTACAACCTGCTTCTGGGCCTGCTGGGCCGGGCCAAGCTGTACGTGGACGCGGCGGTACATGGGACCACCAAGCTGGTGCAGTACTTCAGCTTCATGACCTACTGCCTCATCTCCAAGACGGAGAAGCTCATGTTCTCCGGTTACTTCATGGACCTGTGGAACCTCTTCCAGGTGAGGGGAGGGGGAGGGTGAAAGGGCTTTGTTTGCTTCGGGAAGAGTTAAGTGGGATAAATTAGACTAGTATTATATTTGCATATTATTCATAGTCATTAGAAGTCTGTTTGTGCGTTCACCACACTACACTAGAATAAATACAGGTATTTAGTACATCTCAAGGCGTACACTTAAAATAAAAATGAAGCATATTAACTACTTTTAGATTTGTTTGGTTCCTTTTTCTCTTCCTCTGTGGTGTGTTCACCTACACACACCTTATTGAAGAATAACATTAGTGATAGTAATGAAATAATTGAAAGAGCACTTGTCTGCTCTTTCTCCATGTTCCCCCCCCCCCCCCTCTCAGCCCAAGCTGTCTGAACCAGCCATCGCCACGAACCACAACAAGCAGGCCCTGCTCTCCTTCTGGCACAACGTGTGTATGGAGTGTCCCGAGAACGTCCGGCTGGTCGTCCAGAACCCCGTGGTCACTAAGAACATCGCCTTCAACTACATCCTGGCCGACCACGACGACCAGGAGGTGGAAATAATAAATATAGCTGCAAAGACAGCCTAATTATTTTTACAAATTAATTTAAATCTAGCTGCGAGCAGAGGCAACGAGGTCCTAGCAATAGAAACAGTACCACTTGGTCAACCGTTGGGAAGCATGACACTAAAATGGGCAAAGGCGATACCGATCTGAAGCATGTTTACGAAGTTGCATAATTCTACCTCCAGTAGGTGATGAGTTGTGTGGTGCATGTTTTCCACAACGACTTTGAGGACTAATGCTTCCACGCTACTGCCACAGACTACTGTCCATTCCAACTTAATGTTTACCCAACTCCCTGCACCTACGTCCAACAGTTCAGTAGTTTTAACCTTCAGTGCAAAGAAGCGTCTTCGACTAGCGTAGAGCGGCGGTCTCTGAAACGCATCTTTTTCTTAGCTGTTTGTCCAGGAACAAGTTGTAAATGTACAAATGTTACTAGCAGGAACACAACAGTCGCTAGAGGCGAGTCTGAAAGCCTGCTTTCCCAACAGGTGGTGCTGTTCAACCGGGGAATGCTGCCAGCGTACTACGGCATCCTGAGGATGTGCTGCGAGCAGTCGCCCGCCTTCACCCGCCAGCTGGCCTCGCACCAGAACATCCAGTGGGCCTTCAAGAACCTGACGCCGCACGCCAGCCAGTACCCAGGGGTGGGTGGTCCGACTGACTGACTCTCTGTCCCTTTGTGTATAATGGGAAGATTCCCTTATTTGACTGGGTGCTGGTGTGTGTTGTCTATCCGTGTGACTGTCAATCTATCTTTTCTCTCTTACTGCCTCAGGCGACTGTCTTACCCCTCTGTTATACTGCCTATGTCCATGACCCCCTCAGTCATGTGCCCTGTCCAGAAACATCCCCTAGGCACTTCCGGAAGAGATCAGATGGGTAGTAGTGGGGGCTAGGCCTCTGATGTTTCTAGATGGGCTCTCTGACTCCTGTATGAGGTTGATTTGCGTTTGTCTCTGTTGAATCTCTGACCACTGTCTGGTGTGTCTGGTGTGTTTGTCCCCCTGCAGGCAGTGGAGGAGCTGTTCAACCTGATGCAGCTGTTTGTGGCCCAGCGGTCAGACATGAGGGAGGAGGAGCTGGAGGACGTCAAGCAGTTTAAGAAGACCACCATCAGCTGCTACCTCCGTTGCCTGGACGGACGCTCCTGCTGGACCACACTCATCAGGTAACACACAGAGAGGAGATCTCACACACACACACAAATAGAGAGGAGAACACACACACAGAGAGAGGAGATCTCTCTCTCACACACACACAGAGAGGAGATCTCTCTCTCTCACACACACACACACACACACAGAGAGGAGATATCTCTCACACACACACACAGAGAGGAGATCTCTCTCACACACACACACACACACACAGAGAGGAGATCTCTCTCTCTCTCTCTCTCACACACACACACACACACACACACACACACACACACAGAGAGAGAGAGGAGATCATCACACACACACACACAGAGAGAGGAGAGCACACACACACACACACAGAGAGAGATCACACACACAGAGAGAGAGAGAGAGGAGAGATCGCGCACAGGGGGCAAGGGAGGGGGGAACGTGCTCACTCACACTTGCCACCAGGGTCATGTTCATAAGGCACCACATGGAAGAAAAAGGACTGAAACCGGGACTACCTGGAATTGTCCAATAGGACACAATCATTTGTTGCAAAACGTTTTAAAACATTTTCCGTTGCATGCCCTAATGAACACGGCCCAGATACGAAGCATCTGCAGAGCTTTAAAATATGAACACCCGGCAACTTAACCAGAGAGATGTCTGATGCCTTTTTAGAGAACCACATGGGCACGGTCTTTCTTTTGAAATGAAAGCTGTGTGAAATCCAGTATATGTCTATGATATAATGTATGTGGTGTTTTGTGTCTTCGTTCCCAGTGCCTTCCGTGTGTTACTGGAGAACGACGAGGACAGACTACTGGTGGTCTTCAACAGAGGACTCATCCTCATGACAGAGGTACGACGAGACACTAGTTATGGTCATCAGGCTTATTTTGAACCATTTATACATTGCATCATTTCCCTGGCTTGTTTATTAGAATTCTGAGTTTGTTTTAGGAAAGTGGGGTTGGGGGTAGACTGGTCACATTTCCAAGTCTCGTTCATCGCTCAGCCGAGTGAAAGCGGAAATCAAGACTTGGTTGGAGTTAACGGGTTCAGAATGTTAATAATATGAGCGTTTTTAATGTAGTTTATATCCAATATAGTTTCTCAAACTCAAGGGTGTTTATAGAGGTTCATCATGACATCAGCTGTTACATAAATCATGTCCTGTCCTTTGACATGCCCCTCCCTCCCTCTCTCTGCATCCTGCAAATAATGTTAGTAGTTTGATACAGTTTCTTCATTGTGAACTGTATCCAGTAAAACGATATTTTACTGTAAAGTGTAGGAACGTTAAGTGTCAATGTAGGTTTAATTTCAAACATAAACTGTTGCCTGTCATTTGACCTGTCTCTCGGTGTGTGTGTGTGTGTGTGTCTCTCTCTCTCTCTCTCTCTCTTCTCTCCTCTCCTCTCCTCTCCTCTCCTCTCGTCGGTCTCTCTCTCTCCTCTCTCTCTCTCCAGTCGTTCAACACCCTGCACATGATGTACCACGAGGCCACAGCGTGTCATGTGACGGGGGACCTGGTGGAGCTGCTGTCCATCTTCCTGTCGGTACTCAAGGCCACGCGGCCCTATCTGCAGCGCAAAGGTCAGTAAAAGCTACCCCCTCTCTGGATGTTGTAACTTTAATGGGTTACAGAGTTCATGTTTACAGTTTATTCATTGAGCTGTATCTAAAGATATTTTAGTTTTATATGTAAGAGTAAAATATTATTAGAATTCATGTGATGGAGATTGAGAGAACTATGTACATATTTATGTTGTATAAGTTAGTATTGGATTACGCTATTGACTGCAAGTACCAGAATGCCTTTTTAAAAAAAGAACACGCCAGTTATGTGACAAGTATCCTGGCTTTCGCTAGCAACTTTTTTTTATTGTTTTGTAGAATCTAAAGTGGTAAAATGTGAGTGTTATTACTAAAACTAAGCTTTCATGTCACAACCAACATCCCGAGTCATTACTTTGAAGATATTTATTCTATACTGACCACCTACCTTGTAGCAAAACCTAATTTTCAAGTCAAATGTTCTGTCTCCCATTGACATCAATGCTAATGACTAAGAGAACATTTGACTGAAGTGAAAGTTAGGATTCACCCCCTTGTGAATAAGCCCTGTGTTGTTCTGTCACAGCCTTTTTGTTAACTAGAGCTCAATGACTTGCCTTTTTTTATTTAAGGGCCCTGGTGTAAAGTCTCTGTATAACCTCTGTTCTCCTATAGACGTGAAGCAGGCTCTTATCCAGTGGCAGGAGAGGATTGACTTTGCCCACAAGCTGCTCACCCTCCTCAACTCCTACAGCCCCCCGGAGCTACGCAACGCCTGCCTGGGTGAGAACACACACACACACCATTTGGATAATATTTGACCACATTTCCCCTCTAAACTATTCCACATCATATATACAATAGACCTTTGGAACAATTCAAATCCCTCGACGTGATGTCACAAGTAGTTCCTGTGTCTTTCTGTCCTCCCCCCCCCCCCCCCCCCCCCCCCCCCGTCCAGATGTTCTGAAGGAGCTGGTCCTGTTGAGTCCCCATGACTTCCTGCACACGCTGGTGCCCTTCCTGCAGCACAACCACTGCACCTACCACCACAGCAACATCCCCAGTGAGTCCCCCTCCAACTGCTACGCTAACAACTAATGTACTGACGCAAGTTAACGAGGACCAACACAAGCAATCATGAAAATAATAATGATGAAGACTACACAGTTCACGTATTATATGTAGCAGCGTGCTGTCCTAAGAACTCTGGCTCTGTCTGTAGCCTCTGGTTCTCCTAGTGCAGGCCAGAGTACCGGGGAGTCTTTGACTGTCCTGCAGATATCGAGAAAGAAAATAAACATGTTTTTTTTTTTTTCCGGTCCAAATCTCCCGTTGACTTAAATGTTGCTGTAGATTTGCGTGAGACCAGGTAGGATTTGTCCCTCTGTGATTTGTCTGAATGTGACTCTCTCTTTGTACACAGTGTCCTTTGGGCCTTACCTGCCCTGCAGAGAGAACATCAAGCTGATGGGAGGCAAGAACATCATCAGACCCCCTCGTCCTGAACTCAACATGTGCCTCCTGCCTTCCATGGTGGAGACCAGCAAGGTGTGTCTCTCTGAATAGTACCACTGCTTTGTGTCTCTTGGCCGATTCGTCCGTTTCTTAACCTCTCTGGCGCATGTGGGACGAACTCGTCCCACCTACGTAACAGCCACTGAAATCCAGTGGCGCGATTTTTGAATCGTTAGAAATACTATTACTTCAATTTCTCAAACATATGACTATTTTACAGCTATTTAAAGACAAGAATCTCGTTAATCTAACCCCACTGTCCGATTTCAAAAAGGCTTTACAACGAAAGCAAAACATTAGATTATGTCAGCAGAGTGCCCAGCCAGAAATAATCAGACACCCATTTTTCAAGCTAGCATATCATGTCACATAAACCCAAACCACAGCTAAATGCAGCACTAACCTTTTATGATCTTCATCAGATGACACACCTAGGACATTGTGTTATACAATACATGCATGTCTGTTCAATCAAGTTCATATTTATATCAAAAAACAGCTTTTTACATTAGCATGTGACGTTCAGAAAAAGCATAACCCCCGCAAACTTCCGGGGAATTTACTAACAGTTTGCTAAATTACTCACGATAAACGTTCACAAAAAGCATAACAATTATTTTAAGAATTATAGATACATTACTCCTCTATGCACTCGATATGTCCGATTTTAAAATAGCTTTTCGGATGAAGCACATTTTGCAATAATCTAAGTACATAGCCCGGCATCACAGGGCTAGCTATTTAGATACCCACCCAGGTCAGCCTCCACCAAAATCACATTTCCTATAAGAAAAATGTTCTTACCTTGCTTGTTCTTCGTCAGAATACACTGCCAGGACTTCTACTTCAATAACAAATGTTGGTTTGGTCCCAAATAATCCATCGTTATATCCAAACAGCGACGTTTTGTTCGTGAGTTCTAGACACTATCAGAATGCTTCATCACGGTGTCGCGCATGGCGCATTGGCTTGACAAAAATGTCTAAATATTCCATTACCGTACTTCGAAGCATGTCAACCGCTGTTTAAAACCAATTTTTATGCCATTTATCTCGTAGATAAGTGATAATATTCCGACCGGGAATATGCATTGAGCCTAAACAGCCGAATAAAATTTCTCCTCAGGAGCGAATCGTGCATGCGCCTCATTCAAAGGTCCTCTGAGCAGCCACTTACAAAAGGTGATAATGTGTTTCAGCCTGAGGCTCCCTTGTAAACCTTCAGGTTTTTCGCGGGTTCTGAGAGCCTATTGGAGCCCTGGGAATTGTCACGTTACAGCTAAGATCCTTACTTTTCAATAAAAAGATGCAAGACGCACGACTCCTTGTCAGACAGGGTAATTCCTGCTTGAAACCTTGTCAGGTTTTTGCCTGCCATAGGAGTTCTGTTATACTCACAGACACCATTCAAACAGTTTTAGAAAATTCAGAGTGTTTTCTATCCAAACCTGAACAATAATATGCATATTCTAGCTTCTGAGTTGGTGTAGGAGGCAGTTAAAAAAGGGCACATATTTTTTCCAAAATTCTCAATACTGCCCCCTATCCCAAACAGGTTTTAACATGAAGACAGTCTTTGGCACAAAGCTCATCTTAAGTATTGATGGTAGTTAACAGACCAGTGGTCTTAATGCCGAAGAGGATCTTTGTTTTTGGGGAGATTGTTCTCGATAGCTTACCTGGTGTCTTCTCTTAAATGAAATCTGTCCTACCTGGTTAAAAGAATGGTTGGATAAGTGGAAACGGTGCCCGGTAGTGCCGCAGCTGATGTTTCTTCGCAGTTCAAGGTCTGTTCATACCGTGTGTATGTTTGCGCTAGTGTGGTCTTCTTGCTGTCGTTGAGAAGGATCATCAACTTCCATGTCTCTCTCTCCTACCTCTCTCCTTCCTTCCTCTCTGCTTCCTTCCTCTCTGCTTCCTTCCTCTCTGCTTCCTCCTCTCTGCTTCCTCCTCTCTCCTTCCTCTCTCGCTCCTCCTCTCTCGCTCCTCCTCTCTCGCTCCTCCTCTCTCGCTCCTCCTCTCTCGCTCCTCCTCGCTCCTCCTCTCTCCTTCCTCTCTCGCTCCTCCTCTCTCGCTCCTCCTCTCTCGCTCCTCCTCTCTCCTTCTCTCTCGCTCCTCCTCTCTCGCTCCTCCTCTCTCGCTCCTCCTCTCTCGCTCCTCTTCTCTTCGCTCCTCTTCTCTTCGCTCCTCTCTCTTCGCTCCTCTCTCTTCGCTCCTCTCTCTTCGCTCCTCTCTCTTCGCTCCTACAATGAATTTACACAGATTATACTTACATTAGAATTTGATCAGACACTTATACAATGAGAGAACTATGGCCACGGTTAGCCCCCTAATCAGACAGGTCTACTGTCTCGCTCTCGCTCCTCTCTCCCTCTCAGGGTAAAGATGAGGTGTATGACCGGATGCTCCAAGACTACTTTCTGTCTTACCACCAGTTCATCCACCTGCTGTGTCGAGTCGCCATCAACTGCGAGAAGTTCACAGAGACCCTTGTCAAACTGAGTAAGTGGGGGTTTGTGTGTGTGGATGCATTTCTAATGTTTCTCTATCTAATGACCTAAGAGGCTCTATGGTTGTGTATGTGTGTATCTGGGGTCTCCAATATGGCCATATCTCTCTGACTCCAGGTGTCCTGATAGCGTACGAGGGCTTGCCTCTGCACTTGGCCCTCTTCCCCAAGCTGTGGACGGAGCTTTGCCAGTCTCAGGTAAATAACACATACTTACACAGACTTGCGCGCACACACTTTAACACACACTTTAACCTGTTGAGGACAGACGTTCCGCTAGCGGAACCCCGTTTCGCCTGCAGAACCCCTAGCCAACAGCTGTCGTGGAAAATTGTCTTAAGAACATAATACTCTTACAAGAACTTGTGAATTCAATATAGACTTTAATACAGAGTAGCAAAGCCGAGCCCTTCCATGGAAGGACCCTATTACATACGTAACCGAGCCCCTCCATGGAAAAGACTACATTCTCATATAACAGAGTCCTATCTTTATAGGATTCTGTCTTTGCATAACGTATAGAGTCCCCTCCCTCTATATGAAAATGGCTTCTCTTGACCGTTCTTTACCATTATCTCTCCATATCAGTTGTTGCTTGTTAACGCCCACATCTGACAGCTTTATAGGTTCTAATGCTAGCAGGGCCTCCTCATGTGGTACAAAAATGATGCATGCACTGCATGCTCATGTGTGGTCCTCTTGCCACCATCCTTTTCTCTGTGCCCCTTTGTCTGACTATCTTGAATGTATTTGGGGCCCTTTCTGCATAACTCAAGTACAGTTGTCAGGTCGCTATGCCTCCCACCGTGGCCTGTTTCTCTATTAGAACCAGATGTCATCTTCTCCTCCTATAGCCAATGTGTTTATGTTCTTTCTCCTTTAGCACAGCTGCTTATCTCCCACACAGCCAATGGCATCACACGGCGCGAAATACAAAACCAACTAAAATACCACAATTCAATTTTCTCAAACAATCAACTATTTTACACCATTTTAAAGATAAGACTCTCGTTAATCTAACCACATTGTCCGATTTCAAAAAGGCTTTACAGCGAAAGCAAAACATTAGATTATGTTAGGAGAGTACATAGCCACAAATAATCACAGACATTTTCCAAGCAAGCATATATGTCACATAAACCCAAAACACAGCTAAATGCAGCACTAACCTTTGATCTTGATTAGATGACACTCCTAGGACATTGTTATACAATACATGTTTTGTTCAATCAAGTTCATATTTATATCAAAAAACAGCTTTTTACATTAGCATGTGATGTTCAGAACTAGCATACCCACCGGGTATCCGGTGAATTTACTAAATTGCTCATGATAAACGTTGACAAAATACATAACAATTATTTTAAGAATTATAAAATAGCTTTTCGGCAAAAGCACATTTTGCAATATTCTGAGTACATAGCTCGGCCATCACGGCTAGCTATTTTGACATCCGCCAACTTCGGGGTCACCTAAACTCAGGGGTATTTCGTGACAAACAAATTCAAAATATTCCATTACCGTACTTCGAAGCATGTCAAACGCTGTTTAAAATACATTTTTATGCTATTTTTCTCGTAAAATAGCGATAATATTCAGACCGGGCAACGTTTTATTCATTCAAAGACTGAAAGAAAAACATGGCGAGTTCTTGTGACCGCGCATCTCCATTCTCACTGTCCCCAGGCTGACCACTTACAAACTCTGCTGCTGTACTTTGCCCAGAGACAGCAGACACCCCATTCCACTTTCTGGCGCCTTTAGAGAGCCAATGGAAGCCTTAGAAAGTGTCACGTTACAGCACAGATGCTGTATTTTTGATAGAGATGCAACAGAAGGACAACAAATTTTCAGACAGGGCACTTCCTGCATGGAATCTTCTCAGGTTTTGGCCTGCCATATGAGTTCTGTTATACTCACAGACACCATTCAAACAGTTTTAGAAACTTTAGAGTGTTTTCTATCCAAATCTACTAATTATATGCATATTCTAGTTTCTGGGCAGGAGTAGTAACCAGATTAAATCGGGTACGTTTTTTTTATCCGGCCGTGAAAATACTGCCCCCTATCCCAAAGAAGTTAACACACACTTTAACACAAACACTCACTCAAATAGTCACTCACACTATTTCTCTCTCACTTGCAAACACACTTAACACACATCAAAATCTACTAACACACTTAACACTCATCAATCTACAAACACACTTAACACACATCTGAAACACACTTAACGCATCTCAAACACACTTAACGCGCATCTAAATCTACAAACACACTAAGTGTACACTGTCACTGACATCTCCTGTGCTGTTCTGTAGTCAGCCCTGGCTAAGACGTGTGTGAAGCTGCTGTGCGAGGACCCGGCCTTCGGCGAGTACATCAAGTGCATCCTGATGGATGAGAGGACCTTCCTCAACAACAACATGGCCTACTCCTTCCTCACCTGCTTCCTGCACAAGGTAGCCATCTTGGAGCCATCGCTACCATCTGTTTATTTCAACGCTGACAGCCTCTGCTTTAGCCTGTTTATAGCCTGTAATTTCATTTATGCATCCAATGACGAAGTGCACCCTTTACCAAGGTTTCATGCGTAGCCTGAGTCCCAGATCTGTTTTGCCGTCTTGTCAGCTTCAAATGACCCCAATGATGTTGGCAAGACTGCATAATCTGATCTGGGACTCAGGCTAACCCCTTGCTACTTTAAATACCAAGTTGATGTAACTTGCGAGTGCATGGCCGTAAGTGTGTGTGTGTCATCTCTCAGGTCCAGAGCCAGGTGCTGTCAGGCCCCAGCTGCGCCAACCTGATCAGTCTGCTGGTGACCAACCTGCTGAACGAGTACCACAGCCTACAGCCCGAGCTGGCCTCGCACCGCCTGGAGCTGAGCAAGACCAGCGGCCTCCTCAACGCTGTCTGTACCCCTTATTCATACACTATTCACGCCTTATTCACATTCTGATGATGCACTATTCACGCCTTATTCACATTCTGATGATACACTATTCGCGCCTTATTCACATTCTGATGATACACTATTCACGCCTTATTCACATTCTGATGATACACTATTCACGCCTTATTCACATTCTGATGATGCACTATTCGCGCCTTATTCACATTCTGATGATACACTATTCGCGCCTTATTCACATTCTGATGATACACTATTCACGCCTTATTCACATTCTGATGATACACTATTCACGCCTTATTCACATTCTGATGATACACTATTCACGCCTTATTCACATTCTGATGATACACTATTCACGCCTTATTCACATTCTGATGATACACTATTCGCGCCTTATTCACATTCTGATGATGCACTATTCGCGCCTTATTCACATTCTGATGATACACTATTCGCGCCTTATTCACATTCTGATGATGCACTATTTGCGCCTTATTCACGTTCTGATGATACACTATTTGTGCCTTATTCACATTCTGATGATACACTATTCGCGCCTTATTCACATTCTGATGATGCACTATTCGCGCCTTATTCACATTCTGATGATGCACTATTCACGCCTTATTCACATTCTGATGATACACTATTCGCGCCTTATTCACATTCTGATGATACACTATTTGCGCCTTATTCACATTCTGATGATACACTATTCGCGCCTTATTCACATTCTGATGATGCACTATTCACGCCTTATTCACATTCTGATGATGCACTATTCACGCCTTATTCACATTCTGATGATGCACTATTCACGCCTTATTCACATTCTGATGATGCACTATTCGCGCCTTATTCACGTTCTGATGATACACTATTCGCGCCTTATTCACATTCTGTTCTTTTGTCTCTCTCCCTCCCACTCTTTAGGACCTGCGAGCGTTGGCGTTGATGTTGTCCATACACACACCCCAGGCGCTGGACCCGGCTCTGGGTCCGGCCCTGCAGGAGTTGCTGTCCAAGTGTAGCGCCTGTGTGCAGCAACGCAGCGTGCTCGAACAGGAGGCCAAGGACCGCAAGGCCAAAGGTACGACACACACTCATGCATACAGTATACTGTCACAAACATGAAACATTTAAACGCTTTGATGGTAGTCAAGTGTGGTGTCCCTTTCAGCCTATTGTCACATAACAGGGTTGGACTCTATCATTTAAACTCGTTGGGAAATGATGAATTGAAGTTGAAAATGCTAATGATGGCAGTACCTGTACACAATGTGAAGGTTAATCACCTGAGTTTCTTCTCTCTCAGCGGAGGAAGAGGGCGCCACCCCAGTGAAGCGCCGGCGGATGAGTAGCGACGACGGCCCCGGGGAGGGCACCAGCGCGGGCACCAGCACCGGGGGTGTGACCGTTTCCGGACCCACCTGCGCCGCCGCCTCCTCCCTCCCCCCATGTGTCGAGCTGAAGCCGGAGCACCAGGAGGCACTGACTCCCACCAGCACCTCGGACACAGAGACGCGGGACTCCTCGTCCCTCATCGACCCGGGAACCGAGCACGACCCGCCCTCACCGGATCCTACCGCTGTCACCAGTTGCAGCCAACCTCCAGGGGACACCTCCCCCAAGGAGGAGAAGATGGAGGCTTCCTCTTCCTCGTCGTCCTCATCATCATCATCCTCTTCCTCCCTCCCGGAGACGGGAGAGTTGTCGTACGGCGGCAGCGGACAGGGAGGGGAGGAGCTGCAGTCGTCTCAGACTCAGCAGGCAGCCATGGCAGGAGCGGAGGAGGAAGAGAGGAGGGAAGCAACGGCGGCAATGGATGAGACAAAGGAGGAGAGGGAGACGGGCTCTAAGACTTGCGGAGGCTCGGCCGCCCTGGCCTCGGAGGACCTGGCCTTCCCATCTGCCCTGGGGCTGGCAGGAGAGGGGCCGGAGGTCCCAGGGTGCAGTAGCCACGCCCCCTCGCAGGCTCTGACAAACTCGGCCCCGCCTCCGGACACACTGGAAATGCTCTACAGGACAGTGGAGGCCACTATCGCCGTGGTTACAAAACTATCTGGGAAAGGGCCCTGCTCCGCCTCCTCGTGACATCACCATTATTATTGTCAGCACCATGAGCCCTTTTAATATCTTTTTTTTGTCTGTTATTTCTTTTATCTAAATGAATTATGCTCTTTCGTTTAACACTTTTCTTTCCCTGTTTTCATCCTTTCGTTTGTCGTTTCCCTTTTCTCTGTGTGTTGCGTTGGCCTCTGCTGATGTGCTTCTATCGATTGGCTCTTGTGCTCCGGTATGTCACGTGATCTCTCTTCTCCGGCTTCAATGACAGAAGAAGGCGCTAGACGGCATGCTCCCAAATGACTATAAACATGCACAGCCGCCGATCCATTGGACGAAAAAGATCAAGTTATAATAAACTATAGCACATTTTTTCTAAGGGCAAAAATAACGTGTTTTTTTTTTTTTTTTTTTACTGATTTCAGAGTTCTTTTTGAAGTGATTTATTTGTTTGAGGTTGCTGTAATGGGGAAAGGTTTACAGAAATTTTAGTCTCTTCTGTATGCAATTTAATTTTATTGCATTTTTACTCTGTATAAAATGGTGTCCTCTGTGCCAGTTTTGTACTTTATGAAAGAGGCAAAAGTTGCCTTGCTTTTTTCTGTGGTTAATATCCAAACTAAGTTTACCTGTACATTAAAAAAGAACCACAAGAAACTTGATTCTGTAAAGAATCTTCTCTAGTTGTTGCCTGGCGGTGTATATGAAAACGATATATATAGATATATATATATCTTTATATATATATATAATGGTGCTTTATTTGACACGATATCTGTGGCTGAAATAAAGCAGACTTGGTGTGACAGTAGGAGCTTTATTTTATTTACTGAAAATACATTCCATATTGTCCTTCTTGCTTCTGGTTTTATTTCTTTTTTTTATTTCTTTCGATATAGGATGAATTAATCAATTGTAATATGAATAATTATGAACTGGAAACTACAATGAGCTATGATACGTTTTTCTATAGCATCCTCAAACATCCTGGAGTAAATCAGATTGATTTAGCGATGTGATTGACTTACTGTTTTAAGGATTTCCCCCGTACAGCCTTTTATTATTTTTATTTCATCTTTATTTAATTAGTCAAGTCAGTTAAGAAGAAATTCTTATTTACACTGATGGCCTAGGAACAGTGGGTTAACTGCCTTGTTCAGGGGCAGAACGACTGATTTTTACCTTGTCAGCTCGGGGATTCGATCTAGTAACCTTTTGGTTACTGGCCCCAACGCTCTTAACCACTAGGCTACCTGCCGCCCCAGCCTTCACCATGGTCCTAAGGTTTACTAGAATGTTTCCAGACACATTACACTATGCGTTACACTGCTGTGAAGAACCACAATCATTTTAATTGAACCTTGTCTTTATCAAATCAAATGTATCCCATTTAGATGGAGTATGTTTTCTAGAGAAACCTGATCCTTGGACTGCAGCAGTTTTGAGAGAGGTATTGGGGGAGACTGTGACACAAAATGGCCGCTGCTATTAGCTCTTGTTTTTTTTTACTCCGTCTGGTTTTACTTTACACCTTAACAATCTGTCTGACTGGGTCGTATGTTGTGATGGTGTAAGTCGTGCACACCCCAATGCTAGATCACTGTTTTGAAACAGATACACAGTCTAGAAACTGTCCTTGAGGAGATGACATGGTGTTACTCTACATTTCCCGATCCTGGTCTTGAGAGACCTGTGTGTGTATGTTGATGGTATTTTATCTTAACATCCTGTTAAATTTGTGTTGATTTGTTACAGGGTACTGAAGACCAGCTTACACAGGGACCCTTCGGGCAGGTGTGTGATTTGCGGCGCAACGTGTCAATTTCAACCCCCCCAATAATATGCCATGATAAGTTTGATTTCCCACTGTAAAGCGCCAAGCACCTACAGGCTTTCTGGCTTTGCACCACAGAATCAGTTCCTTATTTTATGATCGTATCTCCCCACTGCCAAATATGCTTTTGGCTGCGCCGGCCCATGGTAAGCGCATAAATGCGCACAATGCAGTATAGGCTACACTCAAATGTTCCAATATGCAATTGGCGGGAGCCGTTGTAAAAAGCGCACCGTATGTCAGTGGTATTATGTGACCGAGATGAGCATTTAGAAAGAGGGGAGATCTAACGATGCAACAGCTAGCATGGGTTGCTAATATAACTAGGATTGTCTTGGGCTGCTGGACTATGAATTAAATTTTAAAAATAATAAACATTATTTACAAGTATTCAGACCCTTTTGCTATGAGACTCGTAATTGAGCTCAGGTGCATCCTGTTTCCATTGATCATCTGTGATTTTTCTACAACTTGATTGGTCCATCTTGGGTAAATGCATGATTTGGAAAGGCACACAAATCAAATAATTTTATTGGTCACATACACGTATTTAGCATTGTTATTGCGGGTGTAGCGAAATGCTTGTGTTCCTAGCTCCAACAGCGCAGTAACATCTTAACAATTCACAACAATACACACATCTAAAAGTAAAATAATGGAATTAAGAAATACAAAAATATTAGATTGAGCAATGGAGTGGCATTGACTAAAATACAGTAGAGTAGAATACAGTATGTATATATATGTATGTATGTGTGTGTATGTATATATATATATATATATATATATATATATGAGATGAGTAAAGCAGTATATACTGTAGGCATTATTTAAACATTATAGTGACTAGTGTTCCATTATTAAAGTGGCCAGTGATTCCAAGTCTATACAAGTTGAAGTCGGAACATATACTTAGGTTGGAGTCATTAACTCATTTTTTAACCACTCCACACATTTGTTAACAAACTATAGCTTTGGCAAGTCGGTTAGGACATCCACTTTGTGCATGACACAAGTAATTTTTCCAACAATTGTTTACAGACAGATTATTTCACTTATAATTCACTGTATCACAATTTCAGTGGGTCAGAAGTTTACATACACTAAGTTGACTGTGCCTTTAAACAGCTTTGGAAAATTCCAGAAAATGTCATGGCTCAAGAAGCTGCTGATAGGCTAATTTACATCATTTGAGTCAATTGGAGGTGTACCTTCAAACTCAGTGCCTCTTTGCTTGACATCATGGGGAAATCAGCCAAGACCTCAAAGAAAATTCTAGACCTGGTTCATCTTTGGGAGCAATTTCCAAATGCCAGAAGGTACCATGTTCATCTGTACAAACAATAGTACGCAAGTATAAACATCATGGGACCATGCAGCCATCATACCGCTCAGGAAGGTGACGGATTCTGAACATACTTTGGTGCGAAAAGTGCAAATCAATTCCAGAACAACAGCAAAGACATTGAAGATGCTGGAGGACACCGGTGCAAAAGTATCTATATCCACAGTAAAACGAATCCTATATTGACATAACCTGAAAGGCCTCTCAGCAAGAAGGAAGCCACTGCTCCAAAACCGCCATAAACAAGCCAGACTTACGGTTTGCAACTGTACATGGGGACAAAGATTGTACTTTTTGGAGAAATGTCCTCTGGTCTGACGAAACAAAAATAGAACTGTTAGGCCATAATGACCATCGTTATGTTTGGAGAAAAAAGGGAAACGCTTGCAAGCCAAAGAACACCATCCCAACCATGAAGCACGGGGGTGGCAGCATCATGTTGTGGGGGTGCTTTGCTGTAAGAGGGACTGGTGCACTTCACAAAATCATGAGGAAGGAAAATTGTGGATATATTGAAGCAACATCTCAAGACATCAGTAAGGAAGTTAAAGCTTGGTTGCCAATGGGTCTTCCAAATGGACAATGACCCCAAGCATACTTCCAAAGTTGTGGCAAAATGGCTTTAGGACAACAAAGTCAAGGTATTGGAGTGACCATCACAAAGCCCTGACCTCAATCCTATAGAAAGTTTGTGGACTGTGTGTGAACTGAAACTTTGAACTGAAAAAGTGTGTGCGAGCAAGGACATCTACAAACCTGACTTATTGTGGGAAGCTTGTGGAAGGCTACCTGGAACATTTGACCCAAGTTAAACAATTTAAAGGCAATGCTACCAAATACTAATTGAGTGTATGTAAACTTCTGACCCACTGGGAATGTGATGAAAGAAATAAAAGCTGAAATAAATCATTATCTCTACTATTATTCTGACATTTCACATTCTTAAAATAAAGTGGTGATCCTAACTGACCTAAAACAGGGAATCTTTACTAGGATTAAATGTCAGGAATTGTGAAACTGAGTTTAAATGTATTTGGCTAAGGTGTATGTGAACTTCCGACTTCAACTTCACCTTAATAGAAAATGACTCAAGTAAAAGTGAAAGTCACCCAGTAAAATATTACTTGAATAAAAGTATTTGCTTTTCCATATAATTAAGTATCAAAAGTAATTGAATTGCTAAAATATACTTAAGTATCAAAAGTAAAAGTATAAATCATTTCAAATTCTTTATATTAAGCAAATGGGAAGGCATGATTTTTTTTCTTATTTACGGAAAGCCAGGGGCACAATCCAACACTCAGACATAATTTACAAACGAAGCGTTTGTGTTTAGTGAGATTGCCAGATCAGAGGCAGTAGGGATGACAAGGGATGTTCTCTTTTAAGTGTATGACTTGGACCATTTTCCTGCCCTGCTAAGCATTCAAAATGTAAGTAGTTCTTTTGGGTTTCATGGACAATGTATGGAGTTAAAAGTACATTATTTTCTTTAGGAATGTAGTGAAGAAAAAGTTGTCCAAAATATAAATAGGAAAGTACAGATAATTTAAAAAGTGACTTAAGTACTTTACACCACTGCTCTTATTAGCCTTTCAAATCACTGTGAATGACTTAGGTCCTAGAGTAGATCCATGTTGGCATATCAAAACATAAAAATAAACAAGGTATTTTATTTTGTGATGGTTCATCTTCAGTTTGCGACAGTTGAAATTGCACTTTGGGAGGATTCTGATTTTTATATAAGTTAGTCTTGAGACCTGGATAACTAGAGTACCAGTCAAAAGTTTGGACACACCTCATTCAAGGGTTGTTCTTTATTTTGACTATTTTCTACATTGTAGAATGATAGTGAAGACATCAAAACTATGAAAAAACACATGGAATCATGTAGTAACCAAAAAAGTTAAACAAATCAAAATATATGCTATATTTGAGATTCTTCAAAGTAGCCACCCTTTGCCTTGATGACAACTTTGCACACTTGGCCTTCTCTCAACCAGCTTCATGACGTAGGCACCTGGAATGCTTTTCAATTAACAGGTGTGCCATGTTAATTTGTGGAATTTCTTTCCTTCTTAATGCGTTTGAGCCAATCAGTTGTGTTGTGACAAGGTAGGGGTGGTATACAGAAGATGGCCCTGTTTGGTAAAAGACCAGGTCCATATTATGGCAAGAACAGCTCAAATAAGACTAGAGAAACGACAGTCCATCATTACTTTAAGACATGAAGGTCAGTCAATCCGGAAAATGTCAAACGTTACGTTTCTTCAAGTGCAGTCATAAAAACCACCAAGTGCTATGATGAAACTGGCTCTCATGAGGACCGCCACAGGAAAGGAAGACCCAGAGTTACCTCTGCTGCAGAGGATAAGTTAAGAGTTAGCAGCCTCAGAAATTGCAGCCCAAATAAATTCTTCACAGAGTTCAAGTAACAGACACATCTCAACATCAACTGTTCAGAGAAGACTGCGTGAACCAGACCTTCATGGTCTAATTGCTGCAAGGAAACCACTACTAAAGGACTTGCTTGGGCCAAGAAACACGAGCACTGGACATTAGACCAGTGGAAATCTGTCATTTTCGTCTGAGTCCAAATTTGAGATTTTTGGTTCCAGCCGCTGTGTCTTTGTGAGACGCAGAGTAGGTGAACGGATGATCTTCGCATGTGTGGTTCCCACCGTGGATCATGGAGGAGGAGGTGTGATGGTGTGGGGGTGCTTCCTGGTGACACTGTTTGTGATTTATTTAGAATTCAAGGCACACTTAACCAGCATGGCTACCACAGCATTCTGCAGCGATATGTCATCCCATCTGGTTTGCGCCTAGTGGGACTATCATTTGTTTTTCAACAGGACAATGACCGAACACACCTCCAGGCTGTGTAAGGGCTATTTGATCAAGAGGGAAAGTGATGAAGTGTTGCATCAGATGACCTGGCCTCCACAATCACCCGACCTCAAACCAATTGAGATGGTTTGGGATGAGTTGGACGGCAGAGTGAAGGAAAAGCAGTCAACAAGTGCTCAGCATATGTGGGAACTCCTTCAAGACTGTTGGAAAAGCATTCCAGGTGAAGCTGGTTGAGAGAACGCCAAGAGTGCAAAGCTGTCATCAAGGCAAAGGGTGGCTTCTTTGAAGAATCTCATATATGTAAAGTGTACGCTGGGAGTCAGGAAGCAAGTACAAGGAGGGCATTTAATAACTAAATGAACATAGAACGAAACATGAGTAGCGTACAGACATGGGACACAGGAACAGAGTCAATAACGCCTAGGGAAATAACCAAAGGGAGTGATATAGATATATATATATATATAGATATATATATATATATATATATATTAGGGAAGGTAATCAGGCAGGCGATTGAGTCCAGGTGAGTCTAATGAGGCGCTGATGTGCGTAATAATGAGCAGCCTGACGACCTCAAGCGCTGGAAAGGTAGTATACGTGACAATATAAAATACATTTTGATTTTTTTTGTTACTACATGATTCCATGTGTTATTTCATAGTTTTGATGTCTTCACTATTATTCTACTATGTAGAAAATAGTCAAAATAAAGAAAAACCCTTGAATGAGTAGTTAGCAAGTTTCCTAGTTCCGACTAGCACGTGAATGCGGCAATATGCATGAGCGCTCCAATGTATACATGTTTTGAAATTTTAAAATGAGTAAAAATGAATTAACATTTCAAATGTATTCCTATATTGTTGTGTAACTAGTGAATTATTGGTGATGAGATGTTGTGTAATTGTTATGTTAGCTAGCACAATATCAGGCTCCTGCCCTTCTCTACTGCAGTTTCAGATGAGCAGCATTCAGTGAGTCCATGTGAACAAGTAGCCAGTGCCCTTAATGGATGTGCCAATGCCTAAGAGGAGAAAAGTGCAGGAAAAGTGCAGGGTTCAAAGATGGCCAATAGAGAGAGAGCAAGAGCACCATTCATGTTAAGGCAGGGAGAGGACAAACAGGTCATCGGGTGAGCATTTCAGGTTGTGTAACCAAGTAAGAACATTCTGGACAGATTGCCTCGACTCCTTGTAAATGAATTGGGTGTAAGTAGTGCTTGACTTGGGCAGGATCTCACCGGAGCGGATTACCGGCACCTCACACATCTCACACAGCTTGAGCTCCTATTCCTCTTATAGAATATTAGCTTAAAAAAATGAGTACCGGCACCTATTTCAGTCCAAGTTAAGCACTGGGTATTAGAAATTATTCAAGTATTAGCCAAGCGTGGTGAAGGGTACACAAATAGAATATATTTGACATTTAAATGTAATGGTGTGGTGGTGACTTACTGTTGAGTAAGAAGGCAGTTTAAAGTAATATAGAAAAATATTGGTGTGTCAGTTGTGATTGGGGTATATTGAACAAATTATCAGGGCAGTTGTTTATGTATTTTCCCTTATATATTCACCAGGAACAATCATTTCACAGCTATTTTTTAAAATGATCCTTCGGGGGGGGGGGGGGGTGCCCCCGGACCCTCCCTAGATGGGTGTTGACCCTGACCCCCTCCAATATCCAACAAAAAGTTACGCCCTTGTCTTCAGGACAAGTATTTGGAAACACCCCACCATCCATCAGATCCTACAATAGTAATGGTACAATAGCACAAATTTAGGGGCTACAAAATAATATATTGATCCATTAATCATCCTGATCCTTTTGCTGACATCTGGGTAGTGCTCATTAGAGCATCCAACAAAATACTAAAATGAGTCTTATTGGACAAGTCCAGGTTGTCCCGTTTCAATCTGTTTTCTTCCGTTTGGTGCATAATGAACATGAGTCTGTTGTCTCAAGGTCGAGCCATTTTCAAAGGTTTGAGTCTAAGCATTAGCATAGAGAAATGTTAGTAAAAATAAAGACTTTCTATCCAGGGTATGTCTTTTTTATTAGTTAAACCTAAATGCAGTGAAAAGTTGGTTCAGGTATGTTTGGTGACAGAGGAAATATATACCGCCATTAGCACTCAGAAACAATATATTAGCATATAAAATAATTAATAGTAAGTGCTATTCTTAGTGCTAAAATGTTCATATTCATATGAGTGCCTTTTTTATTCTTACATTTATTGGCCAAAGGTCTTTGTTTATTTTACAGAGAAATGCTCCTAATATGGGCGCAGCATAGACTGTAGCCAGCAATTGACGGTCAAAGCATTAGTGCAATAGCCAACCAATAAGTCAGAGTAAACGAATCATTCCTTGATTGCAGTGTTGCTCCATCTGTCTCACTGCTCTGGTACACATTCATTGTGTGGGCTTGTTTGTGTTTAGTTGTCAGTGGGACTTAAAGAGAGGAGTTGTCGCTGTCACCATCTGGGACTGCCTCCTGTGAAGTCTTACTCTTTCTCCATGGCCTTGGCCCCTAAAAAACAACAGCATGGATCATCGCCCTTAACCAACAATCGCACTGCATATTTGAATGGCCTGTGTTTGGCCTGGCTTCTTACCTGTTCTGAGCCTGTTGCGGATGCCTTCATATCGTTATTTCTAAAGCAGAAGAAAAGGCGGATGAGAAAGAACTCGCATAGTAGTAGCTGTCTAAAAATGAGAAAGTTTTGATTTGGAATATTACTCGTTCAATTGCATCCCATCATTTAATCGGTCACAAATGAATCTAAAGTTAAGACATATGTATTGCATATTCAAACAACAGTACTTTACGTGTAAGATTCATTTCGCCTATCAATGTCAAAGCTTTCCCTACAGGAGTCCTCTATGGGTTCTTTCATCCTTCTGAACCTGAAAAGAAATGGAGATGTTGAAACGGTGGTTAGCCTAGAATAATTTGTATCGTAGTCATTTTGGGGATAAGGGGGCCATAATTGCAAATATGGCTAGTGGCAAGGGCTAGATTCATTATCATAAGTAATTTTTTGCTAATCTTAACTTAATGTTAATAACAAACACTAAGCAAACATGAATAAGCTACTCACTTGATAACAGTGAACGCCACCATCGCCACCAATCCCAGCAGGCTCAGGCCGAACAGGACCCCCAGGACGATTACTATGACCTGGTCAGAGGCGGGGTCGGCTGACTCCTCCTCCACCACATGCTCCAGCCCCGCCCCAAACACCTTCTCTAGCTCCGCCTTCACCGTGCCCGCCTCGCCCTGCAGCTTGCTGTGGGCGGCATCAGAGAACGGCCATTAGGGGCTTATTCTCGAGAACGCAACGTCACATTACAGATTTTTCAGACAGATTTGTATCGTGTAGAACAGACATGGATGTTCATCGTGCCGAATAGAAAATTGTGGAGGCAATGTTGCGTCCAGTCACTGTATGTCTATGTCAACTACTAAAGAATGTTCAAAAAAATTCCCTTAATGAGACCAACCCCCGACCCACCACCCTCAAAGTTAAACTTTAATCAACAATGGCTTTGATTTTCTCATTTTAGGATGGGCTGCTTTGTTGTGGATGAAGTGATTTTCGACAACACATTGGTCTTACTTTTTGACGTCTTCGGCAGGGATGACTTCCCCGCCGTCCACAGCAATGAAGCTGACGTACGTCTTGGCGGCGCCCCCAGATTCCCGGGATGCAACAGCTTCTCTGTTGGTGCTGGAAATCTCTATCACCTTCACGGTCCAGCCCAGAACTCGCCCTAAAGACCTAAGAGACACAGAGAACGAGAGACATATGAGAAAGACGGAGGAAGAGCGATAGAGTATTGAAAGTGGGCAAAAGGACCCCGTCTAACAGCCCCACACTTTTGTGTGGTCCATATTGTGTGGTACAAAAATATTATCAGTTCTAATATCTTACTCTTCCATCTCAGGGACCTTCTTCTCCACAACATTGGTGGCCTGGTTGAGGGAGATGACTACGACATCATTACTGGCACTTCCCTGCACGTCCACCTGGGGGCAGAATAGAGCGGCATACTGTAACTACTGTTGCAAGTGAGTTAAGTCATGTGTGTTACCATATGTACTGTACACTGTTGTCACCACTCACCTTCACCCTGGTTGTAGCATGGAGTCCTTTAGGATCTGTGGCCTTCACCAGGACGGCGGTTGTCTTTCCTTCTAATCCCACCGCTGACACCACGTACACCTGGCCCGTGGAACGGTCCACGTCGAAAGACGAGCTGGACTCCGTCAGACTGTAGTCCAGACGACCGCTGTCACCACTGTCTGGGTCTGTGGCCTGGGGAGAGGGGCGAAGAGTGGGGGGTCAGGATGGAGGAGCTGGATGAGAAAACGTATGTCAACTTTGACATGGCACCAGGGATGTAGGGGTTTCCCGCTGTTCACTTTTGCATCCCTTACCAGAACTTGGACCACAGGGTATTTGTATGGGGCAATGCTGAAGATCTTGGCTTCATAAGTTGCTTCCTTGAACTCTGGGGCCTCGTTCACATCTTCCACCTGCACCCTGACCTGAGAGGAAGAGTGAGGGAAGAGAGGTGAGGGACGAAAGACTACTTGTGATTCGAAATCTGTTCCCCCATATGATGAGATCTTTTCAGCGAAGCAACACCTCTAGAACTTCCTCTAATTCTGGTCGCCAGGTACCAGGATGGGTCATACCATTGCGACGGCAGAAGTAGGAGGAGTCCTGGAGTCCACTGCCTCCACCTCCAGGATGTACCACCCCTCAGTCTCTTTGTCCAGCGGCTCTTTGGTGGTGAGGGCTCCCAGGGCATCGACGGAGAACAGGTCCGTGTGCGTGGTCAGGACGTAAGTGACCACAAACAAGGGGCTCCCTGGGGATGCCTTCACTGTCCCCACGGGTCTCCCTTTTGGTTCGTTCTCCGGAACGCTGAAGTTGTAGGAGGAGCTCTCAAAGGCCACGTCCACTCCAAGGCTGACAGTCATCAGGAATACCTGGACATTGGCTGTGAGGGGAAAAGAGAGAAAACACACACAGATTTAGTATCCATCATTATTCAGACTAACATACAAAATAATACACTCTAACTCAACGTTACAAAAACACAGAGACAAACACAAATCCACTTGCGATGCTCGATCCCTGACCTGTGGAGTTCAGAGGAGGCAGCCCGCTGTCCTTTGCCATTGCAGTGAGTTCAAGCAGTGTGTCCTCCGTGACATCAGAAAGGTCAGAGGCCACGGTCACCTCTCCTGTGCTACCATTCAGGGCCAAGCGAGGGGAGGCACCTGAGGAGAAACTAGATAGCCAGAGGAGGAGCATTTGGCGCATAACTCGGTGTAAATACAGACACATTTCTTCAATATCGCTAAGGATCCATTTAGGCCGATTTTATTCCTTAATTTGGACTTGAAACTCATCTCTTCAGTATCGGCTCTACGACTGGGAGTAGAACGTTCAACAGAGGTGTGTGTGAGAGTTGGACAGCAGTGCATGGCTAACCTGTAGGTGACGAGAGCGTTCAGGCCCATGTCCTTGTCTGTGGCAGAGAGGGTCAACAGCCCGTCCCCCACCTTGGCGTCCTTCACCAGGATGCTCTTAGTGTACGTACTGGCACTGAACACCGGCGGGTTGTCATTAACATCTGTCACGCTCACTCTGATGCTGGTCATGTTCTGGTGAAGCGGGGTTGGAATCATTGAAACCAACTTTGTGTAAGAAGGTAGGCTGCACAGAACTTTGATATTGTGTGTTATGGTATTGTGGTATATAGTGTTATGATATGGTACTGCTATGGTAATGTCGTACTGATTTCAGGGTGAAGGGACCCTATAAATTAGGCCACTGTGTTTTGTATAGAGTACCTGTCTCTGTGGTGTCCCCTTGTCAGTGGCCACAATGACCAGCTCATAGATGTCCTTGGTCTCCCGATCCAGAGGACCCACAACCAGTAGCATCCCATCCTTCAGCACAAGACACACTAGTGTAAATACACAGTGTTACCCTAACAACATTGCTCATGATTAAGCGTGTATACTGAGATGAAATGTCCTGAGAAGAAACATGGTTTGCCAATGATGTCATCAAAAGCGTCTGCTTTTTTAGTTTGTTGTGTTTGGTCATTTCTTAATCAAAATGATTGACACCTCAGTAAACGAACCTGGTACTTGATCCAAATTGTCATCTAACAAAATGCATTATGTAAAGAAGGTTCACCAGAAGCTTCATTATTTGGTTGGACTCACCTCTCTGAAGCGAAATAGCGTGGCAGATGAGGTGATGGTGACTTCTCCGTTGGAGCCGAGATCTGAGTCTGTGGCCAGGATATGGTACACCTCTCCTGGAGACTTGTCAGAGTACTCCCCCTCAGGGAAAGGGATGGGGTCTGGAAGAGTAGGGAACTGGGGTGTGTTGTCATTGTAGTCCAGAACGGTGATGTTGAGCTGGGCTGTGGCGTTCAGGCCACCTTTGTCCACCGCCACCACCTGAACACAGTGAGAGGGTTAAGATCTTAACAGGTGACATAGTTGACAGCCCTTAACATGTCACTTCCTTGAAACTGTTGACTCCCAACGTGTAACGTTGTTGACCGTCATGGTCTCGCTGAGCATCTAAAGTCAAATTATCAGCCTGCATTTGCCTATCCACGTCGTACATTTTTATCACCGATATGACTTAACAACATGAGCAAACACAATGTTCACTTTGGTGTCTGGGTGGGGTTGAGGTCCGGGTGATAGGAAGAGATAGATTGTCCTCCAGTTGCGTCCTTGCCCATCGTTAAGATATGGAAAAGTTTCCCCCCTCTACATAGATTACATTTATGGAAGTATACCTAACTGTTGTTGGGGCTTATATTTGGGTGTAGACCTTCTGAGAAATGCAGCTGAAGCACATGTAGATTGACATGACGTAGTATACCTGTAAAACATAGTTATCTTCTGTCTCTCTGTCCAAGGTGACGTCATTCTTCAGGGACACAACACCTTGTTTGTTTATGTTGAAGGTATCACTGGTAAATATGAAGTGACCATTCGAGAATCCACCCTAAAAGGAAAACACAGAGATCATGGTGTCAGTTTATCATTCCAACATTAGTCATAAATGTATTAGTGGGATGGATGTATTGACATATCTTCAGATTGTTGATATTGTCATGAAATACACCATTATATCTCACCATTATGTATTGTCATCGATATACAGTACCAGTCAAAAGTTTGGACACACCTACTCATTCCAGGGTTTTGGGGTATTTTTACTATTTTCTACGTTGTAGATTAATAATGTAGACATCAAAACTATGAAATAACACATATGGAATCATGTAGTAAGCAAAACATTTTTAAACAAATCAAAATATATTTGAGATTCTTCAAAGTAGCCACCCTTTGCCTTGAGGCCAGCTTTGCACACTCTTGGCATTCTGTCAACCAGCTTCATGACGTAGCCACCTGGAATGCATTTCAATTAACTGGCGTGCCTTGTTAATTTGTGGAATTTATTTCCTTCCTAATGCGTTTCAGACAATCAGTTGTGTTGTGACAATGTAGGGGTGGTATACAGAAGATGGCCATATTTGGTATAAGACCAGGTCCATATTATGGCAAGAACAGCTCAAATAAGCAGAGAAACAACAGTCCATTATTACTTAAAAAAATAGTCACTTTAAGACATGAAGGTCAGTCAATCTGGAAAATTTCAATAACTTTGAAAGTTTCTTCAAGTGCAGTCTCAAAAACCATCAAGCGCTATGATGAAACTGGCTCTCATGAGGACCGCCACAGGAAAGGAAGACCCAGAGTTACCTCTGCTGCAGAGGATAAATTCATTAGAGTTAGCTGCACCTCAGATTGCAGCCCAAATTAATGCTTCACAGAGTTCAAGTAACAGACACATCTCAACATCAACTGTTCAGAGACTGCGTGTATCAGGCCTTCATGGTCGAATTGCTGCAAAGAAACCACTACTAAAGGACACCAATGGTCCAAGAAACACGAGCAATGGACATTTAGACCGGTGGAAATCTGTCATTTGATCTGATGAGTCCAAATTTGAGTTTTTGGTTCCAACCACCGTGTCTTTGTGAGATGCAGCGGAGGCGAGCAGATGATCTCTGCATGTGTGGATCATGGAGGAGGAGGTGTGATGGTGCTTTCCTGCTGACAGTGTCTGTGATTTATTTAGAATTCAAGACACACTTAACCAGCATATTGCTACTACAGCATTCTGTAGCGATATGCCATCCCATCTGGTTTGTGCTTAGTGGGATTATTATTTGTTTTTCAACAGGACAATGACCCAACACACCTCCAGGCTGTATAAGGGCTATTTGACCAAGAAGGAGAATGATGGAGTGCCTCATCAGATAACCTGGCCTCCACAATCACCGATCTCAACCCAATTTTTTTTATGTAACCTTTATTTAACTAGGCAAGTCAGTTAAGAACAAATTATTATTTACAATGACGGCCTAGGAACAGTGGGTTAACTGCCTTGTTCAGGGGCAGAACGACAGACTTTTACCTTGTCAGCTCGGGGATTCGATCTTGTAACCTTGTGGTTACTAGTCCAACGCTCTAACCACTAGGCTACCTGCCTGCTTCATGAGATGGCTTGGGATGAGTTGGACCGCAGATTGAAGGAAAAGCAGCCAACAAGTGCTCAGCACATGTGGGAACTCCTTCAAGACTGTTGGAAAAGCATTCCAGATGAAGCTGGTTGAGAGAATGCCAAGAATGTGCAAAGCTGTCATTAAGGCAAAGGGTGGCTACTTTAAAGAATCTGAAATATAAAATATATTTTGATCTGTTTAACACTTTTTTGTTCCTACATGATTCCATACGTGTCATTTCATAGTTTTGATGTCTTCACTATTATTATACAATGCAGAAAATAGTAAAAAATAAAGAAAAACCCTTGAATGAGAAGGTGTCCAAAATGTTGACTGGTTCTGTATATATTTGCTTTGATATATATATATATAGTAGTTGATATATCGTCATTGTTATACCGTAATCGATATACAGTAGTCAATATTTTTCATATCGTGCAGATATATCACTGATCTCAATGTAGATGGTAATGTTATAGATATTGTTTATATCATAACAAAATATAATCGATCTCATGATGATAATGACAGTCTCATTTCTCTGACCTCATCCTCGTCGGTGACCTCCAGGGTCACGATAGCCGCTCCACTGGCCAGGTTCTCAGAGACGGCGACATCGTAGCGCTCTGCACTGAACTGAGGTGGGTTGTTGTTCACATCTTTCACCCTCACCACCACTGATCCATTCCCAACGAGGGACGGGGTCCCCCCATCTGCAGCCTGTACCATTAGGTTGTACACCTTCACTGCTCCATAGTCCAAGGCCTGAGCCAGCCGCAGTTCCCCAGTGGAAGAGTCCAACTGGAAGAACGCCACGGTCAAGGGAGGGTCTTGCTGAAATATACTATAGGTCACTGTACCATTTGTGCCTTCGTCAAGATCCACCGCTTCTAGGGTGACCAGTGTCGTTCCCACAGACTCTGTTTCTAAGACCTCAACCTCATATTCCGTCTTGGAGAAACTTGGAACATTGTCGTTGATATCAGATACTTGAATGAGCAGGGTGGCGGTTGCGGAGAGAGCTGGACGACCTTGGTCCTGAGCCACCACCTCCAGGCTGAACTCTGCTTTGGTCTCTCTGTCCAGCGCCCCAGCCAGGGACACCATCCCTATTTTGGGATCGATAGCGAACTTCCCCTCGCCTCCCCGGAGGGCATAGCGGAGCTCCCTGTTGAAGCCGTCGTCCGCGTCCGTGGCGGTAATGGCAGTGAGGTTGGCCCCTACCTCCGTATCCTCCGGGACCAGTTGTGCCACAGAGCTGGCGCCAAACACGGGGCTGTTGTCATTGATGTCAATCACTTCCACCACAACGGTTGCCTCATCGCTACTGGTGCCATCCGAGATTGAGATCTGGACTGAGTAGTTCTTTTGGGTCTCATAGTCCAGTTTGACCTTAGAGGTGAAAACGCCTTTGGAGTCAATGGCGAACTTGTCGGCGTCTGTCAGGACCTGCAGTGTCACGGGAGCTACTGTTGTTACTGCTAGGAATGTCACCTGTATATGGGGTGACAAAAATGTTATAGGATCAATCTGGTTGTTTTTTTTCAGATGAAGTAGAATTTAGTGGTTCTGGGGAAGTTCACCTTGACAATCATCGTCCCTGGATCCGTCTCTTCCTCTATCCTCCCACGGTAAGTGTTCAAGAGGAACTGGGGTTTGGAATCTCCAGGTGCCTGGATCTCCACTAGCACCGAGGAGGAACGAGATGTTATGCCACCTACAGGACAGGAGGAGAACAGTCACTTTGGGCTGCAATTTCTTTGGGAACCCATAACCAAGTCTCCAGCTGTTGACTGACTAGCCTCCTGTAGATATACACTATTCCTCTCATATTATTTTAGTCTACAGTGTATATATACTATGGTTACTAGACTATGGTATGGTTGCTCGTGTTCTTTCACATATCTTCTCAACTTTACGTTCAGATTAATTCCGCACTACAACGCGCTCCACAAAATTGTTTACATGACACGACCTTCAAGTTCTCTATACAGAGACTGTACCTAGACTCACCGTCTCTTGCTGCCACATAGAGAGGGAACTGAAGGACCTTGTTCTCCTCCAGAGGAATGTTTTTTTCCAGCTTTATCTCGCCTGTGTTTTCATCGATGGAGAAATATTCTTCCAGGTTCCCAAACTCTATTGAGTACTTCACCTGTCCATTAGCACCAGCATCCAGGTCTGTTGCTTCAACCTACCAATCACATGGCGTGGTGACAAAGCAATACCATTGTTTTCTTTTTACAATCGTGTTACTATGGCTATCATGTGTTTCCCACATTGTAAATGGCTCTGACAAAACTCTTTAACAAACACAGTGACGAATTGAGGTTCAAGGTTAGAAACCATCTCACCTGGGTAACCAACATCCCCACTGTTTGGTTCTTGAAGACCTTGCCCTTGTACACGGAGCTCTTAAATTGAGGACTGTTGTCATTCTCATCCAGGAGGGTGACGTTCACATCAGCCAACACAACGTGGTTAGGTGGGTCATTTTCCCGTGCTTCAATCTTCATATTGGATGTAAGGGAAGATATGGGAAGGTGTTCAACAGCATACCAACTGACGTGTGCACTCCCTATTGTGACAGACTTGTTGATAAGACATGTTTTATTAGATGGTACAGGACACTGCCAAGTGCCATTAGACCTGGAGTTTGCACCTTTTTAGACATATTTACAGGTTCGTTGCTGATTTATTAGTTAGTGTGATTATGTCTGCTGCTTAATGGATAAAGTTGTAGGTCTGAGTACTGTTATGTTTCAGAGGGTCTGACCTGAAAGATGAAGTTTCCAACAGTCTCCCTGTCCAGGTCAGCTGAACTCTTCACTATGACAGTTCCATCCAAGAGTATAGAGAAAGGTACAGACTCCGGAAGGATCTGCAACGTTCCCACAAATCCACCCTGAGACAAAGACAAAATGGTTTCATGTCCAATTGGGGGAAAAAATGAAGTTTTAGCGTGACAAATGATTTGGCTCATGTAGAAACAGACACAACTCAAGATACAAACGTGTAAACTGTTTTGATATATGCACTTATTGACATCGCATCTCTTTTTTTGTAAATCCATCACCCATTTTTTTTTATGTGTAATGAACCTCTAAGCCACTGTACCTACCTTGTCCAGGTCAGTGAGTGTGACTCTGAAAACAACTGTGTCTTTTTGAGAGTTCTCCAATATTGCGACAGAGTAGCTGGCTTTGTCAAACTCTGGAGCGTTGTCATTGACGTCCTCGATTGTAACAGACACCAAAGCGTCAGCGGTCTTTAGGCTGTCATCCTGCTGAGATGCCTGGAAGGAAGTGATAGATGTTGATATTTGACATCTGCAACTTGGGATGTATACAATGGTCACCAGCCCTCCTAATGCCCATACCATGTTAACTGTCTTAATGCACTTATGATTGTGAATAAATCTACAGTGAGAATGAACTGAGAGAAGTACGGTTTTACTTATTTAGAGTAGTCATAAAATGCTAGAATGCTATAGCTACAATTCCCAATACCTTGATATTGACAGTGACCGTGGGTATCTCCTCTCTGTCCAGCCCAGTCACCACAGAGATGACTCCACTGTTTGTGTCGATGTTGAAGTTACTGAGATACTTGCTTGGCGATACTGAGGTAAAGTCACACAACAACATTCCACCACAATGTGAACAGAGCCCAAAAAATTGCCTCATACATACATTTTCATGCAAATATGATATTCTGATGCTTTCCATATGCAAAGATACACTCTGTGACCAAATGTATGTGGACACTTGCTCGTCGAACATCTCACTACAAAATCATGGGCATTAATATGGAGTTGGTCCCCCCTTTGCTGCTATAACCTCCTCCACATTGCTGTGGGGACATGCTTCCATTCAGCCACAAGAGCATTAGTGAGGTTGGGCCTGGCTCGCAGTCTGCGTTTTCAATTCAACCCAAAAGTGTTCAATGGAGTTGAAGTCAGGGCTCTGTGCAGACCAGTCAAGTTTTTCCACACCGATATCGACAAACCATTTATGTATGGACCTCACTTTGTGCACGGGAGCATTGTCATGCTGAAACAGGAAAGGGCCTTCCCCAAATTGTTGCCACAAAGTTGGAAGCACAGAATCGTCTAAAATGTAATTGTATGCGGTAGCGTTAAGATTTCCCTTCACTGGAACTAAGGGGCCTAGCCCAAACCATGAAAGACAGCCTCAGACCATTATTTCTTCTCCACCAAACTTTATAGTTGGCACTATGCATTGAGGCAGGTAGCGTTGTCCTGGCATCCGCCAAACCCAGATTTGTCCGCCGGACTGCCCGATGGTGAAGTGTAATTCATTCCAGAGAGAACGAGTTTCCACTGCTCCAGAGTGCAATGGCGGTGAGCATTACACCACTCCAGCCGACGCTTGGCATTGCGCATGGTGATCTTAGGCTTGTGTGTGGCTGCTTGGCCATGGAAACCCATTTCATGAAGCTCCCAACGAACAGTTCTTGTGCTGACGTTGCTTTCAGAGGCAGTTTGGAACTCGATAGTGAGTGTTGCAACCGACATGATTTTTACGTGTTTCAGTACTCGGCAATCCCGTTCTGTGAGCTTGTGTGGCCTACCACTTTGCGCCTGAGATGTTGTTGCTCCTAGATGTTTCCACTTCACAATAACAGCACTTACAGTTGACCGGGGCAGCTCTACAGTAGCAGGGCAGAAACTGGACGAACTGTCTTGTTGGAAAGGTGGCATCCTATGAGGGTGCCATGTTGTAAGTCACTGAGCTCTTCAGTAAGGCCATTCTACTGGCAATGTTTGTCTATGGAGATTGCACGGTGGTGTGCTTGAGTTTATACACCTGTCAGCGACGGGTATGGCTGAAATAGGCGAATCGACTAATTTGAAGGGGTGTCCACATACTTTTGTATATATAGTGTACTTGTTTCATATCAATTTGTTTTCTTAAGACTGATGGGAGTTGTAGTCCAAGCCTAAGTAGATTACCTGAACTGATGCTGTAGACTATAGTCACATTAATGCCAGTGTCTCCATCTTGTGCTTTTATGCCCTCTGGCTGGATGGTGAGGAAAGGCCCTGTCTAAAGAGGAGATGATGTATTGAATAGACATCACAGCCATAGCAACACAGTAGCTTTAAGGAGACATATGATATTTTGTAGTCTGATGGGTATGATGACACTCACTTGGTCTTCCTGTATGGTAGCCTGGTAAAGGCTGTGATTGAAATAGGGATTCAGATTATCAAAGTCCGTGATGTCAAGAAGAACGTCTGCTGTGTCGAAGAGATCACCATTATCCTAAAAAGAAGGATCCCAGAAGCAATATTAATAGATAAACATGGATATCCATTTATGGACCAATGGGGTAGGGTGTGATATGGTGAGATCACCTACCTGCGCCTGAACTGTGAATTTGTAGTTTTGGGCGACGTTGTAGTTCAGAGGTCTCTTCAGCAGTACAGCCCCATCGTTGCGGACCTCAAATTCAGCGGGTGCTGGGTCCTTAAATAAGGTGGAAGACCAAGTCATTGTGGAACAGTATCAGAGGAAGAATCAGATGAATCTATTCAGTCATCATTTCCATTGGGTTATCCAATACCTGCTATAGATTATAGACTTACATAGCTGTATATATTTTTGTAAGACAGTTCTATGGACAGTTTAGACTAGCTGTTTACTTTGGTGAATGTGACAAATTGATCACGTCGCTGTGACTAACTTATGCGACCAGAAAGATTCGAACCTGGATCTCCTGTCCATCCCTCTAAGCTAAGGGAGCTAATGTAGCTCAAGTGTGGTCATAGAACCACTGCTGTTACATTCAGGTCCTGGTCTATACTTTTTTATAAGTGTATCAGGCGTCTCAGAGTAGGACTGCTGATCTAGGATCAGGTCTCCCTTCTTATTTATTATTATCTAAAAGACTAAACTGATCCTATATCAGCACTTCTGCTCTGAGACTCTTGGTGAATACAGGCCCATGTGTAACTCACCAATATGCGGTATGTAATTCTGTTGTTGTTTATGCTGATATCGGCGTCCACTGCTTTCACTCTGATCACCTCAGTGTTCACTGCCTGAATCTGGAGAGACAAAACACATGGTGGTTAACCACGTAAACAACCCGTAGGGGCTCATGCTCTCCATTGCATTGCAAGGTGTAAGACAGGAGTATCATGTTTTTGCCAACTCATCTGATGTAGTCTTACCTCAGATATCGTTTTCATGTACACCTTTTGCTCAAATATTGGAGCGTTGTCATTTAGGTCGGTGAGGATAAGTTTTCGTATATTTTCTAGCTGAAGAGAGAACAGTTGTTATGGCAACAAAATGCACTTCTCATACAATACAATATATTGTTACAATCCATCATATACCGTTACAGCATACATACTAACCATTGTAGTTTATAATCTTTCAATTTTACTTACCCCGCCATTCACACACACAACAGAATACCAAAGTTGCCCGCCAACCTACAAGAGAGAGGGGGGGGGGGGGATAATTGTAAAGTTCAAAACCCATTTTGTCAATAAAAAAAGCTAACACCTAAAGTGAACCATACTAGACCATGAATGACGTTGTATAGCTCTGATCCAGAGCGCTACTGAGCATTCCTCTACTGTAGGAGTTTAGCAGAGGCACCAACACCCTGGACCAGAGCTAGACATTGTAGAGCAGCCAGAACCATCTCACCTGTGGTAACAGATCTGCATCCAGCGCCATCTTCGTACGGACTGTTGCATTTGTACTCCCAGGGGTGTAAACTAACTCGAGAAAACTGATGTGTTCTGGAAAGGCATACGACGCAAGCCTCACGGTATTACCCACGGGGATCTCGTTGAGGACTTCCACTTCCCCTGTTGTAGCATCAGGGGGAGGCAAATATTCATTTTGGTGATGTGTAGTACCAGCAATTTGTATTGAATGTTGTTGAATGTTTCCCCCATTACAGTCAATATATTGTAACAAAGGTTGTTACAAAAAAGACTGAACCCTTTCTATAAATCTAATTTTCTCCCCTCATCCAGGCATCTCTCTTTTCCTGTGTGATCGTTTATTAAGAGAAATACCAGTAAGACAAATTGGTTTGGTGACTCATGAACAAATATAATACTTGAATGGATATGTCATGGATGACTGCAATGAATGACTGCATTGATTACCCTCATATTCCTCATCCACAGTTCCCAGTGTTAGGTCTGACCCTTCAGCACAGTTCACTGATGTACCTAGAAATAAACATTAGGGCAAACATGGTATTGTTTATGTGGATCTTTAGCATCATGAAATGGCAAATTACAATCTCTAATCAGAATTCTGGTGAATTATTTTTGAGTTGTGTCAATATCTCCTGTATTGCCTGTTTTGCATGTTATTTTGCCATTAATACGTGTCACATATCAGTTTGCAAACAATGTAAAGAAATATTTTAAAAAATCATTGAGTTAATAAAGCCGCATACAAACATGGTCTCTTTTTTGCTTTTTTTGAATAAGGCAGCTCCTTAATGCAGGTGTTTCAGCCTAGCTCAGTGCTTTGTGTGGTGGTGGGGCAGCCAGCAGAAAATACGGAGCATAGGGGTTGGTAATGTTCTCTAGTTACACCGTGATTGGCTCAGTGTTCTGTCACTCATGGAGACACTATATCCCTGCAAAATCTACGGGGAGAGCTCAAAAATTCAAGCCCCTTGGGTGCTGCCATAAAGTTACATTAGAAGTGCCCATCCAAGAAGTCTCAAGGTCATTGGCCACAGATAAAATCATTATATCTACCGTAGATTTGATGGGACTGATCATGTCAACATCATACTTTCAAAATCTTAGCTAGCAAACTAGACAAGCAGTCATCATCATGAATCACGTTGACAATCTACTGGCAAATCCTTTTCAACCCTTGTCATATGAAGATAAATAATGGAGAGAAATGATAGATAAAACGTATTGGTGCTCATTGGCCTTTGGACATAAACATTACACAACAAGTTGGAAATCGCAAATTCAACAATGAGTGGTTTGGAAGGAATCAGTAGCGAACTGCAAGCGTTGTAAAGCAATCACTAGCCTGCTATTCAGTGGTGGGTGTGTGGTCCAAGTCTGGGTTTAAGGGTCTCTTTTCCAAGCTTAAAAGGATAAACATTCAACACCATGGGCCAGAAAAGGTTGAAAACATTGTCTATGCTGTTAATCCAGCATGACCTCTGCCATGTTCAAAACAACTGTAAACTCGGAAATCTCAGACTTCAGTGAGTTCAAGACAACTGGGACCTTGGGAAAAAATAAGCTCCTACTGGGAAAATACGTTTTTAACGGTCATTCAATTCGGAATTCCATGTCGGGAACTCAGGCCTCTTTGTAAAGATCCAACCTGAAGATCACTGACGCCATGATTCAACCTTGTTTTTTTCCGAGTTCCCAGTTGTCTTGAAAGCACCATAAATCCAGAGAATGCCAGACTTTGATGACAAAGTTTGAGGATAAAATTGTTTAGTGTTGTGTAGTGGCTTTGCTGGCATGCATCTCAAAAAAAAAAATTTGGGGGGGGGGGTCTGCCCTACCAAGATTGACATGCTAAAATTGCCACTGTAATTAGGCAACAAAAATCTATGCGTCATGGTCTAATGGCACCGCTCTCGGATCCAGCCACATATATGCCTCTCCCTACCGGTTCATTCCCCGCATTTACCCTTCCTACTGTTACTCCAACTTGCCTGTCTCCCCCTCTGTTTACTAACGTCTAAATGAAGTGTCAAAAATACATAATAATAAAATAATAAATAGCTTATATGTGTAAAATAATATAAGAACATACATTTAGCAAAATACAAAGGCAAATCAATTACCGATTTAACATTTCTAATTGATCTTAACCGTTTTCTATTAATCTACTGTATACAGTATTCCCCAAACCATGTACCGTGTTGATATCATACCAATCTTCAAAATGTAGCCACAAACAAACTTTACTCACTGATGGGGATGCCCGTGACAACATGAACACATAGAGAGCCTGAGAGGAGTAACATCCACATAAAACGTATAGCCCCCATATTGGATGGTGATTGTCCCTACTTTTCTACCTCCTGCTACAGTACCGTCCACAGCACCTGCTTGACCAACTGATTTCCTCAGTAAAGGGAATATTGAAATGGCCACACTTTATTTGCCCTACAATATATTTATGACTTGCCATTAAGTGTTACTGCCTGACTACAGGGATATAAACAGGTCCAAGGGGCACTGACAACACCATGAAATGTGTTGCGCATTCATTGTAACAGCCACATACAGATGTAGGATCTTAATTTGAGCCAATTTGCTATGGCAGGAAAATAATCCTACAGCAACAGGAAAGTTGAATTATGATGTGGATTATAATTAAGGGATTTCTTTTAGGGGTTGATACATTTTTCGTCAGGGCAAATAAATTCTGAAATCAATGTCCAAATTACAAACTTTAGAAGCCAAATACACTTCAAGTTTGCATTCCCTGCTGTGCAGGATAATTATCAGCAACAAAAGAGTGATCAAATTAAGATCCTACATCGGTAGGGCGCTACCTTATAGTATGAAGTCTAAGTTTCATTTCCTTGTAAGAGGAAAGGGAGTGCTTTATAGTTTTAAACTTCTTCAGGATCGGTGTCCCGTCCACAGGACGGTTGAGCTAACGTAGGCTAATGCGATTAGCATGAGGTTGTAAGTAACAATAACATTTCCCAGGACATAGACACATATCTGATATTGGCAGAAAGCTTAGCTATTAGAGTGAGAGAATACCATGCTATTGTTTGAGGAGAGTGCACAATTTTGAACATAAATTATTAATAAACAAATTAGGCACATTTGGGCAGTCTTGATACAAAATGTTGAACAGAAATTCAATGGTTCATTGGATCAGTCTAAACCTTTGCACATACACTGCTGCCATCTAGTGGCCAAAATCTAAATTGCACCTGGGCTGGAATAATACATTATGGCCTTTCTCTCGCATTTCAAAGATGATGGTACAAATAAAATACAAAAGAACGGTTGTTTTTTTCCTATGTGTTATCTTTTACCAGATCTATTGTGTTATTCTCCTACATTCCTTTCACATTTCCACAAATGTCAAAGTGTTTCCTTTCAAATGGTACCAAGAATATGCATATCTTTGCTTCAGGACCTGAGCTACAGGCAGTTAGATTTGGGTATGTCAATTTAGGCGAAAATTGAAAGAAAGGGGCGGATCCTAAAGAGGTTCAGTGAGTGTGGTTTCAGCCTTCCCGCCACCAACATATCAATGCCAAAAATCATATAAATTGATATGGATAAAAGTTTATCCAAAATGGACTCCTAAGCTTGGCAGCTCCATGGTAACATGGTGTTCCAATAAAAACTTCCTGTAACTGGTACATTGCCTGTCAAACACACCTCAGCCTTATCACTAAGTTTACCGATATTGAGATAATGGTCAGACCCATACCTAGGATTTGAGTTGAGGTTGAACTGTATGTCTGTCTCGGAAAATATCTAGTGCATTTCAATTCAATTAAAACATATGTATGCTGCAGGGAAATTATGCTTTAATGCTCTCACCTCAGATTAAATAGCCAGTTGGCTGTACCTGTACAAGTTTCTAGTCCTGTTTGTGGTGACATTAAACTATATATTCAATAAAAACTGAGTGGGAGATGAGGTTATTTTGAAACAATGTGATTTGAGAAATCGAGACTGACCACCTTATGACACTGTAACAGAGTGTATACTGTAAACCGTCTATAAATAGACCATCTTTGACTGTAATCGGTGAACTTTGACCTAAATCACAGCTGGTGTGACACACACAAAGATACACAGTAGTTATAAACTACTGCTTGAGAAAAATGGATTTCACTTGATATGAGAATAAATGTGTGAATCTATTTAAATGAATGCAAACAGGTCATTTTCTACAATATTGTAATGAGATGATTTTGAATAAAACATACATTTTGAATATGAGAAACTTTAATAAATGCATTGGAACAGAAACCAAGTTAAAGAAGCTAATTCTGTCTTTCTCTTCATTAATCCTGTTCTAGATGTACATATCTGCCTATAGCATCCCACACCTGGGAACTATAACACAGGCATAATCAATGAACTACAGGATATTCTGATTGGTCAATCTCAGTGCAATCTTACAGTGAATAGAGAATAAAGAGTGGGAAATAGATGGGTTGATTTAATGTATGCTTTCTTTGTTCGCTAATGCATAAATGGTGACTTTCCCTTTAATCAACAGTTGGCTTATGATTTATAACAAATTCACATTCTGAATGAATGACTCATAATGAGTCTACTTTGACAGTTTATACCAGTTACCCGCTTGTAAAACCGCTTTACTCATCTCTTTCTACTTTCACAAACGTTTTAACTATAAGGTGTGGTATCGGTTTGTGGTTAAAGATGGTCGTACTTTTTTCTGCTTTTTATCGGAAACAATTTACTGTAGGTGTAACGCCCTGGCCATAGAGAGGGGTTTTTTGTTCTTTATTTTGGTTAGGCCAGGGTGTTACATTGGGTGGGCGTTCTATGTTCCTTTTTCTATGTTTTGGTATTTCTTTGTTTTGGGCCGTGTGTGTGGCTCCCAATCAGGCACAGCTGAAGCTCGTTGCTGCTGATTGGGAGTCACACATAAGGAGCATGTTTTTCCTTTGGGTTTTGTGGGTAATTGTTTCTGTTTGAGTATTTGCCTAACAGGACTGTTTGCTGTCGTTTTGTTCATTTTGTAGTGTTCTCTTGTTTGTTTAGAATTAAAATTCTAATGATGAGCACATCCTCTGCTGCACCTTGGTTCCCTCTTACAGACAGCCGTGACAGAATTACCCACCAACAACGGACCAAGCAGCAGAGGAAGGAGCAGCACAAGGAGAGGCACCAGGAGAAAAGCTATCTGGAGTCATGGACTTGGGAGGAAATCCTGGATGGGAAAGGACCATGGGCTCAAGCTGGGGAGTATCGCCGCCCGCAGTGGGAGATCGAGGCGGCGAGAGCTGAGAGGCGCTGGTACGAGGCGAGGGAGCTCAACGGACACGGGAGGCAGCCCCACAATTTTTTTGGGGGGGGGCACACGGGGAGATTGGCAGAGTCAGGTGGTAGACCTAAGCCAACTCCCCGTGCTTACCGGAAGCAGCGTGGTACTGGTAGGACACCGTGTTATGCTGTGGAGCGCACGGTGTCCCCAGTGCGCGTTCAAAGCCCGGTGCGCTACATACCAGCCCCCCGCAAGTGCCATGCGAGTGCAGGCATCGAGCCAGGGCGGATGGTGCCAGCTCAGCGCGTCTGGTCTCCAGTGCGCCTCCTCGGTCCAGGTTATCCTGCGCCGGCGTTGCGCACTGTGTCTCCAGAGCGCTGGGAGGGTCCAGTTCGCCCAATGCCTGCTCTCCGCCTGTGCCGGGCCAAAGTGGGCTTTCAGCCTGGAGTGTGGGTAAAGAGTGTCCGTACCAGAACTCCAGTGCTCCCCCACAGCCCGGTTTATCCTGTGCCTCCTCCTCGGACCAGGCCTCCAGTGGGTCTCCCCATCCTGGTCCATCCTGTGCCACCTCCCAGGACCAGGCCTCCAGTGGGTCTCCCCATCCTGGTCCGTCCTGTGCCACCTCCCAGGACTAGGCCTCCAGTGGGTCTCCCCATCCTGGTCCGTCCTGTGCCACCTCCCAGGACTAGGCCTCCAGTGGGTCTCAACTGTCCTGAACTGCCAGAGTGGCCAGGGACGCCCGCCAGCCCGGTGAGTCCTGTGCCTACGCCTAGGGCCAGGCCTCTGTCATGTCTCCCCAGCCTGGTGAATCCTGGGTCAGTGCCGTCGGAGCAGCCAGGGTCGCCCGCCAGCCGGGCGCAACCATCGCCGCCCGCCAGCCGGGCGCAGCCAGGGTCGCCCGCCAGCCGGGCGCAGCCAGGGTCGCCCGCCAGCCGGGCGCAACCATCGCCGGCCGCCCACCGGGCGCAACAAGGGCCGCCCGCCAGCCGGGCGCAACCATCGCCGCCCGCCAGCCGGGCGCAACCATCGCCGCCCGCCAGCCGGGCGCAACCATCGCCGGCCGCCAGCCGGGCGCAACCATCGCCGCCCGCCAGCCGGGCGCAGTCAGCGTCGCCCACCAGACCTTCGGCGCGGCCAGGTGCGCCACCTAAGAGGGCGACGTCAAGGGTGGAGCAGAGGCCACGTCCCGCACCTGAGCCGCCGCCGTAAGAAGGCCCACCCAGACCCTCCCCTTCAGAGTCAGGTTTTGCGGCCGGAGTCCGCACCTTTGGGGGGGGGGTACTGTAACGCCCTGGCCATAGAGAGGGGTTTTTTGTTCTTTATTTTGGTTAGGCCAGGGTGTTACATTGGGTGGGCGTTCTATGTTCCTTTTTCTATGTTTTGGTATTTCTTTGTTTTGGGCCGTGTGTGTGGCTCCCAATCAGGCACAGCTGAAGCTCGTTGCTGCTGATTGGGAGTCACACATAAGGAGCATGTTTTTCCTTTGGGTTTTGTGGGTAATTGTTTCTGTTTGAGTATTTGCCTAACAGGACTGTTTGCTGTCGTTTTGTTCATTTTGTAGTGTTCTCTTGTTTGTTTAGAATTAAAATTCTAATGATGAGCACATCCTCTGCTGCACCTTGGTTCCCTCTTACAGACAGCCGTGACAGTAGGGCTCTATTCAATGTGTGTCGCTGAAGCGTTACAGATTGCGAGAAATAAATGTAAAGGTAATTTCCCATTGAGACGACATATGTTTACCGTGACTGCGCAGTCGCCAATGGAATTTGCCTTAATATTTCCATCACGCTGTAACGGTAAACATATCGCTGAAGAAATGTAACCACCCTGAAATTCATAGACAATACTCTTATTGGCGACAAGGCAGGCCCCTTAGGATTTAGATAAATCATAAATAAAATAATATTTTAATGGGCATACTAAGGCCTTTGAAAAAAAGATGTATGCAAGGATAACCCAAAGTGACAAAAAAGTTTGTGCGGACATTTCACTGAACTATTAACAAATCGTTTACAAGAGTATATCATTTGACTTTGATACACCTATCGAAAAGCTTATCTAAAATGTAAGGCTGTATTACACCATACTTATATTTTTGTCATTTGAGTCTTTGTAAACAAACTATGTATACCTTTATATCACAGTGATTTCGAGAAGAGGTTTGGACCTATTGGCGTAGCACAACTGTTTGAGTGTTGGACCGACAGTCTACGGACCCGGGTTGGAGTCCTGGTTGGAACACACTATCATTGTCACAGTGGTCGATGAAAGGGGACCAAGGCGCAGCGTGTAGAGTGCTCATTCTTACTTTATTTTATGAGAACACTTAACAAAATTACAAAACGACAGCCAACAGTTCCGTAAGGTACTCAGGCAAAACGGAAAACAACTACCCACAAACCCCAAACGAAAACAGGCTGCCTAAGTATGGCTTGCAATCAGAGACAACGAAAGACACCTGCCTCTGATTGGAAACCATACCCGGCCAAAACATGGAAAACAAACCATAGAAATAGAATACTAGAAAAACCCACATAGGAACAGAAAACCCAAAATATATACAAAACAAACCCCCCTGCCACGCCCTGACCATACTACTATGGCAAATGACCTCTTTCACTGGTCAGGACGTGACAATCATGCCAATCTCCTGGGCTGTCAGTCTTTGCAAGCATAGCTCCATTTACATCCGATGTAGCTTATTCTGTTCCATACCTGTTCCAAACCAGGAACAGGTTCTGTATTCTGTTCCAAACCAGGAACAGGTTCTGTGTTCTGTTCCATACTTGGAACAGGTTCTGTATTCTGTTCCAAACCAGGAACAGGTTCTGTGTTCTGTTCCATACTTGGAACAGGTTCTGTATTCTGTTCCAAACCAGGAACAGGTTCTGTGTTCTGTTCCATACTTGGAACAGGTTCTGTATTCTGTTCCAAACCAGGAACAGGTTCTGTATTCTGTTCCAAACCAGGAACAGGTTCTGTATTCTGTTCCAAACCTGGAACAGGTTCTGTATTCTGTTCCAAACCAGGAACAGGTTCTGTGTTCTGTTCCAAACCTGGAACAGGTTCTGTATTCTGTTCCAAACCAGGAACAGGTTCTGTGTTCTGTTCCAAACCTGGAACAGGTTCTGTATTCTGTTCCAAACCAGGAACAGGTTCTGTGTTCTGTTCCAAACCTGGAACAGGTTCTGTATTCTGTTCCAAACCTGGAACAGGTTCTGTATTCTTTTCCAAACCAGGAACAGGTTCTGTGTTCTGTTCCAAACTTGGAACAGGTTCTGTATTCTGTTCCAAACCAGGAACAGGTTCTGTATTCTGTTCCAAACCTGGTAACTGGGCTGCCATTGGGCTGTATTGTAGTTTTCTCTAGAAGTATAGAAGTTGATTATAATCTATAAGAAATCTACACATATTAAGAAGTGATTGTATGTTAAATAAATGATTTTTAATAAAAAAATAACTTTATTCTAAATAATTGTTTAAAAAGTGACTTAGGGTTAGGGTCACTGCTGTAGGTACAGTGTAACAATAATGAGTAATTACAATAGTGTTGCACTGTAGACCTACTTACAGGAGCACTGTAATAAATGATGTCCACAGTTATTTCCCCATTCGTCCTGTAAGATGAACCCTTTTGACTCTCTTTGGCCCAGTCTACAGAATGACACAGCATCGCCTCTCCGGCCGAGGCTTATGGGAGTCTCTGCCCTCGGGGATACTGACAGACACATGATGCATTTTGCTCTCATGAGGCATTGAGTCACGTGGCATGTCAATCACAGACTCCCTTGACGGTGTTGGCCTGGGACTCACAACAGAGGCCCTCTTGATGTTGACCCAGTCAGGTTGGCTGACAGCTGGTTGACAAACGGTGGTGTGGCTTCGAGCTGGAGTCTCTTGCCACTTGACTGCTTTGACTAACATAATGGATGTGGTGTACCCAGCTTGCCTTAGCAGCTCTTCCAGTTCCAGATTACGGATGAGCTTGACCAAACCCCTACTGATTCGATAGGTGTTCTGGCGATCAAAGGTCCTCACATCCTCGTGTTGGGTCACATAGACTTTATCCAACACCATGCCAGGGTGAAGACTGATGATGATACGGTCCATATTGCTGTCATCATGGTGTCCTTTGTAGTTCTGCCTAACGTATGGTGGCAGGTCACCTGCCCCTGGGGTATTCAGGTTGCCCACCTCATAATACGGAAAGTTCTGGTTGGGGAGCAGTTGATAACAGTTACCGTCACACTCGAGTCGGTTATCGAAGTAATGGAAGCCGAACTCCTTCCTTTTGGGGTTGAACAGCGCCAGCAGGTCACCATTGTTGTCGAATATGACGTAGTTATGGGAGAACCAGTAGAGCAGGTAAAGCCCATGCCTGGGCCAAGGCCTACCAAAGCCAGACGAGTTGAGGTATCCAATTTCATTTAACGTTTTAATGTTAGCCATCGTTACACCTGAAGAGATTGGAGAGGAGAGAGGAAAACAAAATGTTTACCCTACAACTACATGACATGCCTGTCATACACAATATAGCTACAGTACATGACAAAAAGTATGTGGACACCTGCTAGTCGAACATCTCATTCCAATTTCATGGGTATTAGATATGGAATAGGTCCCACCCTTATTGTGCTGATGTTATTTCCAGATGCAGTTTGGAACTCGGTAGTGAGTGTTGCAACCAAGGACAGATGATTTTTACGCGCTTCAGCACTCGGCGGTCCCGTTCTGTGAGCTTGTGTGGCCTACCACTTCTCAGCTGAGCCGTTTTTGGTCCTAGAAGTTTCCACTTCACAATAACTGCACTTACAGTTGACCGGGGCAGCTCTAGCAGGGCAGAAAGTTGACGAACTGACTTATTGGAAAGGTGGCATCCTATGACGGTGCCACGTTGGACGTCACTGAGCTCTTCAGTAAGGCCATTCTACTGCCAATGTTTGTCTATGGAGAATGCATGGCGGTGTGCTCGATTTTTGGGTTTGGCTGAAATAGGAGAATCGACTAATTTGAAGGGGTGTCCTATACTTTTGTATGTATTTCTATGTGAGAGTTCCACAACGTTGTGCCCTACTGGATAGAGTGGACTGAAGCCAAATACCTTTGTTGCCTGATCCTGCCACAACCTATAACAACCTAACCACTCTACCATCCTCATTCTCTGAGCCACAAAGCTCAACCTATTCTAACCTCATTCTGCATGTAATGCTGCTCTCAAACTTCACACTATATGATCAGAGTTGAAGAAGTTGAGGTCAGTTACTTGTGAACCTTGTCAATATTCAAACACTCAAAAATATTTTGTCAATTGTTTTGATTATTATTAGTACTGGCTGATACTGTAATTCACAAACTATACAATAATAGGTGTTTGATGTTACAGATACGATGCCAAATGGCGAAAACAACCTTTGGTAGACGTTACTATGTTGCCATGAACACACACACGCGCGCGCGCGCGAGCACGCACCCTGCGCTCTCTCTATCTCTCTCTCTCACACACTTTCACACACACACACACACACACACACACACACACACACACACTCATACATTCTTGCCATGTACCTTATTTATGAAGTAGATCTGTTCTTGCTGCTTTCTTGCTGTGCGTATGCTGTGTCCTAGTGAGTGTTTTACGGGTATTATCCTGGTAGGGCTGGGAGGCTGGAATTTAGGAAATGAAACCGAAAGTACCACATTTTTTGCATGCCAACATTAAAGACTGATTTTGAAACTGTACAAAAATACTTTTCATGTTCTATTTAGTTTGTCAAAGGTTTACAGAGGCTATACTATATTTTGAATATTCATTATGTAAGACTACATTTTATCAACTTCATGTAGCTTTCAACGATGATTGGTGTGTGTATGGGTTTTCTTGGATATGTAGATCAATCAGCGATTGATCTAGCTGAGTATTGTGAGAAAAACAACCAATGAGCTGGCATACACATGACCGGAGTCACGTGACCTGTGGGGCTGCAACATGGCGGATGTTGAAACATCGAAATCTTTGAACGGTTTGTTAAATGGAATAGCACAAATAGTGTATTATAATAATGCTGAAATAACAGAGGAACTTTTGAAAAATGAACTTTATCCAGACTTAACGCAGGAGGAGTTTCGTGCGATGCATGAAAAGATGAAAGGTCTTATAAAGGTACTGCCAACTTCTGCATTTTGAGACCATTCTCGTCTGATTCCTCTCGTGTTGATTGACTTGAGAAATGTAACAAGCTACATTATTATAGGGATAGGCTATAGGTAGCAAATAGTTACATGTTTCAAATGCTCAACTCGTCCTGCAGCCCATATGCTTGAAACCTGTTTCTCTCTTTCTTTAGCTGTCTGTACAATCTTACCAAAACAGATCTTTCAGCTCAATCACTTAATTTAATGTGTACTATACTGTACAAATGGCCTTGTAAATAAATTGCTAGGATAGGGATTGTGGATTCAATCATGTTGACAAGTGGTTTTCAATGATAGATCAGTTTGTCTGCCCTACAGGCTGAGATTTACCCGTCACTAGGTGGCAGCACTAGAACACCTGTGTAAACACGTCAAGTTTCCCTTCAATGACCTTGATGTGAAGATGACGTTGTCTACATTTCTATCTTGTCCAGGCCAAGATAATACAACTACAAAAACGTCAACCTCTTTGTTAGACTAACAAATCTTTGCTTATTTTCTCCTCCCCCTCTCAGTCTATCGCCACTGCTAACATGGATCAGGCCCAGCTGGAAGCCTTCCTGACTGCCCAGACCAGGAAGCAGGGCATGGGGGGTGTGAGCGCCGAGCAGGCGGCCGCCCTCTCCCGGTTCTGGAAGAGCCACCGGGCCCGGGTGAGGGAGAGCCTGCTGGGCCAGAGCCGCTGGGAGCCCGGCCTGAAGGGCCTCACCTGGAGGGTGGACCTCCAGACCTCAGCCAGCAGAGGAGGGGCCGTTAACATTCCCGTGGCCCTGGTGGAGCTGGAACTGGGCAGGGCTGGAGAGGTGAGAGGGGAAAGGAGGGTAGGAAGAGGGAGGGAGGGGTGCGGAAGAAGCCCACGCTTTAAAATAAGTCACACTGACTGTACAAGCACATTACATGGCTGCCTACAATTAGACCAATGTTATGTTTTGATTCCCCAGTTGTGCTTTCAGACATAGTACATTATGGAAATCAACAGGCTTTCTCCTCTGGATTTGTTCCATAATGTGCCCCAGGTGGGCGGAGTTTGCACATTTTGATTTCAAACCATCATCTAATTAGTCTTAAAGTGAAATTGCCACCCGCCCGGGCCACCGGGTCATGCATAGTTGAACATCTAGGAAATGTAATGTCAATATAATGTAGGACTATGCAAACTGAGGAAGCTGAAGAGCACATGTCATTCAGAACACATCAGTGACTTTTTACTCGCCTTCCTCTTTCCTGCTTTATCAGTATATTTATTACATTGTCATAGTTCCAAATGTTTGTGTCTGATATACCAGCGCTACATATACAGTACTAGTCGGCCTCTCACCTGTTAAGTCCTCAACCTAACATATTGTTTTGTCCCAAATGACACCCTTTTCCCAATTTAGCGCACTACTTTTGACCCTATGAGCCCTGGTCAAAAGTATTGCACCATATAGGAAGTGGAGTGCCATTTGGGACGCATCCATAGTTGAGGGTTGGGACTATACTGGAATTTCGATAGTATCACTGTAACCCCATATCTCACAATACATCTAAGAATGCTGGTATGACTTTTTAATGGCACGATATATTTTTTTGTTGCAAAAGTGGTGTTCATTTTGGTCATCCCAAAAGTGTGTGTGCCTTTTTTAAAAAGTTTTTCCCCTGCCTCTATCATGTTATTGGCCAGCGTTGTTGTGGAGAGTTGGCATCTCTGTGGCTCTGCTGAGATGGCGACTTGGCTCTAGCTTCAATCCTTTTAGTCTGGAATTAGCTGAGGACACTAGTATCTTCTCCTCTTGGTATTAGTAGCAGGGAGAGTTCCAGGAAACAAAACGTTTCACAATTATTGGTGCCAAAACATTGTCTTACGCCAGATAGACAATGCAACAATATTGCCTGCTGTTCGGTTGACAGACGAGTGTTGCGTAGGAGTGACGTCACCTGCCAGAAGACAATGTGCAATTCCCTGGGAACAGGGATGCTGGGAATCAGATTTTTCACTTTAAAATCTATGTCAAACAAAAACCAATGATTGCAAAGTTAAACAAACCATAAAGAATGACGGTTTGTGTGTGAAAAATGAGTCTCAGCATCACTCCGCTACTGTGGAATTGCCCCAATGTAAGGTAAACACTGTTAGAATGTGAAAACGAGGGGGCGTAGTACTATAGTAAGTGAGACTACATTGCAGTGTCGGCACATCAGTCCCAGGGAATATGATTACTGTACCAATTCGTAAAAGAAAAGTACATTCAGCTTTTTCTGCTCCTACTACAGATTTGTTTTCCAACCACCACACTAGCTATATTTAGTTGATTATTATTATTATTATATCCATGATTGGTTACAACACAGTGCATTATAACAAGTATAATCATCTACATCATCCATGCCAATGAATCCATATATTTTCTTTGTCCCTACCAATAAACGTCCTTTTATAGCCAGTAAATGTAACTGGCCAGTAGGCTCATACTCCCATATCAAGATCATTCTAAATGCTTTAGGTTAGGATTCTGTGGGCTTTCATTTAATCTCTACAACTTGAAAGGTTTAAATGACTTAGGCCTATTTCATTATCCCATCTATAACCTATGTATCTATAAGCTATATATAGAATGATGCCAAATGTTGATTGGCTTTGGTTTGGTCATAGATCAGATGGAAAAATATTTTCCCTTGTTTGGTTTGTAAAGTCGCTATGGACGCCGCGGCCCAGATGTCCACGTGGATATTCCGTAGAGCGTCTGAGAGGGGGAAAGTATTTTGAGGTGTGCGGGCCCAAATGGCATCCTTTTCCCTATAGGGCATTACTTTTGACCAAAGAGAATAGGGTGCCATTTGGGACTCACACCAAGTCAACAGACAGACCCCAGCTAAAGCAACCACCACGGAGGTTACAGGTCTGGGATCAGCTTGCCCCACCCCTTTCCTCATCTTAATCACCAACGGCCAAAGCACCAAACAGAGTCTATTCCAGCAATAGGACGACATCTTATCTGCATGACGGAGCTACATCCATTCTATGGTTGGTTGGTTGGTGGGCTAGTTTGTCCCGCTAATGCTTCTATAGCCTTGATTCTCTAGAGCAGGGTGGGCAACTCCAGTCCTCGAGGGCCTGATTGGTGTTACTTTTTCTCCATCCCTAGCAAACACAGCTGATGAATCAAATTGCATTCTAAACTGAAGATCGTGATTAGGTGATTATTGGAGTCAGGTGTGTTAGCTGGGGCAAAACTGTGTCACGAATCAGGCCCTCGAGGACTGGAATTGCCCACCCCTGCTCTATAGAGTCAACTGCTTGAAAAGGCTATACTGAACTTTTGCTTCTGAGGGTGCTCTAGAGCCAAAAGGGGTCCCCCAGAAATATTGCCCAAATGACCTAATTTAACAGGAAAATGTGTATGAACCATACAGAATACAATCAAGACAACATTTCAAATGTCTTCCTGTTTCTTTTGCATGTCTCATCTTCTAATGGACCGGAGTGGCCCACTTTCATTCAACACACAGGCCTATTTACTCTGAATCGGTAGCTCCCTGTAGACTTGCGCTAAAATGGAGCATGGCATCCGCTCCCACTTATTTAAATAAACTTGGAATAGCCTAATAATGGGCTGGGTGGAGTCTGCTCCGTTCCCAATGGAGCTTCAGCTTTTATCTGGGATCAAAAATATGTTCTAATCTGACCCAATCACTTCCTTTGCTGTAACCACAGCCATTGAGCCTTTTCATGGATACTAAAGCAGATTCAAAGCCGATTTATGAAAACATCATTTTTACTAGGGTGAATAGAAGTCGTCTGTTGACATTTTGATTTGGCAGTGGGAGAGACTCTTTTTCATTCGCGAGAACTTGAACCAAGAATTCCAGTGCGTGTACTTCTTACAATAACGTGAAAAATCAATAACTTCACTTTGTAACCTAGTAGCACAGTTGTAACATTTACAGCATGCAAACTAGAGGCCGACAGACCATTGGTAGTCTGTGTAGAGTAAGATTAACAAGGTCACATGGAATTTTTCTACAGGTTAGTCACCCCTCATCTATAAAACAAACAGTAGCACGAGTCTGAATTATGCAGTATAGGTTTTCTGATAAGGAGGCCAATTTGGTTCTGTAACAGTTTGTAATTGGGTCAGTAACCAAAAGATTGCTGGATCGAATCCCTGAGCCGACATGGTAAAAATCTGTCGTTCTGCCCTCGAGCAAAGCAGTCAACCCACTGTTCCCCGGGCGCCGAAGACGTGGATGTCGATATGCAGCCCCCCGGACATCTCTGATTCAGAGGGGTTGGGTTAAATGCGAAAAGACGCATTCAGTTGTACAACTGACTAGGTATTCCCCTTCCCCTTTATCATTTGCCCAGTGATTGTGGTTAAAACATCCTCTATCCTACCTACACATACTGTTCTCTGCAACTGACCGTTTTATCAGGTGCTGTGAAATAGTAAACTAATTCTGTTGGTTTTGGGGGGGAAATCCGCTGAAGTCGTTGTTCAATGGATATATTTACTTAGCTGAGGGAAGCTAAGTAAATAGCACCACTGCTGGCTGTGCTCTCCCCTTTGAGGATGACCACAGTACATGCTGTACATTCTATTGAATTCTCAGAGCTCCAGTAGTAAACCGTCTCTTTGTGCTGTATGAGGGTGTAGTTTCCACATTTTTACATTTCATATAGCACATGTTCCTGTTCTGTAGGCAGGACACGTTATGAAACATCTCAAAATGGAGGTGCTACAGGATCTTGTCCAATAAGAAGACACATTTGTTTTTCCCGTTGTAAAATGTTTTGTCCTACTGAACACCATTAACTAAGCCCATGCAGGTGTTGGTCTTGACTTTTCATCCGGATGACAGCCTAAGCCTTAGTTCTCCTACTGTAAGTGCAGTACATTTGACAGACCGTGTTTTGCACCAGTGATCCGTGGAATCAAGAGAGGAGCTCCTAGTTGTTTGATTTACAAGACAAGCTTTTACCAGCAGCGAACGAACCCAACCTCCATTACCTTGTGAAGTCAAAGACATAATGCACCAACAATATCAGCCATCAGGCAGAAAGAACGTTGACTGAATCCCTATGACCAAGTTGTTTTTGGCAAAAGGGAAGGTTTGTTCTGTGTGTGTGTGTGTGTGTGCCAATTCAAGAGTTAGGAAAGTGAAGAAATATGATAGGTATGAGGCATTCCAATTCCTGACTATAGATGAGAGCTGGCATGTAACATTAGGTGTCTTTTTTAATTGGAAGGTGGAGAGTAAAGACAAGGAAAGTAGAGGAGGATGATTGTTTATTACACATTGTCTCCCTGTCCTATTTTCTCAGGATGCTGGCTTATAACTGTTCTTACATGTCAATGTGTTTACCTACATGTCAGTCATCGGCAAACATAGAAGGCATGACCAATTATTCTCTCCACACAGGTGACTTCTCAGAGGACTGCACAGTGAAATCTTAAATACAAAACATTCCGCTTGTTTTCTCTCCCATCATTCTTCCGTTTTGTTGTCTCTCGATAACAGTAACGGGAGCACACTTGTATTCCCAGGTTATCCAGCCTGATCTCATAGACTAGACGTAACATAGTAAATGTATATCCGGCCCACTCAAATGAGTATGATATGTTACGTTTGGTATGGTTACATAAGACCAATGGTTCCTGAAGGCAAAAACTAAAGTAGGATGGGCGTAGAACCTGAACGTCTAGCAAATCAAAGGTTGTGAGTTCGAATCTCATCATGGACAATTTTAGCTAATTAGCAACTTTTCAACTACCTGCTACTTTTTAGCTACTTTGCAACTACTTAGCATGTTAGCTAACCCTTCCTCTAACCCTAACATTAACCTTTACCCTACCCTTTAACCCTAACCCCTAGCCTAGCTAACGTGAGCCAGCTAGCTAATGTTAGCCACCTTTCTAGAATTCGTAACATGTCATGCATTTTGCAAATTTGTTACATATTGTAAGTTTAGCAAATTCGTAACATAATACGAATTGTAATTTGTAACATATCATACGAAATGTATGATGGACACCCACAAATGAAAACGTACCATATGAAATGTAACATATCATACCAAATGGAGTGTCTCAGATTTCCATACAGAATAATAAGAAATGCTCTGAGACCAGGTTGGGGTATCATATCTCACGATAGGCCCCGGCTCTGTTTTGGCTAGCGCTCTCATTATCTCATATCTTATTGTTTTTCCAGTAAATAAATGCATTAGCGTGCCGCACGATCCTGAGCGTGGCCCTCTGAGAGTTTTAAATGAGTTCTCTAATATATGATGACAGATCTGGTAGACTCATAGGTGTCTCCAATATTGAAGAGAGGAATTGTTGTAGCAACAGTGAGTCAGCATTCTAACTCTGTCTGCATCCCAAATGGCCCTGTATTCCCTATATAGTGCACTACTTTTGATCCAGAGCCTATGGCCCTCAAAAATAGTGCACTATATTGGGAATAGATTGCCATGACCTTGAGACGCAGCCCAACTTGTGAAACTACAGTATTCAGACCTAAGGAGTGGTTAGTGGTTATTAGTTATGCACAAAATGGGGATGGTATAGTGGGGGAAAAAAGTATTGATCCCCTGCTGATTTTGTACGTTTGCCCACTGACAAAGAAATGATCAGTCTATAATTTTAATGGTAGGTTTATTTGAACAGTGAGAGACAGAATAACAACAAAAATATCCAGAAAAACGCATGTCAAAAATGTTATAAATTGATTTGCATTTTAATGAGGGAAATAAGTATTTGACCCCCTCTCAATCAGAAAGATTTCTGGCTCCCAGGAGTCTTTTATACAGGTAACGAGATGAGATTAGGAGCACACTCTTAAAGGGAGTGCTCCTAACCGCAGCTTGTTACCTGTATAAATGACACCTGTCCACAATGACCCAAAACACACGGTCAAGGCAACAAAGGAGTGGCTCAAGAAGAAGCACATTAAGGTCCTGGAGTGGCCTAGCCAGTCTCCAGACCTTAATCCCATAGAAAATCTGTGGAGGGAGCTCAAGGTTCGAGTTGCCAAACGTCAGCCTCAACCTTAATGACTTGGAGAAGATCTGCAAAGAGGAATGGGACTAAATCCCTCCTGAGATGTGTGCAAACCTGGTGGCAAACTACATGAAACGTCTGACCTCTGTGATTGCCAACAAGGGTTTTGCGACCAAGTACTAAGTCATGTTTTGTAGAGGGGTCAAATACTTATTTCCTTTATTAAAATGCAAATCATTTTATAACATTTTTGACATGCGTTTTTCTGGATTTTTTTGTTGTTATTCTCTCTCTCACTGTTCAAATAGACCTATTAAAATTATAGACTGATCATGTCTTTAAGTGGGCAAACGTACAAATCAGCAGGGGATCAAATACTTTTTTCCCCCACTGTAGATAGATTGGATAGGACTACCGTTGTCTCTCGGTTGACCTGTAGTGTGTCTAAAATGACAGTTTGTATTCAGTGTCTTCTATGAGTCCTTTTGTATTACAAATTTTACAGTTGCCTGTCAAAGTGTTTAGCAAACCATTGTCTCGGTTATTTGTGCCAGGTATGCTGTGTAGGCCTATAAAGCATATCATTCAGTTTGTGCTGTTAAGTGTGTAGGCAAAACATAAACGCATGCATACTGTTAATGCTCCCTCAAAGAGAACTTAAACACTGAGTGCATCGATGGTCTGCAATGTAGTTAATTCTCAATGCATTTTCCCTCTGCACATGGCTAGCATAACAGCACATACACTACCGTTCAAAGGTTTGGGGTCACTTAGAAATGTCCTTGCTTTTGCAAGATGTCCATTGAAATAACATCAAATTGATCAGAAATACAGTGTAGACATTGTTCATTTTGTAAATAACTGGCTACTCCTGGCTAACGTCTCTGTCCCGAAGCAAGCACCAGTTAGCCTGGAGCTAGCCTCAAGCTAGGCCCATCTCCTGGCTAGCCAAAGGGGTCCACCAGCCAATTCTTGGGCTACAATACCACTTTTGCCAATTGGTCTGGACCCTTTACTGCCAACACGAAGCCCCGCCGATCCATCACGGCTGGTCTGCCGACCTAACCGTCCGAGGTCGTTTCAACAGGCTCTTCCGTTGCGACTTCGCCGGAAACCCGCCTGCTTCCCCGGCCCGTTAGCTGTCTGAATCGCCACGTCTCCAGCTCGCCTAGCATAGCAGCGACTACGGAATTGGCTCCCTGACTCGTCTAGTGCTACTCATTGGACCCTATGATCACTTGGCTACACATGCCTCTCCCTAATGTCAATATGCCTTGTCTATTGCTGTTTTGGTTAGTGATTGTCTTATTTCACTGTAGAGCCCCTAGCCTTAGATGGCCCTTTTGTGCCACCCCCCCCCCCCCCCCCCCCCCCCCACACACACACATGCAGTGACCTCACCAGGCTTAACTGGTGCCTCTAGAGACAAAACCTCTCTCACTGTTACTCAATGCCTAGGTTTACCTCCACTGTACTCACATCCTACCATACCCTTGTCTGTACATTATGCCTTGAATCTATTCTTCCGCGCCCAGAAATCTGCTCCTTTTACTCTCTGTTCCGAACGCACTAGACAACCAGTTCTTATAGCCTTTAGCCGTACCCTCATCCTACTCCTCTGTTCCTCTGGTGATGTAGAGGTTAATCCAGGCCCTGCAGCCCCCAGCACCACTCCCATTCCCCAGGCGCTCTCATTTGTTGACTTCTGTAACCGTAAAAGCATTGGTTTCATGCATGTTAACATTAGAAGCCTCTTCCCTAAGGTTGTTTTATTCACTGCTTTAGCACGCTCCGCCAACCCTGACGTCATAGCCGTGTCTGAATCATGGCTTAGGAAGGCCAACAAAGATCCTGACATTTCCATCCCTAACAGCCAAAGGAGGTGGAGTTAGCCTGCAGAGTTCTGTCATACTATCCAGGTCTGTGCCCAAACAATTGGAGCTTCTACTTTTAAAAATCCACCTTTCCAGAAACAAGTCTCTTACCGTTGCCGCTTTTTATAGACCCCCTTCAGCCCCCAGCTGTGCCCTGGACACCATAGATGGGGGGCAGGCAATCAATTCACATATCTTCAGAGTTCGTACTGTTAGGTGACCTAAACTGGGATCTAAGCTAGATGCCCTCAATCTCACACAAATTATTAAGGAACCTACCAGGTACCACACTAAATTTGTAACCATGGGCACCCTCTTAGACATCATCCTGACTAACTTGCCCTCTAAATGCACCTCTGCTGTCTTCAACCAGGATCTCCGAGATCATTGCCTGCATCCGTAATGGGTCCGCAGTCAAACGACCACCCCTTATCACTGTCAAACGCTCCCTAAAACACTTCAGCGAGCAGACCTTTCTAATTGACCTGGCCCGGGTATCCTGGAAGGATATTGACCTCATCCCGTCAGTAGAGGATGCCTGGATGCTCTTTAAAAGTGCTTTCCACGCCATCTTAAATAAGCATGCCCCATTCAAAAAATGTAGAACTAAGAACAGATATAGCCCTTGGTTCACCCCAGACTTGACTGCACTTGACCAGCACAAAAACTTTCTGTGGCGTTTTGCATTAGCATTGAATAGCCCCTGCGATATGCAACTTTTCAGGGAAGTCAGGAACCAATATACACAGTCAGTTAGGAAAGCTAAGGCTAGCTTATTCAAACAGAAATTTGCATCCTGTAGCACTAATTCCAAAAAGTTTTGGGACGCCGTAAGTCCATGGAGAATAAGAGCACCTCCTCCCAGCTGCCCACTGCACTGAGACTAGGAAACACTGTCACCACCGACAAATCAATGATAATTTCAATAAGCATTTTTCTTCGGCTGGCCATGCTTTCCACCTGGCTACCTCTACCCCGGCCAACAGCTCACAACCCCCTGCAGCAACCACTGATTTCAATGGCTGGCACTTTTATAATAGGGCGAAATCGTGCCCAATTGCAGTTCCTAGGGCTTCCACTAGATGTCAAGTCTTTAGAAAGAGTTTCAGGCTGGTTTTTGGAAAAATGAGCCAGAAATTGTAGTCTTTCTAGGTGGTTCCCATTTTGGCTGTTAGTGTTTCCAAGCGCGTGAATGAGAGCGCGTTCTTTGGCATTTTTCTCCGGTAAAGACAATAACGATTCTCCGTCTTAAATTTTATCGTTTATTTGCATATTAGGGTACCTAAGGTTTGATTTATAAATGTTGATTGACTTGTTTGACTTGTTTGGATAAGTTTATTGGTAATGTTTGGGATTCAGTTTGTATGCATTTTGAAGGAGGGAAACCGAGTGGATTATTGACTGAAGCGCGCCAGCTAAACTGAGTTTTTATGGATATAAAGAAGGACTTTATCGAACAAAAGGACCATTTGTAATGTAACTGGGACCTTTTGGAGTGCCAACAGAAGAAGATCTTCAAAGGTAAGGCATATATTATATCGCTATTTCTGACTTTCGTGTCGCAACTCCCTGGTTGAAAATGATTTGTTACGCATTTGGGCGCTGTCCTCAGATAATCACATGGTTTGCTTTTGCCGTAAAGCCTTTTTGAAATCTGACACGGTGGCTGGATTAACAACAAGTTAAGCTTTATTTTGATGTATTGCACTTGTGATTTCATGAAAGTTTCATATTTATAGTAAAATAAATTTGAATTTGGCGCTCTGCAATTTCACCGGAAGGTGTCCCACTAATCCGCAAGAAGTTAACAGATCACCGACCATTTCGAATCCCACCGTACCTTCTCCACTATGCAATCTGGTTTCCGAGCTGGTCATGGGTGCACCTCAGCCACGATCAAGGTCCTAAACAATATCATAACCGCCATCAATAAAAGACAGTACTGTGCAGCCGCCTTCATCGACCTGGCCAAGGCTTTCGACTCTGTCAATCACCGCATTCTTATCGGCAGACTCAATAGCCTTGGTTTCTCAAATGACTGCCTCGCCTGGTTCACCAACTACTTCTCAGAGTTTAGTGTGTCAAATCGAAGGGTCTGTTGTCCGGACCTCTGGCAGTCTCTATGGGTGTGCCACAGGGTTCAATTCTCGGGCCGACTCTTTTCTCTGTATATATCAATGATGTCGCTCTTGCTGCTGGTGATCTCTGATCCACCTCTACGCAGATGACACCATTCTGTATACATCTGGCCCTTCTTTGGATACTGTGTCAACAAACCTCCAAAACGAGCTTCAATGCCATACAACACTCCTTCTGTGGCCTCCAACTGCTTTTAAATGCTAGTAAAACTAAATGCATGCTCTTCAACCGTTCGCTGCCCGCACCCGCCCGCCCGACTAGCATCACTACTCTGGACGGTTCTGACTTAGAATATGTGGACAACTACAAATACCTGGGTGTCTGGTTAGATTGTAAACTCTCCTTCCAGACTCACATTAAGCATCTCCAATCCAAAATTAAATCTAGAATCGGCTTCCTATTTTGCAACAAAGCCTCCTTTACTCATGCTGCCAAACATACCCTCGTAAAACTGACTATCCTACCGATCCTTGACTTCGGCGAAATAATTTACAAAATATCCTTCAACACTCTACTCAGCAAACTGGATGTAGTCTATCACAGTGCCATCCGTTTTGTCACCAAAGCCCCATATACTACCCACCACTGCGACCTGTATGCTCTCGTTGGCTGGCCCTCACTACATATTTGTCGCCAAACCCACTGGCTCCAGGTCATCTATAAGTCTTTGTTATGTAAAGCCCCGCCTTATCTCAGCTCACTGGTCACCATAGCAACACCCACCCGTAGCACGCACTCCAGCAGGTATATTTCACTGGTCATCCCCAAAGCCAACTCCTCCTTTTGGCCGTCTTTCCTTCCAGTTTTCTGCTGCCAATGACTGGAACGAATTGCAAAAATCACTGAAGCTAGAGACTTATATCTCCCTCACTAACTTTAAGCATCAGCTGTCAGAGCAGCTTACCAATCACTGTACCTGTACACAGCCAATCTGTAAATAGCACACCCAACTACCTCATCCCCAAATTGTTATTTATCCTCTTGCTCTTTTGCACCCCAGTATCTCTACTTGCACATCATCATCTTCACATCTATCACTCCAGTGTTAATGCTAAATTGTAATTATTTCGCCTCTGTGGCCTATTTATTGCCTTACCTCCCTATTCTTTTACATTTGCACCCACTGTACATTTTTCTATTGTTATTGACTGTACGTTTGTTTGTGTAACTCCGTTGCTTTATCTTGGCCAGGTCGCAGTTGTAAATGAGAACTTGTTCTCAACTGCCTACCTGGTTAAATAAAGGTGAAACAAAAATAAAAAAACAGTGAAGAGGCGACTCCAGGATGCTGGCCTTCTAGGCGGAGTTGCAAAGAAAAAGCCATATCTGACTGGCCAATAAAAATAAAAGATTAAGTTGGGCAAAAGAACAGACACTGGACAGAGTGTTCCTACCTAGAAGGCCAGCATCCCGGAGTCGCCTCTTCACTGTTGACGTTGAGACTGGTGATTTGCGGGTACTATTTAATGAAGCTGCCAGTTGAGAACTTGTGAGGCGTCTGTTTCTCAAACTAGACACTAATGTACTTGCCCTCTTGCTCAGTTGGACACCGGGGCTTCCCACTCTTTTTATTCTGGTAAGAGCAAGTTTGTGCTGTTCTGTGAAGAGAGTAGTGCACAGCGTTTTATGAAATCTTCAGTTTCTTGGCAATTTCTCGCATGAAATAGCCTTCTCAGAACAAGAATAGACTGACAAGTTTCAGAAGAAAGTTCTTGTTTCTAGCCATTTTGAGCCTGTAATCGAACCCACAAATGCTGATGCTCCAGATACTCAACTAGTCTAAAGAAGGCCAGTTTTATTGCTTCTTTAATCAGGACAACCATTTCCAGCTGTGCTAACATAATTGCAAAAGGTTTTTCTAATGATCAATTAGCCTTTAAAAATTATAAACTTGGATTAGCTAACAACGTGCCATTGGAACACAGGAGTGATGGTTGCTGATAAAGGGCCTCTGTACGCCTATGTAGATATTCCATAAAAATCTGGCATTACCAGCTACAATAGTCATTTACAACAATACATGTCTACACTGTATTTCTGATCAATTTGATGTTATTTTAATAGACAAAAAAATGTGCTTTTCTTTCATAAACAAGGACATTTTCTAAGTGACCCCAAACTTTTGAACAGTAGTTTACTTAACCAAACAGGAAAAATACTTATCATTCAACATACAGTATCAGTAATGTCTTCACTAGTAACCAAACAGGACCTACCTGAATTTTTCCAATAAAAAAAATGCTTGTTTTTGTTGCATAACGTTTGCTACATTGTGCACTAATGAATATACACCCCTGGTTACCTGTGTTTTGTCATGTCCAGCCCGAACGGGCATGTGGCACTGTGTGGATGTGGGTCACTGTGGGGACATGGGGATTTTGGGCCCCATGAAAAGATATCACATTGGGCCCCACCACCACAGGCCACACCAACCCTGTGCAATTTCTGTAACCACACACCTCCAGAACCCAATCAACCCATTCAAAGCTTTAAATAACTCTACCTTTGCAGACTTGCAACTCTCTTGTAGTCCGATATTTACTGACAGTGAGCTGTGAAAATATAACACTGTGCAAACATGCATGCAACATTCTGCATACAGTGGAATTCACTATTTGATGCAAGACACATACCCTCAAAGAAATGTGCTGAAGGCCATCTTTTACAGTCTAAATGTAATTTTTAATGGTAAAATTATTGAATGGAAAATTATTTTAACATTAATGAATGACTTAAAATAAATATAACTTAAATATACATTAACCTCTTCAATTAAATTCAATAATCTGCTGCTGATTTTATTAAGTATACATACCAACTAGAAAATAAGCAGCTGTAAAAGTGGAAATGGGAAAACAAAATGAAAAAGCCTGATGGTGGTGCTAGAGGAAAGGTCAAGAGGTCACCAAATCAATAGGTTTCTTCCACTTGGGGTCTTGATTGTGCACGACACATTTTATGGCAATCCAGCCATTACTTTGAGATATCTTGTTCTCAGCCTGTGGGCATTATGTGTGTAGTGATCCAATAGCGATGCCATTTAACAGTTATCACTGGCCCTTGCTCAACCTTGCCCAGCGCCGAGCCTTCTTGCTAGCAAAGTCACTGATCAAGTCTTTGAAGTCCAGCTTTCTAGCTAACTGACTTTCAATAGACAGCATGGCAAGACTGCAAAGCCTGTCCTGGGACATAGTGGACCTCCCATATATATATTATTTTTTTAATCAGTTTTAGCTTACTGAAAGCTCTCTTGCCACAGTCACAGGCAGCGTGCAAAATATACATAAAGCAATGCACAGTTCTCCAAAAATGCTTTTTTACAAATTGCATTCTGGAGACCAAGACGGGACAAGTTAGGGGGGAAAGTGGCAGCATATACAGTGTTCAGGTGTCTTACTTCATTTTGAAACTCAGGTGTAAGATCTCTGGAATACTTCATGATCAGTGATTGGCACACAGAAGGGACTTTATCCTCACTAATCTGCCCAACTTTCAGAACAGCATAAAATGATTCTACAATTTTTGCAGTGGTGTGGAACCTAGTGTCCAAGTTGCTTATGATGATGTCCATGGCAGTAAAAAAAAGTGTTCTGAATTGCTGCACTGTCCTGAGCTGTCTCCTCTTGAGAGGTCTCATCATGGAATCTCTTTATTTTCCTCTGGCGGCTGTGTTTCTTGCTAAATTGAGGTGCAACATTCATTCGCATAGCAATCAGTGTTGCCTCAGACAGGAGAGACTCGCATCATCTTTAGGGTTGGCAGGTAGCCTAGTGGTTAGAGCATTGGGCCAGTAACCGAAAGGTTGCTAGATCGAATCCCTGAGCTGACAAGGTAAAAATCTGTCGTTCTGTCCTCATTGTAAATAACAATTTGTTCTTAACTGACTTGCAAATAAGAATTTGTTCTTTACTGACTTGCAAATAAGAATTTGTTCTTTACTGACTTGCAAATAAGAATTTGTTCTTTAACTGACTTGCAAATAAGAATTTGTTCTTTACTGACTTGCCTAGATAAATAAAGGTTAAATTAAATTAAAATTAAAAATATATAAGAGCCTGGATCTCTTCCTTTTAAGGCTCTGATTTTGGCTGCCTCTGTGTCAAGTGAGATTTTTCCTGACTGGAGAATCACATTCCTGTCCTCAATGCCTAGCAGTACCTGCAATTATGCCAACTGACATGTCACTCAACACAATGCTGCTCACCTCCTCCTTCAGTTGGGAATAGGGCTGGTTCAGGAGTATGGGGATGGGGAATAGGGCTGGTTCAGGGGTATGGGGATGGGGAGACGGGGCTGGTTCAGGGCTATGGGGATGGGGAGACGGGGCTGGTTCAGGGGTATGGGGATGGGGAGACGGGGCTGGTTCAGGGGTATGGGGATGGGGAGACGGGGCTGGTTCAGGGGTATGGGGATGGGGAGACGGGGCTGGTTCAGGGGTATGGGGATGGGGAGACGGGGCTGGTTCAGGAGTATGGCCTTCCCTGTAGCTCAGTTGGTAGAGCATGGTGTTTGCAACACCAGGGTTGTGGGTTCGATTCCCACGGGGGGCCAAGTACGAAGAAAAAAAAAAAAAAATGTATGAAAATGAAATGTATGCATTCACTACTGTAAGTCGCTCTGGATAAGAGCGTCTACTAAAATGACTAAAATGTAGGTTTGTATGGGGATGGGGAGACGGGGCTGGTTCAGGGCTATGGGGATGGGGAGACGGGGCTGGTTCAGGGCTATGGGGATGGGGAGACGGGGCTGGTTCAGGGCTATGGGGATGGGGAGAGGGGGTTGGTTCAGGGCTATGGGGATGGGGAGACGGGGCTGGTTCAGGGCTATGGGGATGGGGAGACGGGGCTGGTTCAGGGCTATGGGGAGACGGGGCTGGTTCAGGGCTATGGGGAGACGGGGCTGGTTCAGGGCTATGGGGAGACGGGGCTGGTTCAGGGCTATGGGGAGACGGGGCTGGTTCAGGGCTATGGGGAGACGGGGCTGGTTCAGGGCTATGGGGAGACGGGGCTGGTTCAGGGCTATGGGGAGACGGGGCTGGTTCAGGGCTATGGGGAGACGGGGCTGGTTCAGGGCTATGGGGAGACGGGGCTGGTTCAGGGCTATGGGGAGACGGGGCTGGTTCAGGGCTATGGGGAGACGGGGCTGGTTCAGGGCTATGGGGAGACGGGGCTGGTTCAGGGCTATGGGGAGACGGGGCTGGTTCAGGGGTATGGGCATGGGGAGACGGGGCTGGTTCAGGGGTATGGGCATGGGGAGACGGGGCTGGTTCAGGGGTATGGGGATGGGGAGACGGGGCTGGTTCAGGGGCTGGGACAACTGATTTAGTATGAATAGCTTGCTGAAAGAGGAGCGAAATGTAAACACTGAATTTTCTGTGAAGATATTAAGTAACTAATGTTAGGGGAGAAAAAAGTAGGCTATGGACTAAGCTAACAGGTTAATTCCCACCACTCACGGACTACACCCACTTTCCTTTGTGAAAAATTGGGTGACATACTGTCCTTTTCTCTCTCCTGTCTTATTTTTCTTCCCTTTCGTTTTTGGAAGCCTGATTTTTCTTTAGGAAGCTCCTTTTCCCTCTCCTCCTTTTCCCTCTTTGGATGTTTACTTTTTGCCAAAAACAAGAAAAGAAAAAGAAACCGTTTTATTAGTACATTGTAAAAATATATATATATTAATGCTAGGTTTAAAAAAAGATTAACCTAATGTGCTAATTTTCAGTCACAGGCGCCACTATTCCCCCCCATCCCCCCCCCATACGGCGCCCCTGCTGCTGGGGCTCCCATTTCCCTCAGATCTCTTGTCTGCCGCTCCCCTGGTACTGAGAATGAGGCCAGCAGAGCAGCACGCCCTTGAAGACAAGACACCACTTAGTTGAAGTCTCTACAGTTCTGTTGTATGAGAGGAGTTATTCATAAATTAAGTTGCTGTCACTATGGTGAATTTACTACCTTTTTTCACCTGAGAGTAGAGGAAGGTTTTATATTTTTTTTGAATATCTGAAACATACGATACACTTGCAGTGAAGCCGCTCAACAACTACACCACACCAGTCATCCACCAGACTCCCATTCAGAGTGACACACACATCCAGGGTCAATGCCCTGCTCAAGGGCACGTTGACAGATCTCCTCCAGGCCAAAAAAACATGAACCCGAACCCTCCAAGATCCCCCCCACAGTTCCCCAACAGCTGTCCCTGAACCATTCGAGAACCCCCCCCCCCCAATAAATTCCATTCCCCACCCTCAAGAACCCCCCAATGCACCAACAACCAAGAAAATGAACTATAGAGAAAAAAGACAGAAGAAAACAATGCAAAATAAAAACAACCCCAAAAAACTAAGGACATCAAGGACAACTAAAAATCATAACAGCAATGCCAACTGTATATGTTTGTGTGCATGTCTGGTGCTATTGCGTGTGTGTGTGTGCGCGTGTGTACAAACACCTGCACGGCATCAGCCTCAGGCAAACCGGCATTAGCTGTAAAACACTGCCCCTCAGTGTCAGTAGAGGTAGATTAGGATCGAGGTGTGCCTCATGGTACTTAGTTGACAATTTAGTAGGCTAAACAGTAAATGAATGGTCTTTTTTTTAAATTTGTATTTATTTTATTTAACTAGGCAAGTCAGTTAAGAACAAATTCTTATTTATAATGACGGCCTACCCCGGCCAAACCCGGACGATGCTGGGCCAATTGTGCGCCACCCCATGGGACTCCCAATCATGGCCGGATGTGATTCAGCCTGGATTCAAACCAGGGACTGTAGTGACGCCTCTTGCACTGAGATGCAGTGCCTTAGACCACTGCAACACTCGCCTGTATTAAGGCTAATGAGGAGCACTTATACAGTAACTGTTTTGCAGCCTAATAAAAGTAAATGATTATAGGTGTTCAGGGCTTTGTCCTTTCAGTCTATGCAAGGAGATTACACAGAGTAACTGCATCTTAACTTGATCTATCAAGTCCTGCTTACTAAGCCACAATGTTTGTGTTTTATAGAGTTGAGTGACAGTTGAACAATGCGCGTGGCATTCCATTAAGCTGAGTTATACGAGGTGGACGGACAGCTTCAAGAGGGTCCTCTCTCTCTCGCCAACCGAAATTAACACTGAATCGTCCCAGGCAACAGACACGCTTCAAACCCTGTGCTTCAAACAAACACATGACTGTGGAAAGAAATAAGGCAGCAGTAGCCAGTAACCAGGCAACCGTTCTTTAAGAGAGGTGATGGGGCCCTTGTGTAGTGATGTCCACTCTCGGGAACAAACGGACTAACAAAGACATGGACCGATGGAAGGTCTTGTGTCCTATTGTGGCCACCCAGGGACATTCATTCATTTTTCAGTGGCATGTAATTAAGATGCTACATATCATAGAAATTGATGAATAGATCGGCCAATCACACGATCTGCACATGGTCTGTGTACGCTGCGACTCATTTGAAAATATACTCCGACTCAAGTATCCCAAAATGTTTTGCATGCCAGCAATAAACTTTTCAAGATGTTTAACTATCAAAATACTGAAGTACAGCCGATATGATGCAAGTTATAATTTTGAAAACTTGATTGCTGACATACATCCCATTTTGGGACTATATCGACCATGGGCTAGTGAAACATACGAAAATGTAGTTTTTGGGGTGGATTTTTCCTTTAAAGGCAGGTGCTATAGTTGCTCTCCTGGCTTTACTTCACTTTTCTGGGATCAGCTTCCATATTCTAGTCATTCATATCTGTGACCATTATGAGTTAAACATGATGCCACAAAACATCATGTAAAGACTCAAAGTAGCTCTTCAAGGGGCATGGATGTCCTTGGACAGTCCGCTGTTTTTGTTTTTTGAGGTCTTCTCCTTTTCCCTCTCCTCCTTTTCCCTCATTTGTCTTTCATCCCCTGTTCCTGTCGCCATCTCTCTTTTGATGGCACGCTGGTTAAAGGTCACATTCTCACTAGTGATATTGGAGGCTATTTTTGAAATGCCTCAGAGGCATGAGAGAATGAAAGTGAGTTTCTAGGGACCCTGCTATAAATGGGGAAAACTCAAATGACTGTGCTACAGGAAAAGTGTGGCTATATTTAGGCCAACTGTTGCCTTTTATTTGTGTCAGTAAGTAACGCTAGCTGTACCTCTAGGTCATCTACCGCACGCACCACTTTACAACAGTCTAATGAAATCGCTGTCCACTGTATTAGTTTCTTGGTAACACATTCAAAATAACTTTCTTGAATAAGCATCCTTTATAAACCTTTATTAAAAAAAACGAAGTGTTTGTTTATTTACATTAGTCCTTTTTAGTTTGTTGTCCGTTGGAAAGAGAAAGAACAAGTGTTTGGTCCTAACTGAATGTGTCTAGACCACATCCTGGTTTGAGGCTCCTCTTTCTGTTAACTTTCTGACCCCATTTTCAAACACCTCTTCCTGTAGCACGGTGTTGAAATATGCTTTTAAAAGGCTCAACGGATGTCAAACTGGCTTAGATCTCAGGTCCCATCTTTAGCACCACTGCATAACAAAGTCTAGTTCTTACAGCTCTATGATGTCATACAGTGGATGTTTTATAGGAGTTTCCTAATCTGACCTTTGCTCCCGCTTTATGTGGCTGAGAGCTTGGACCTTAACAGGAACCTTTACTCACATCAAGTCCTATGTTATCACAATGTTTCTGATGTCACGTCAGTTGAGCTACATCCCTCAACCCATCATCCATGAAGTAGGCTCTACTGCCTGTTGTCTTGGTCTTAAAATATCGTCCCTATTTTCCCTTTGCCTTCCTTCCTTCCTTCCTTTCCCCCACCCTTTCCCTCTTCTCCGTTCTCATTTTCCCTCCAGGACTCAGACTTTGTGTGTCTGGAGTTTGACGAGGCGAAGGTGAACCAGGTGTTGAAGAAGATGGCAGAGATCCAGGAGAGCATCGACGCCATCGTACACCGCAGCTAGGGTCTACATTTCTGTTTGAAATAGGAGAGAAACGGCCCCGTTCTGTAAAAACAATAAGTGGGTTTCCTGTCTTTTCCTGTCATTTCTCTTCATTCTATGACTTGGACAGAAAACATTAGCCTGCCATGCAGCAGACGGGAAAACTATGCATTATAGATGTATCTTTATACCTTATTTACTGTACACACTGGCTAGCTAATTTCTTCCAGTAAGTCCTATCTGTTGAGTCTAACAAAGGGGATATTGTTCAGTCACTGCTAGAGAACCTGCGGTGTGTTTTGTGGCCAGGAAGGAAGACTTCTTTTCACGTACAGAACATGCAGTACTGTTATGCTTGATTTACAATTAGTGTCAATTTTGTACATGCCCATTGCCATTCCAGACAGTGACACATTTTGATATTTTCAGTTTAAGCCTAGTAAACCTAACATCCCCTTGCTTAATGTTGGGCAGACAACTTGTACAATATCGTTGTTCCCAAAGGAGCTGCTTCTTTCAACACTATTTCTAGCCCCTCAACATTCCGGCTGCCTGACCTGGCCTGAACTTTCCGTACTGGGCACAGACCAGGGGTGTAGGCTGTTCATTGAGGTGAGACATTCACAACATTGCAAGTAGAAATAGAACTGACAAGATTTGCTATTCTACATGACAGACAAGCCTATCTGTTGTACATGCAAAATAAGGATCTGAACATGTTGTATGGTTGCACCCTCCTGGACACCCTCCTGGACACCCTCCTGGACAGGCCCACATTCTCTCCCAATTGGCCCAATGTCTTAAATATCATTATTTTCATGTCTCACTTATTTTGTATTGATTGGAAAGACTTGATTGTTGAAAAGCAAAATGATGGAAATGTATCCGGTCCTTTTGAACTGTCAGTGATCATAAAAGGAACATTTATTCATCCATAGTGATGTCATAAAGATGAATTTGTACAGTAAAGGTTAGAGCTGGGACGATAAACCAAGAATTATTGATACTGACCGAACCGACCAATTAGCTCGAACATTTTACTGATATCGAGGAATGCGTAGTTTAAAAAATTCAGTAAGTCTGCTAATATACGCTATTTCTAACTGGATAATTGATTGCTACAACATTGAAAGTAGTAGTTTTAAGGGTAATACAAAAGAAGTAACTGGTGCACATTCATGTTATCAATTTATTGTTCAGTTTGTCATTATTGTGATAATTCAGTCGATTTATCGTGATTTGTCCATATCGCCCAGCTCTAATGAAAGGTCCATGTCATCTTGTTACCCCCATTTGCAAAATGGGATATCAACCCACACTTTGGACCAGGGGTTAAAATGTTTTATTAAACTGTAACAAAATGTATCAAAGCCTGCTTTTCATGTTGTCTTTGTAATGAATAAAACAAAGTTAAAGGACCCCCACACTTTCTGTCGTCCGCATTCCAAGAACCATAGGTCTCCTCAGTATCTTTTCCTCCTCGATTCTTCCTGTTCAAAGTCTGGACGGTAGCTATAGCGTTACTGTTTGACAACCAAGCCGACTTGCACGGACTGGCACTGTTGCCTCTGAAGTGAGGAGGGGTGGCTGGCTTCCTGACGGGAGAGAATGACACTCGAGGCTTTGATGACGTGGGGGAAGTTGATTCATAAACACCCTTTGCGTGACACCACCATTGGCAGGGAGCTGACTGGGTCTGAGAGGACAGATACACCCACGTACATAAGGACACACCCTCCTTGTAAAGTGATAGGAGGACGTCTTGGGGCAACTTTAATACGGTTGTGTTGACATGATGATTGTGGTCACAAGGGCCGGTGATGAGACCGACGGGTCGGGAAGGTTTTGTGGTTTACTCATCTGCCGTGAGCTGGGCTGACCTGTAGTCCCTATAACCCACTAGTCGTCTGGTGTACATTCACACCCTCTCGCCGTCAACTAAGTAACCAAAGTCGGATTTGAAATCCAGTCCTCGTCAACTCCGTAACCCGAAGAGAAACCCAGCACCCTAGCCAAACGCCTCAGTCTGGAGGCCCATTTCACAATTGCATTTAACTGGATGTGGATTAGACAACAGACATCTACAGGTCATACTGTAACATCTAGAACTCAAAGTTGGTTTTATTTGGACGTTCACCAGAGTTCAAGATGGATTTGTTTTGTAACACTTTAATAAGGAGTGGGCTTTGATTAAGGACTAGCGCAGGGGCGTGTGATGGTTTAGGCTTGAAAGTCCTCGCTGACGAAAGCATGACTGCAGACTCCCCGCTTAAATCCCTGGATGCCTCCCAAATGACATCCTATTTCCTATATAGTGCACTACAATTGACTAGGCCCATAGGGCGCTGGTTGAAAGTAGTGCACTGTGTAAGGAATAGGGTGTCATTTGGGAGGTAACCAGGGATTTAAGCCATTTGGGATTCAACCAGGGAGACAGACATTCAATTAGCAATTATAAAAAAGTCAGACTGAGTTCTAGTAATTATGGCATCTGCCCATGTTTACGATAGGCGATAAAGAAATGGACTTTCCAGCTAACCCAATTATACCAGCCTGTAGTCATTCTTTTGTGTTTTGAGTCTGCCGTGTATTTAGACAACTGTACTACAGTCCTGCCAAATACAGGTGGGGCGGTGACACCCGAAGTTTAATCTAGTTAATATGTAAATGAGCAAGACTGTGTGTGTGCAGAAACCGGAGTTGACTATTGAACTGGGAAATTAGGAACTGTAAGAGGCTTGAAATGAATTTAATTGCGGTGTCACTTCCTTTTAGAGTCTAAATGGTGTTTGGTTCATTGGAGAACTCGGGGCTTTTGCCATTCTCAAGTCAAGAAAAAGCTCACACCACCTCAATTTCCCTCTTCCCTGATGGACGAAACTGCCTGAGGGACACTGCTGAGAAAGTTAAGAGGACTTACTATAAGATTACTGTGAAGACAAAGTTCAGGAGTGTGAGGCAGAGATAGTGTACCGGAAACACCTGTAGTCCTGAATCACCGGCCAAAACCTATAGATGAGAGGATTTACTTTCTAAAACATTTCATCCAACATTACATGCTACTATATTTCATTGAAGTCTGCAGCCAGTTTTGTTTAGTCATTCATTTGAAAACGGCCTTGAATTGAATTGTGTATATGAAAGCCTATCGCTTACAGTATACAAAACATTAGGAACACCTGCTCTTTCCATGACCGACTGACCAGGTGAAAGCTCTGAGCCTTTATTGATGTCACTTCAATCGGTCTAGATGAAGGGGAGGAGACAGATTAAAGAAGGATGTTTAAGCCTTGAGACATGGATTGTGTATGTGTGCCACTCAGAGGGTGACCGGGCAAAACAAAATATTTAAGTGCCTTTGAACAGGTTATGGTAGTAGGTACCAGGCACACCGGTTTGAGTGTGTCAAGAACTGCAATGCTGCTGGGTTTTTTCATGCTCAACAGTTTTCTATGTGTATCAAGAATGATCCAACACCCAAAGGACATCCACCCAGCTTGACACAACTGTGGGAAGCATTGGAGTCAACATGGGCCAGCATCCCTGTGGAACACTTTCGATACCTTCTTAATGTGTTCTTAGAGTATATACACTGTGTACAAAACATTATCTACCCATATCAAGATACAAACAATACATATAATTATGGAGTCCACATATGAACTTGGGACCGCAAGCTCATAAAATAGATGGTAATCACAGTGGAGCTTTTGGTATTGTAATGGCAAGACAGAAACGAAGGCTTATGTTTATTGTCATGAATCTTGCCCTGGAGGCAGAACTGAACGAATTCTGCCAGCTGCAAAGTACAAATTGGATAAGTGGGTTCGCCAATTATTATTTTTTGCAATATCTTTTTTTTAAATGGAGAAAAAAAATCAAGTACAGATTATTGTATGGGACCATATACACACGTTTTTGAGAAAGATAATTAGGAAAATAAAATGTTATTGAGGAAATGTATTCATTGGTTTCTTTTCATTTTGGTAAGTGTTGAAAATGTAATGAATTGAAGGTTATTTGTTGACGTGAAAATTGGGGTGGGGTCACAAGAAATGTAATCCCCAGAAATTCTGGTGGAAAAAAATGGTCGCTGAAAAAGTTTGAATACCACTGCATTAGGGTTATCGGTATGGTTAAGGTTGGGTTAAAAATCCGATTTTATGATTTTGTGGCTGTGACGGCTATAGTGACCACTCTGCAGAGCTGCCTCCAGGACAAGATTCGTGACAATAAATGCCAACCTTCGACAGAAACACTGTAATAACTGAATTGACTGGGGGAGGGTGACGAAGATGTGTCATTGTCAATAATCCTCAATAACAAACAACATTAACTGAAAACATATTTGAAGCCAGGTATCCTATGCATTCAGCTGAATTCGCTCATTTTAATTCTGTCTCTGTACACTTGTATAGGGCGGAAAATGAAAGTTCTCTACCTTGGTTTTATAATATGAGATGTCTAATCACATGGTCTCCCAAAATATTCATTAAAGTATACAAACAAAGGAGACCCGGTTCCCCTAGTTAATATCAAAGGCCTACACCACATAATTCAAGGAGGAGTCGTGTCCCTCAAACGTTACCCAGAAAAAAATACGAATAGAATTTTTTCTCCCAATGATCTGAACGCAGGCTGGAATTTTCCTCTTCCTAAAATGCGGAAGGTGTGAGTGGAAGTCAAGATCAGAGAGGAACACAGACAGAGCGTTACTAAGGCGTATTCTCTCTCTCTTTTTGGAAAGGCATTGACTTTCACTTTACACAGGACTTCTACTATGATCTATGAAATATTATTAAACTAACATGGATTGCTTATAGTGAGCATAGGCGACTCACTCTAAAGTTACGCTTCTTGTAACTATTTGCGGAAAAAGGATCATATTCATATAGACTCGTTTTGTAGGCTACAGTATAGGCTTTGCGCCAGGATGTGGTGGACTCCTTTGATTGGAAACTTTGCTATTCAGGTAAAGTATAGCAACCAGGTTTTGAGAATACATGCTGTTTAACCATTTTGGTTAGCAAAATGACTTAGAAGACCATTCATTGCGTTTGAGTCCTGCGGCTATAGCAGAAATTATATTCTATTATAATTTTGCAACGCCACCATAGCTACGTATGCCAGATAGAAAAACATAGGAATGTTATTAATTTTGCTTCCATCACTTTTGCTCCTATAAATACTAGTATTTGATCAATGTTATATTATATAATAATGAATAATCATTACTTTAACCATGAATCAAACACTGTTTCTAGAGGAAAAGATGAGTGACTTAGTTAATCACCTGTAATGAACATAGTAACTGTTGATAATGACTTCATAATGGGTCGTTCCATGTAATTTAATCAAGCCATGACATCCACTATCTCAAATTATTTCTGTAGTTAGAAACAGATAAGATTCCTGCAACATTATTTTCTTGAAATATAGTTTGATCTCAGAAATTAGGCTAATTAATTGAACCCATATGGGCCCTTTTAATTCATAGGATTCATATAATATTCGAAATTATAGTAGCTTACATTTGAAAACAGTTAGTATTTGAAACGGTGGTAAAAAAAAGCATTGGTTGCTGTCATACCTTGTCAACAGACTGTTTACTGGGTAAGAAAATCAATGTCCTTTTATAAATTGGGTGAATTCCAAACCAAATTTTATTAGTCACATGCGCCGAATACAACAGGTGTAGGTAGACCTTACAGTGAAATGCTTACTTACGAGCCCCTAACCAACAATGCAATAAAAAAGTATATGGATAAGAATAAGAAATAAAAGTAACAATTAAAGAGCAGCAGTAAAATAAACAATAGCGAGACTATATACAGGGGAGTACCGGTACAGAGTCAATGTTCGGGGGCACCGGTTAGTTGAGGTAATATGTACATGTAGGTAGAGTTATTAAAGTGACTATGCATAGATGATAACAACAGAGAGTAGCAGCGGTGTAAAAGAGGGGGGGGCAATGCAAATAGTCTGGGTAGCCATTTGATTAGGTGTTCAGGACTCTTATGGCTTGGGGGTAGAAGCTGTTTAGAAGCCTCTTGGACCTAGACTTGGCGCTCCGGTACCGCTTGCCGTGTGGTAGCAGAGAGAACAGGACGTGTACTGCGTACTAGGGTGGCTGGAGTCTTTGACAATTTTTAGGGCCTTCCTCTGACACCGCCTGGTATAGAGGTCCTGAATGGCAGGAAGCTTGGCCCCAGGGATGTACTGGGCCATTCGCACTACCCTCTGTAGTGCCTCGCGGTCAGAGGCCAAGCAGTTGCCATACCAGACAGTGATGCAACCAGTCAGGATGCTCTCGATGGTGCAGCTGTAGAACATTTTGAGGATCTGAGGACCCATGCCAAATCTTTTCAGTCTCCTGAGGGGAAATAGGTTTTGTCGTGCCCTCTTTACGACTGTCTTGGTGTGCTTGGACCATGTTAATTTGTTGGTGATGTGGACACCAAGGAACTTGAAGATCTCAACCTGCTCCACTGCAGCCCTGTCGATGGGAATGGGGGTGTGCTCGGTCCTCTTTTTCCTGTAGTCCAGAATCATCTCCATTGTCTTGATCACGTTGAGGGAGAGGTTGTTGTCCTGGCACCACACAGCCAGGTCTCTGACCCCCTCACTATTTTTTAACCTTAATTTAACTAGGCAAGTCAGTTAAGAACAAATTCTTATTTACAATGACGGCCTAGGAACAGTAGGTGTTAACTGCCTTGTTCAGGGGCAGAACGACAGATTTTTAACCTTGTCAGCTCGGGGATTCGATCCAGCAACCTTTCAGTTACTGGCCCAACACTCTAACCACTAGGCTACCTGCCGCCCCTATAGGCTGTCTCGTTGTTGTCGGTGATCAGGCCTACCACTGTTGTGTCATCGGCAAACTTAATGATGGTGTTGGAGTCGTGCCTGGACGTGCAGTCCTGAGTGAACAGGGAGTACAGAAGAGGACTGAGCACACACCCGAGGGGCCCCTGTGTTAAGGATCAGTGTGGCGGATGTGTTGTTACCTACCCTTACCACCTGGGGGCGGCCCGTCAGGAAGTCCAGGATCCAGTTGCAGTGGGAGGTGTTTAGTCCCACGGTCCTTAGATTGATGAGCTTTGAGGGCACTATGGTGTTGAACGTTGAGCTGTAGTCAATGAATAGCATTCTCACATAGGTGTTCCTTTGTCCAGGTGGGAAAGGGCAGTGTGGAGTACAGTAGAGATTGCATCATCTGTAGATCTGTTGGGGCGGTATGCAAATTGGAGTAGGTCTAGGGTTTCTGGGATAATGGTGTTGATGTGAGCCATGACCAGCCTTTCAAAGCACTTCATGGCTATAGACGTGAGTGATACGGGTCGGTAGTCATTTAGGCAGGTTACCTTAGTGTTCTTGGGCACAGGCACTATGGTGGTCTGCTTGAAACATGTTGGTATTACAGACTCGGACAGGGAGAGGTTGAAAATATCAGTGAAGACACTTGCCAGTTGGTCAGCGCATGCTCGCAGTACACATCCTGGTAATCCGTCTGGCCCTGCGACCTTGTGAATGTTGACCTGTTTAAAGGTCTTATTTACATCGGCTACAGAGAGCGTGATCACACAGTCTTCTGGAACAGCTGGTGCTCTCATGCATGTTTCAGTGTTATTTTCCTCGAAGCGAGCATAGAAGTAGTTTAGCTCGTCTGGTAGGCTAGTGTCACTGGGAAGCTCTTGGCTGTGCTTCCCTTTGTAGTCTGTAATGGTTTGCAAGTGTTGCCACATCCGACGAGCGTCAGAGCTTGTGTTGTACGATTTGATCTTAGTCCTGTATTGACACTTAGCCTGTTTGATGGTTCGTCGGAGGGCATAGCGGGATTTCTTATAAGCTTCCGGGTTAGAGTCCCGCTCCTTGAAAGCGGCAGCTCTAGCCTTTAGCGCAGTGCGAATTATTCCTTTAACATTGCGGGGGGGGGGGGGGGGGGTCTTCAAACTTTGTTCACCTAATAGCAGGAACAGCACCATCTAGTGGTCAGAACCTGGTAATATCTGGCTGTAGGATGGGACATAAACAACTTCAATGACTAATTTATCAGTACAGGGAAAGAAACATCACCATAATAATTGTCAGACACATAGAACAGATACTATATAGTCGTTGTGGTGGTGGGATTGGTGTGGGGGTCCGAGGGTGGCTTTTGACTATTCCTTTGGATGGTGTCGAAATCCTCTTCCTTTTTGTGGTGGAACAACCCTAATCTAACTACATACACTATATGCATTGAAACTGTAAAAGCCAATCTACAAACAATACCCCATAATGACAAAGTGAAAATAAAACACAGAAATAACTTATTTACATATGTATTCAGACCCTTTGCTATGAGACTCGAAATTGAGCTCAGGTGCATACAACTTGATTGGAGTCCACCTGTGGTAAATTCAATTGATTGGACATGATTTGGAAAGGCACATACCTGTGTATATAACGTCCCACAGTTGACAGTGCAGAGCAGAAACCAAGCCATGAGGTTGGAGGAATTGTCCGTAGAGCTCCGAGACAGGATTGTGTCGAGGCACAGATCTGGGGAGGGGTACCGAAAAATTTCTGCAGCATTGAAGGTGCTGGCCGCCCGGCCAAACTGAGCAATCGGGGGAGAAGGGCCTTGGTCAGGGAGGTGACTGGTCACTCTGACATAGCTCCAAAGTTCCTCTGTGGAGATGGGAGAACCTTCTCTGCAGCACTCCACCAATCAGGCCTTTATGGTAGAGTGGCCAGACGGGAGCCACTCCTGAGTAAAAGGCACAAAACAACCCGCTTGGAGTTTGCCAAAAGGCACCTAAAGACTCTGAGACCATGAGACACAAGATTATCTGGTGTGATGAAACCAAGATTGAACTCTTTGGCCTGAATACCAAGCGTCACGTCCGGAGGAAACCTGGCACCATCCCTACGTTGAAGCATGGTGGTGGCAGGATCATGCTGTGGGGATGTTTTTCAGCGGCAGGGACTGGGAGACTAGTCGGGATCGAGGGAAAGCTGAATGGAGCAAAGTACAGAGAGATCCTTGATGAAAACCTGCTCCAGAGCGCTCAGGACTTAAGACTGGGGCGAAATTTCAACTTCTAACAGGACAACGACCCTAAGCACACAGCCAAGACAATGCAGCAGTGGCTTCGGGATAAGTCTCAATGTGCTTGAGTGGCCCAGCCAGAGCCCAGACTTGAACCCGATTAAAATATCTCTGGAGAGATCTGAAAATAGCTGTGCAGCGACGCTCCCCATTCAACCTGACAGCTTAAGAGGATATGCAGAGAAGAATGGGAGAAACTCCCCAAATACAGGTGCGCCCAGCTTGTAGCGTCATACCCAAGAAGACTCAAGGCTGTTATTGCTGCCAAAGGTGCTTCAACAAAGTACTGGGTAAAGGGGTCTGAATACCTACAGTATCTCACAAAAGTGAGTACACCCCTCACATTTTTGTAAATATTTGAGTATATCTTTTCATGTGACAACAGTGAAGAAATGACACTTTGCTACAATGTAAAGTAGTGAGTGTACAGCTTGTATAACAGTGTAAATTTGCTGTCCCCTCAATAACTCAACACACAGCCATTAATGTCTAAACCGCTGGCAACAAAGGTGAGTACACCCCTAAGTGAAAATGTCCAAATTGGGCCCAATTAGCCATTTTCCCTCCCCGGTGTCATGTGACTCGTTAGTGCTACAAGGTCTCGGGTGTGAATGGGGAGCAGGTGTGTTAAATTTGGTGTCATCGCTCTCACACTCCCTCATACTGACTGGTCACTGGAAGATCAACCATGGCACCTCATGGCAAAGTTACTCTACATAAAGATGGCCTGGCCTATAAGAAGATTGCCAAGACCCTGAAACTGAGCTGCAGCACGGTGGCCAAGACCATACAGCGGTTTAACAGGACAGGTTCCACTCAGAACAGGCCTTGCCATGGTCGACCAAAGAAGTTGAGTGCACGTGCTCAGCGTCAATAGACGTATGAGTGCTGCCAGCATTGCTGCAGAGGTTGAAGGGGTGGGGAGTCAGCCTGTCAGTGCTCAGACCATACGCCGCACACTGCATCAAATTGGTCTGCATGGCTGTCGTCCCAGAAGGAAGCCTCTTCTAAAGATGATGCACAAGAAAGGCCGCAAACAGTTTGCTGAAGACAAGCAGACTAAGGACATGGATTACTGGAACCATGTCCTGTGGTCTGATGAGACCAGGATAAACTTATTTGGTTCAGATGGTGTCAAGCGTGTGTGGTGGCAACCAGATGAGGAGTACAAAGACAAGTGTGTTTTGCCTACAGTCAAACATGGTGGTGGGAGTGTCAAGGTCTGGGGCTGCATGAGTGCTGCCGGCACTGGGGAGCTACAGTTCATTGAGGGAACCATGAATGCCAACATGTACTGTGACATACTGAAGCAGAGCATGATCCCCTCCCTTCAGAGACTGGGCCACAGGGCAGTATTCCAACATGATAACGACCCCAAACACACCTCCAAGACGACCACTTCCTTGCTAAAGAAGCTGAGGGTAAAGGTGATGGACTGGCCAATCATGTCTCCAGACCTAAACCCTATTGAGCATCTGTGGGGCATCCTCAAACGAAAGGTGGAGGAGTGCAAGGTCTCTAACATCCACCAGCTCTGTGACGTCGTCATGGAGGAGTGGAAGAGGACTCCAGTGGCAACCTGTGAAGCTCTGGTGAACTCCATGCCCAAGAGGGTTAAGGCAGTGTTGGAAAATGGTGGCCACACAAAATATTTACACGTTGGGCCCAATTTGGATATTTTCACTAAGGGGTGTACTCACTTTTGTTGCCAGCGGTTTAGACACTAATGGCTGTGTTGAGTTATTTTGAGGGGACAGCAAATTTACACTGTTATACAAGCTGTACACTCACTACTTTACATTGTAGCAAAGTGTCATTTCTTCAGTGTTGTCACATGAAAAGATATACTGAAATATTTACAAAAATGTGAGGGGTGTACTCACTTTTTTGAGATACTGTACGTAAATGTGTTATTTCCGTTTTTTATTTTGAATGAATTTGCAAAAACGTATAAAAACCTGGTTTTGCTTTTTCATTATGGGGTATTGTGTGTAGATCTAAAACAAAATGTAATCAATTTTAGAATAAGGCTGTAACGTATCACATGTGGAAAAAGTCAAGGGGTCTGAATACTATCCGAATGCACTGTAGATGAAGGGGAAAAAACAGGTTAAAGAAGGATTTTTAAGCCTTGAGACAATTGAAACATGGATTGTGTATGTGTACCATTCAGAGGGTGAATGGGCAAGACAAAAGATTTAAGTGCCTTTGAAGAGGGTATGGTAGTGGGTGTCAGGCGCACCCGTTTGTGTCAAGAACTGCAACACTCCTGGGGTTTTCACGCTCAACAGTTTCCTGTGTGTATCAAGAATGGTCCACCACCTAAGGACATCTAGCCCACTTGACACAACTGTGGGAAGCATTGGAGTCAACGTCCCTGTGGGGCAAGCGTCCCTGTGGAATGCTTTCAACACCTTGTAGAGCTGTTCTGAGGGCAAAAGGGGGTGCAAATCAATATTAGGAAGGTGTTCCTAATGTTTTGTACACTCAGTGTGTGACCAGTATAGTCTACATAATACGGGCTCAGTCTGTGTTTTCATTGAGTACCTGATTCCTAGCAGTTGCTCATCTAATAGCATTAGGGGGAGGGGGAGAGACAGGAAGTAATTTCTGGAGATATGGAACACTAGGCAGAACCATTGACTGAAACAGGTTTTGGGGCCTAATGGATCCCAAGGGGAAATTCACCATAGCAACCAAATGGTTACGAAGGGATACTGTCAAAATCCTTTATCTATTGCGTATTCTTCACTGACAGGGTAAGTAATGGTTCAGAGGGAGACGCGTGGACATGTGCTGAGGAGGCCGCACACGCACTGTACACCCCAACTGTGCACTCCGTCCATCTCAAACCTGTTGCTTTGTTGCTCCATATGTAGGCCTATGACTAGTCTCTTTTCACAGATTATGTGAAAATAGACTAGCCTATTAGTAAATCAATGTTTTCCTTTGTATTCACTGAGGGAACATTTAGAGGCACTCTATTCTCCATTATCTCCATTTATAACACCCCAGAGCCCACAAAAGAGACTCCTTGTGGGCGTCTTCAACCAGACTAGCGCTCCATAATAACCATGAAAATATGTTTATTTTTCCTCTGTCATGCCTAATGTCCTTCGAGTTAACAGTTAGCATGCCCCTTTCCCTTTCCCTTTCCTCATTCACTTGTTGTCACTTTTACATCATTGGCTTACATCACTAGAGGTCCATAGTAACCTTTGAAATGTATATAATTCACATGTAAACTCCCCAACATATTTATTTGGACAATGAAGCTAAACTTAAAGTGCTGAACTTAAAATGTGGCTCTATACTCCAGCATTTTGGATTTGAAATCAAATGTTCTAAATGAGGCAACAGTACAGAACATCACCTTTTACTTGAGGATATTTTCATATCTGTTTTACCGTTTAGAAATTAAAGCACTTTATGTATCTAGTCCCCCCATTTGAATGTATCAGAAGTATTTGGACAAATTCACTTATAGTATATTGGATTTAGTCAAAAGTTTAGTATTTGGTCCCCTATTCATAGCAGGAAATAACTACATGAAGCATGTGACTCTACAAACCTGTTGATGGTAAGAGGTTAGTATGTTTTGGGGGATGACCTTTGTGCATCTGTAACTTTCTCTCTCATCATTATTCACGATTCACGATAATCTGTAATCATGGTAGCATCTACATTAATGTAGAAGTGTTCAGAAACATATTCTATTCATATTTACAATAAAAGTGACTCCAAAATGACACAATACATTATTTACCATTTATTTCTATTGGTTACAACATCATTTGAAATACACCAAAAACCTGGAAAATACATCCAACAAGTTTGTAGAGTCACAAGCTTGATGTAGTGTGCTAGGATTTTGATCTGATTTATTAGGATGCCCACTAGCCGACGCCAATGGCGACAGCTAGTCTTAGTGGAGTCCAACATATAACACAAAAGACATTACAGACAAAATACTTTACAATTTACATACATTTAAAAACATTAACATGTAGTGTGTGTGTGCATCTATCAGTTACACATACATGTCAGTACATACACACAACAAGTAGGTCACATGGTGGAGAGTCGTTGTGCTGTGAGGTGTTGCTTTATTTGTTTTTTGAAACCAGGTTTGCTGTTCACTTGTGCCAATATAAGATGGAAGGGAGTTCCTTGCACTCTGCCTCTGTAAAATACTGTACGTTTCGTTGAATTTGTTCTGGACCTAGGGACTGTGAAAAGACCCCTGGTGCCATGTGTGGTGGGGTAAGTGTGTGTGTCATTTCCAATTTCCAACACATTCATGTTTCTTATAAAAACAAGAAGTGACATAGTCAGTCTTTCCTCAACTCTTAGGAATATTGGTCCAAAATACTAACCTTTTGACTAAATGTTATACACTATAAGTGAATTTGTCCAAATACTTGACACCTTAAAATGTGCGGACAAGACACAAAGTGCATTAATTTCTAAACGGTATAATATATGTATAAAATATATCCTCAAACAAAAGGTGACATCCTGTAATGTTGCCTCATTTAAAATATTTGATCTCAATTCCAAAATGCTACAGTATAGATCCAAAGAAAATGTTTTACTTCACTGTCCAAATAAATACTTAGGGGAGTATATGTATTTCTACCCTAATGTCCTTCAAGTTAGCACTTCTCACTTTCTTATCAGTGGGTGGCCTCTTAAGTCCTATTGATACCACACTGTTGAGTCACCTGTGCTTCAGGGAACACGTTTGTCGGATGTTTAATTATGGGCCCCCACTCAAATACCATATGTGAATTGATTGCCCCCCATCTATCTTCTGAGCTCGTGCTACTAGGTGACCTAAACTGGGACATGCTTAACACCCCGGCCATCCTACAATCTAAGCTTGATGGCCTCAATCTCACACAAATTATCAATGAACCTACCAGGTACAACCCCAAATCCGTAAACACGGGCACCCTCATAGATGTCATCCTAACTAACTCGCCCTCCAAATACACCTCTGCTGTTTTCAATCAAGATCTCAGCAATCACTGCCTCATTGCCTGCATCCGTAATGGGTCTGCGACCAAACGACCACCCCTCATCACTGTCAAACGCTCCCCAAAACACTTCTGCGAACAGACCTTTCTAATTGACCTGGAATGACATTGACCTCATCCCGTCAGTAGATGATGCCTGGCTATTCTTTAAAAGTGCCTTTCTCACTATATTAAATAAGCATGCCCAACTAAAAAAATGTAGAACTAGGAATAGATATAGTCCTTGGTTCACTCCAGACCTGTCTGCCCTTGACCAGCACAAAAACATCCTGTGGCATTCTGCATTAGCATCGAATAGCCCCTGTGATATGCAACTTTTCAGGGAAGTTAGGAACAAATATACACAGGCAGTTAGAAAAGCTAAGGCTAGCTTTTTCAAACAGAAATTTGCATCCTGTAGTACTAACTCAAAAAGGTTCTGGGACACTGTAAAGTCCATGGAGAATAAGAGCACCTCCTCCCAGCTGCCCACTGCTCTGAGGCTAGGAAACACTGCTACCACCGATAAATCCACTATAATTGAGAATTTCAATAAGCATTTCTCTACGGCTGGCCATGCTTTCCACCTGGCTACCCCTACCCCGGTCAACTGCCCGGCACTCTCCACATCAACCCGCCAAAGCCCCCACCATTTCTCCTTCACCCAAATCCAGATAGCTGATGTTCTGAAAGAGCTGCAAAATCTGGACCCATACAAATCAGCCGAGCTAGACAATCTGGACCCTCTCTTTCTAAAATGATCTGCCGAAATTGTTGCAACCCCTATTACTAGCCTGTTCAATCTCTCTTTCGTATCATCTGAGATTCCCAAAGATTGGAAAGCTGCTGTGGTCATCCCCCTCTTCAAAGGGAGACACTCTAGACCCAAACTGCTACAGACCAATATCTATCCTACCCTGTCATTCTAAGGTCTTCGAAAGCCAAGTTAACAAACAGATTACCGACCATTTCGAATCCCACCGTACCTTCTCTGCTATGTAATCTGGTTTCAGAGCTGGTCATGGGTGCACCTCAGCCACGCTCAAGGTCCTAAACGACATCATAACCGGCATCGATAAGAGACATTACTGTGCAGCCGTACTCATCGACCTGGCCAAGGCTTTCGACTCTGTCAATCACCGCATTCTTATTGGCAGACTCGACAGCCGTGGTTTCTCAAATTATTGCCTCGCCTGGTTTACCAACTACTTCTCTGATAGAGTTCAGTGTGTCAAATCGGAGGGCCTGTTGTCCGGACCTCTGGCAGTCTCTATGGGTGTGCCACAGGGTTCAATTATCGGGCCGACTCTCTTCTCTGTATACATCAATAATGTTGCTCTTGCTGCTGGTGATTCTCTGATCCACCTCTACGCAGACGACACCATTCTGTATACTTCTGGCCCCTCTTTGGACACTGTGTTAACTAACCTCCAGACGAGCTTCAATGCCATACAACTCTCCTTCCATGGCCTCCAACTGCTCTTAAACGCAAGTAAAACTAAATGCATGCTATTCAATCGATCACTGCCCGCACCTGCTCGCCCGTCCAGCATCACTACTCTTAGACTTAGAATATGTGGACAACTACAAATACCTGGGTGTCTGGTTAGATTGTAAACTCTCCTTCCAGACTCACATTAAGCATCTCCAATCCACAATTAAATCTAGAATCGGCTTCCTATATCGCAACAAAGCATCCTTCACTCATGCTGCCAAACATACCCTCGTAAAACTGACCATCCTACCGATCCTCGACTTCGGTGATGTCATCTATAAAATAGCCTCCAGCACTCTACTCAACAAACTGGATGCAGTCTATCACAGTGCCATCAGTTTTGTCACCAAAGCCCCATACACTACCCATCATTGCGACCTGAATGCTCTTGTTGGTTGGCCCTCGCTTCATACTCGTCGCCAAACCCACTGGCTACAGGTTATCTACAAGTCTCTGCTTGGTAAAGCCCCGCCTTATCTCAGCTCACTGGTCACCATAGCAGCACCCACTCGTAGCATGCACTCCAGCAGGTATCTCACTGGTCACCCCCAAAGCCAATTCCTCCTTTGGTCGTCTGGATCTTTCCTTCCAGTTCTCTGCTGCCAATGACTGGAACGAACTGCAAAAATCTCTGAAGCTGGAGACTCATATCTCCCTCACTAGCTTTAAGCACCAGCTGTCAGAGCAGCTCACAGATCACTGCACCTGTACATAGCCCATCTGTAAACAGCCCATCTACCTACCTCATCCACATACTGTATTTATTTATTTATTTTGCTCCTTTGCACCCCAGTATCTCTACTTGCACATTCATCTTCTGCACATCTACCATTCCAGTGTTTAATTGCTATATTGTAATTACTTCGCCACCATGGCCTTAACTTACCTCATTGGCACTCACTGTATATAGACTTTGTTTTCTTTCGTTCTACTGTATTATTGACTGTATGTTTTTGTTTATTCCATGTGTAACTCTGTGTTGTTGTATGTGTCGAATTGCTATGCTTTATCTTGGCCAGGTCGCAGTTGCAAATGAGAACTTGTTCTCAACTAGCCTACCTGGTTAAATAAATTTTTAAAAATACAGAACTTTATACGCCGTCTGAATGCAAATCATTTTATAACATTTTTGACATGCGTTTTTCTGGATTTTTTTGTTGTTATTCTGTCTCTCACTGTTCAAATAAACACACCATTAAAATGATAGACTGATCATTTCTTTGTCAGTGGGCAAACATACAAAATCAGCAGGGGATCAAATACTTTTTTCCCCTCACTGTGTGTATGTATATATATATATATAAAAATGGCTGCAGTCAGTCAGTGAATGAAATGTCAGTGTTCCCACATCTACAGTATAGGCCTACTACTCTCACCAACAGTGTTCAACAGTGACAAACTCTATCCATGGCTTGCACATACTACCGATGTGAGTGTTTGCGTAGTTAGATTGCGCAGAGGAAAAGTGTAACTTGCTGCACTCTGTACTGCTAGGCTGCATTCCAAATGGCACTCTGTTCCCTATATGGTCCACAACTTTTGACCAGGCCCCATAGAGCTCTGGTCAAAGTAGTACATTTATATATGGAATAGGCTGCCATTTGGGACGCACACTAGTCTGCTACTGCAAGTGAGTGGAGGAGTCATGTTCGTGGCTCGGCATTCAAGGATCGACTTTTCAGGTTAGATTTGACAGCTTGTGTATCATGCTGCTGCTGAACACACGCACTCACACAGCAGAGCAATATTTTTGAATTACTGTAGCCTAGCTCTCTGTCTAGTTTTGTTAAAGAGGTGCAATGCCAATCGGCAACCGTCATTTCCTAAAAGGCTAAGATTCTTCCGTCTACTTTCACAAGTAAGAAACTCTGAGGTCAAAGGTACAGGATTCCATTGCTTTCAGTAGATGATCCACAGTGACGGTTCGAGTAGACAATCTACAGCAAACAGAAATAGTGACACCCAGATAGTTGTTGACTACAACAATACCTCTAGGAACTACAACACCACCTCGGTTGTAACCAGGTTCTTTTTTGGGATTTGTAGTTATTGTGTGTAGGGCTTAGCTTATGTAGGGAGTGTATAAGCATGTCTAATTGCACTGTGGTTTGCGCATGCCCTATAATAACCCCTTGAGAAAAAGCCTGCCTTTCCTGAAGAAAAACAGCAGTGTTGTTGACATGTTATGGGCTTGTGTTTGTGTGTTTTTTGTTGTTTGTTTCCAGGTGGCTGCTGCAGGAACACCAGTCCTGTTCCAGTTCCCCTTTCTGGGCCCTTCTCCCATGCAGGAGACCCACATGGGCTAAGAAGGTCTGGGTTGGGAACCACAGGAACAGCCTGACCAGTAATTTCCTGCTACTCACAGGTAATATGCTAGATATCATTTGATACAGCGGGAGGAACTAACAGTGGTTACAATGGCTCAGTGGGTTGGATCACGGTGCTTGAAACACAAAGCTGTATGTTCACTCTCACTTCCAAATTGGAAATATATAAGGATACGTGTTAAATAAAAGTAATTACCATTGTTGTACTTTTTATGATTTAATCAAAGCATTTGCTGGTTCTATCCGAGGCTCTGGTTTGTTTTCTTAGAACAGTTTGACCCGTGTAGCTAATTTTACACTCGGTTCACATTGCACAACCATAGAGATTCCTTACATGCCAGTGCCCCGAGGCTCAAGAAAGCTCTCGGTGAAATTAATAATGCACATGGAAATGTGTGGCTCTTTTGTGTGGGGAGGCCAGTTTAGCCTGAGATTACACTGACACACTGCCACCTGTAATTGGTGTCATGAGGAGAGTTCCTCGAATTGGGACCGCGTGATGATGCTAGTCTGGGCATTGTAGAAAGAGAGGGAGGAAGAGAAGGAAATAAAGAAGGGATAAAGAAAAGTGTGCACAACTCATTCCTCGAGGATTAGGGGATAAAAAGCGGGCTGGTATGCGGCTGCTGCTGGGTCCGGCTCGGACACAAACAACACACTGAACAAGAAGGCCTTCTAACCTGCTTTACCTTAAAACATTTCTCATTAAGTATACTGCCTCAAAACCGTAGGCCACCAACTGTGGCCCACAACTACCTTTCACTATGTTTCTGAATGGGCCCGTGCCTTCTAGGTTTGTTGTAAGTCTGCCGATCTCGTTATGGTCGCTTCATACTCTGTACGTTGTAAGTCTGTAACTTCTGGGTTTGGTCTCTTACTTCCTGTTTGTCTCTATCACTTCCTGTCCAGGTCCGGAAACTGCAGCGAGCCAAGATGCACGGCTGCCGGAAGAAAACCAGGGTGCTGTGTGTGATGATGATGCTCAACATCTTCGTCTTCATCCTCGTGGGCGTGTCTCGGAACCTGGGCCAGGACAAGGGGGACCAGCAGAAGCTGCGCATTCCCTCCAAGAGGTTCTGGAGGAAGCAGATGACCAGTGAGATCTTTTGGAATAAGGAGCAGCAGAGGCTGGACTACATCTACAACCCCATCCTCATGTCGGGTTTGACCAATGACTCCCTCCTGGAGCTACCTGATTGGCTCAACGACACCAGGTCCCCGGACCCCTGCCAACCGGACTACAGCGTCACCACCCAGGTGAAGGACTACAACTCCCTGCCACCCCGCTTCCAGGACTTCCTGCTGCACATGCGCTGCCGCTCGTATCCGATGATCATGGACCAGCCACGCGTGTGCGAGAGCAAACCCTACCTCCTGTTGGCTGTCAAGTCACTGGCACCTCACTTTGACCGGCGGCAGGCCATCCGGGAGTCGTGGGGGCGGGTGGGGGTTCTGGCCAATCGGACTGTAGCCACGGTCTTCCTCCTTGGCAATGCCTCGGCAGTCGACCACTTCCCCAACCTGTTTGGGATGCTCAGTCATGAGTCCAGACTTTACGGGGACCTCCTCCAGTGGGATTACCGAGACTCCTTCTTCAACCTCACCCTCAAAGAGGTGCTATTCCTGGACTGGTTCAGCCAGCGTTGCTCCGACGCCCGCTTTGTCTTCAAGGGGGATGACGACGTCTTCGTCAACACCTGGAGGATCTTAGACTTCCTCCACAATCTTCCAGAGATCAGGGCCAGGGATCTGTTCATAGGGGACGTAATCACCAACGCCGGCCCGCACCGGGACAAGAAGCTCAAGTACTTCATCCCAGAGAGTGTATTTATAGGGCCATACCCGCCTTACGCCGGGGGAGGAGGGTTCCTGTACTCTGGGGAACTGGCACTGCAGTTGCATAACATCTCCCAGCAGGTGGCGCTGTATCCTATTGATGATGTCTACACAGGGATGTGTCTCCAGAAGCTGGGCTTGGTCCCGGAGAAGCACAAGGGCTTCAGGACGTTTGACATTGATGAGAAATACAGGGGCAACCCGTGCGCGTATAAGAGCTTAATGCTCGTACACAGCAGGACACCGCAAGAGATGATCAAAATCTGGGCCTGGCTCAGCGATCCGGAATTGAATTGTCAGTGAGACATCTACATCATCCCATATTACACCCTATTCCCTACACAGGGCACTATTTTTGACCAGAGACCTATGCACCCTGGTCACAAGTAGTGTACTATATAGGGAATCGGGGTGCCATTTGGCATGTATCCAATGGGTCTTTGAGAAATATGTTTGATGTGTTCTAAGTGCTTTCATTGCTTTTTGTGGAATTCGTGAAATCCTCGAGGTTCGGTAGCAATGTTGCCTTCACGTGCTAGTCTGACTTGCTAACTAGTTGTAGTTATACACGTGCCGCGTTCAACCAGTTAACAAGTCGAACATTTTTGAGTTTCCTGGTTCCGACAAGCACGTCACAAGTCAGTGTGTTCCAGCTTCAATAGAATCAGTGGATATATCCCAAGCATTCCAAAGTATTATTTACATGAACAACAATTCATGTACACTTTCCAAGACAGCGTTCGGCAAATGTAGTATCATTAATATAAATGTACTACTACTGTATGTACTATACAGGCACTATTGCATGTGAGGTCCTTCATTTGCAAGAAATGTAATTTGTCACAATAACAGTCATGTGAAAATCACCTACGATTTGGGGGGGAAAATTCATATCACTTTTAATAGTAACAAGACAGTTCTCTACTTGTGCAAAATGGCAAATGGTGTGTGAATGTCCTCCTTAAGCTGTTTTTCCAGACTGTTACGCCAATACACAGGGTGGTATATTGCTGTAAGCTCTCTCAATGGATCTGACGTTTCTTTGCACTTGATTCTAGAAACAAACTATTTATGTTATTTGAAAGATTGCTGGTTTATTATAACTCTTAAAGCTGGAATCCGTAGTGGTGAAACTACCACGTCCGTTTGTGCGATATTACAACAACAAAGAAGTTACTTAAAACAACAAACACACTGTTTTTTTCCCCTTCATATTGAACATCATTGAACATCATTACACACGCGATAGGACAGCAGAGTTTCTTATCCTGGCGTGACGTTCCATTTTCTGCCCTATGTTTGTTTTGTTTTTATGTTTTCATAAAGTGTCTTATGTGATGGATACCTGGAGTATTTTCATTTTTTTATGACAGTGAATAAAAAAACGATTCAAACATCAAACCTTGGTATCACTCTCCTGCTTCAAAGTTGATCTGAATCATAAAGCACTCACTAAAGATGCTAAACTATTGCTCTACTTTTATCATCAGCAGCATTAGGCTACTTAAAGTGCCCCAAAAATAAGTATCTGTTCACTACTGCATACAAAACATCAAACGTTTAGAATAAACATCTTTACCATTGGATCATTAATAATTCATGGCATTGTCGTTCTTGTAAAATATATTTGTATTTATAAAGTACTTGGTAAGATAAAAGTACAACATAATACTTGTTGCTTCTGAGAAGTACAGCTGCAGAAGTCAAGTTATTTTACCTACAACAGTGTAGCAGTGACACCTAGTGGATACAACCCATATAGACCAGAAGCATACGAATATCAAGGCGTGCTAATTAGCTAATTGGCAATATATTTCACCTGTTTACGTCCACTTTTAGCGGAAACGGAAAGAAACATCGCTGGAAAGAATTGACAATAGCTGGGACAGTGTAGGAAGCCGACCTGCTTGCTAAATAGTGGAAAAAGTAAACACAACGTGACACTAAAATGTCACGAAATCATTCAAAGTTAACATTTGTACGTTCACTACTACTTGCCAATGGTTTATTTACCGCAAACTGCGACCTGTCCTGGGTAAGTTGATGACTGACTTCCTTCTATAAGCATTTTCCCTACATTTCGCTGGAGGTTGTAGGTAGATTTCAAGTTGTTGACTAACATTCATGGTTTAATGCTACCTCAACGTTTTTATTACGTCCTTAGATAAATAACTTTAGGAATGACGCTTACAACCCTCCCGGTAAGACAAATATTTATTATGTAGCCTTTGGGCCCTGTACTGTGGTCTTTGTTTAATTCTTTCGTGTGTGTGTGTGTGTTGGGGGGGTTAGTCCTAGGACTGTCATTTGGACATTATTGGATTGTCCTTTACACTCTGTCCACAACTTCTCAGATGACCGTCATGGTTATGAGGGCAACGCCTTCTTCGCGCTGCGAAGCTGCCACCAGGTGATGCGCGGCAAGAGCGGCGAGTTCTTCTCCCCAGACTACCTGTGCTCCAACCCACCTCTCTGGTGCAACTGGACCATCCAGGTAGACCCTGGTAAACGTGTGCTCCTCCACCTAGAGGACTTCACCCAGTCAGATGCATGCAGCGGGAAGCTAGACCAGATCCACCTGGATGAGCCCCTGGGGGTCGCGGGGGGTCACAGGATCCTGGAGAAGTGTTGGGGTGAGGCCAAGTACACGTCCCTCTCCAACATCCTCCACGTGGTTCAGCTGATCAGAGGCAAACCCAGTCCGCCCCACAGGGGCTTCTATGGGCGATACGAGGCGTTCGTACCGCCAGTCACGTACAATGCTTATGGTGATACCACCGAAGAAGAATGGAAGCTGATGACTGAACCAAAACTGATGGAACTGGAACCTTTTCCCTCTCTGGCAAGTTTCACCAAGTTTCTTCCCATGAAGGGGGGTGAACCTACGGAGGCCATTTTACTGGAGCGCCCCACCCCGCCAGCTCAGACCAACCCGGAGGTGGTGTTTGACTATTTTGACCAACTCACTTCCTCCTCTGTGTCCAATGAGCTTCCACCATGGGAAGCAGAGGAGCAAATGGTCAGAGAGGGGCCCTTCAAGTTTTCTCCTGTTCAGAGAGAGGAGGAAGATTGGAACAGAGGAATCTCAGAGGGGACTGAAGCAGACGAGAGCCACCTGACAAGGGAAGACTGGAAAGTGGGTAACTTGAGTGGAGATGTGGTGGACCGTGAGTCCCATCTGCCCTTGACTCCCACTCCCCCCATGGTGGTCACTCATCAGGGGATGTCATGGTCATGGAGGGATGCCACTGAGACCCACACAGCACACCTTGGAAGTGACCGCTCCACACACCAGTCCCCTGTTTTGAATCCCAAATCCTCGCCGCGCACCCCGTCTGCTATGCGAAGGAACGTGGATGCTCAAACTACAGATACCATCCCTCCTACAGGGTCTAACATCGGGTCGCACACAACAGAGGTGGATGACCAAGGTGAGGAGTCTGGCAATAAGGAATTGCTGAAAATGACTCTGGGTGAGTCTACAGCATCCAGTCACACTCATACACCCACTGATACCCAGGATCCCTTCAACCATCACCCAAACATGGTTGAACTGTTTTTCGACAGCAGACATTATGGTAGGTAGTCAGCAATTTAATTTGCATACTTTGTCTGGTTTATGAAAACTGTCTTGCATGTTTACTTTGCAGAGAAAGCCAGAAATCACACCGAAGTACCACACTTACCAGAAGGTGATTTATTTTTTTCTTTTCAAAAAGGTATTTTTAATACAATTCAAAGGCTATAACAAAAGTTTCAAGTCAGTAGCCTTTGTACAATAGTTATAGAGCTGTGTATGAGTATTAAAGTAGATGCCTACTTTTTGTGTTTCTCAGACTACCTATTTGAAGTGGCTGTTGAAGTCAACTTCCTTGTGGCGCCAGAGGAGAATTGGGACCATCTTGTGAGATCACTGTTGATCTCAGTGAAGTCTCTGGTGAGTTATCTCATGTACTATAGAGCCCCACAGTGGTGTCATAATACCTGTAAAACCTAGCAGTCAAACAAGGAAATGGTTCCAATCGTTTTTCCACAATGAATGTTTCCCATTGGGGATTTTAGGAACACTTAAAATAAGGGCTGTGTTTTGTTTTGTCTTATCCTGGCATGACGTTTTGATATCCATGTAAATCTCAGACAAGGTGAGATATAGATGGATATATTCGGCTCTATTTACACTCGGATTCAAAAATTCTAATAAGCATCAAAGTAGACATCATGCAAAACTACAAATCCCTGTAAGCTCCTGCACGTCATCTCTAGCTGACACCAGGTATTGTATCAATTTAAAACTTGCACAAGACGGTTCCCAAAACTGTCTATTTTAAAGGAATGTAGCCAACATGAGAGGTAATCCAGAGATTCTTACCTTTGCCTCGATTCGACAGTCTCATCCAGATCATGGCATTTGTTGTTCTTTATGATTGCCACATTAGTAGCTAATTAGCATTTCATTTTTGGGGGGGTAAATACAGGCGAATACGGTGCCTTCGGAAAGTGTTCAGACCCCTTGACTTTTTCCACATGTTAGGTTACAGCCTTATTCTAAAATTCTCATCAATCTACACACTACCCCATAATGACAAAGCAAAAACAGGCTTTTAGAAATGTTGACTTTTTTTCTAGTTTGTTAAACATCACATTTACCAGACCCTTTACTCAGTACTTTGTTGAAGCACCTTTGGCAGCAATTACAGCCTTGAGTCTTCTTGGGTATGACGCTACAAGCTTGGCACGCCTGTATTTGGGGAGTTTCTCCCATGTTCAAGCTTTGTCAGGTTGGATGGAGAGTGTTGCTGCTCAGCTATTTCCAGGTCTCTCCAGAGATGATTGATCTGGTTCAAGTCCGGGCTCTGGCTGGGCCACTCAAGGAAATGGAGACTTATCCCGAAGCCACTCCTGCGTTGCCTTGGCTATGTGCTTAGGGTCGATGTCTTGTTGGAAGGTGAACCTTCGCCCCGGTCAAGTCCTGAGCGCTCTGGAGCAGGTTTTCATCAAGGATCTCTCTGTACTTTGCTCCGTTCATCCTTGCCTTTACTGAGGAGTGGCTTCTGTCTGGCCACTCTACCATATAGGCCTGCTTGGTGGAGGGCTGCAGATTATGGTTGTCCTTCTGGCTGGTTTTTCCATTGCCACAGAGGAGCTCTCTGAGTGACCATCAGGTTCTTGGTCACCTCCCTGACCCCCCCCCCCCCCCCCCCCCCCCCCCCGGCTCAGTTTGGCCGGGCGGCTAGCTCTAGGAAGGGTCTTGGTGGTTCCAAACTTATTCAATTTAGAATGATGGAGGCCACTGTGTTCTTGGACCTTTAATGCTGCAGACATTTTTTTTGGTACCCTTCCCCAGATCTGTGCCTCTACACAATCCTGTCTCGGAGCTCTACGGACAATTCCTTAGACCTCATGTCTTGGTTTTTGCTCTGACATGCACTGTCAACTGTGGGACCTTGTATAGTCAGGTGTGTGTGCCTTTCCAAATCATGTCCAATCAATTGAATTTACCACAGGTGGACTCCAAAACAAGTTGTAAAAACAACTCAAGGATGACCAATGTAAAACAGGATGCACCTATGCTTAATTTTGAGTCTCATAGCAAAGGGTGTGAATGCTTATGTAAATAAGGTATTTCTGTTATTTTTTTATAAATTTGCAAATGTTCATATCTGTTTTTGCTTTGTCATTATGGGTTATTGTGTGTAGATTGCAGAGGATTTTATTTATTCAATTTTAGAATAAGGCTGTATTGTAACAATGGAAAATGTCAAGGGGTCTGAATACTTTCCGAAGGCACTGTCCTAGAGAGATTTACACGGTTATCAAAACGCCACGCCAGGGTAAGCCTAAAGGCCCTTGTGGGGGAAATGAATGGTGGGGAAACGATTGGGAACATTTCCCTGTTTGACCGCTAGGATTTATGGGATTTATGACAGGCTGTGGTACTCTAACTTTCTTCATAAATGAATGTCATCTTACAGTGCCTTCAGAAAGTATTCATACCCCTTGACTTACTCACCATTTTGTTGTTACAGCCTGAATTCAAAATTGATGAAATATACATTTTTCCCTCACCCATCTACACACAATACCCCATAATGACAAAGTGAAAATATCTAATTTACAGTTGAAGTCAGAAGTTTACATACACCTTAGCCAAATACATTTCAACTCAGTTTTTCACAATTCCTGACATTTTAATCCTAGTAAAAATTCCCTGTCTTAGGTCAGTTAGGATCACCACTTTATTTTAAGAATCTGAAAAGTCAGAATAATAGACTTTTTTTCATCATGTTCCCAGTGGGTCAGAAGTTTACATGCCTTTAAATCGTTTAACTTTGGGTTAAACGTTTTGGGTAGTCTTCCACAAGCTTCTGAATTTTGGCCCATTCCTCCTGACAGAGCTGGTGTTACTGGGTCAGGTTTCTAGGCCTCCTTGCTCACATGCTTTTTCAGTTCTGCCCACAAATTTTCTATAGGATTGAGGTCAGGGCTTTGATGGCCTCTTAAATATCTTGACTTTGGAAAGCCCATTTGCAACCAAGCTTTAACTTCCTGACTGATGTCTTGAGATGTTGCTTCAATATATCCACATAATTTCCCTTCCTCATGATGCCATCTCTTTTGTGAAGTGCACCAGTCCCTCCTGCAGCAAAGCACCCCCACAACATGATGCTGACACCCTGTGCTTCAAGGTTGGGATGGTGTTCTTCGGTTTGCAAGCCTCCCCCTTTTTCCTCCAAACATAACGATGGTCATTATGGCCTAACAGTTCTATTTTGGTTTCATCAGACCAGAGGATATTTCTCAAAAGTACGATCTTTGTCCCCATGTACAGTTGCAAACCGTAGTCCGGCATTTTTATGGTGGTTTTATAGCAGTGGATTCTTCCTTGCTGAGAGGCCTTTCAGGTTATGTTGATGTAGGACTCGTTTTACTGTGGCTATAGATACTTTTGTACCTGTTTCCTTCAGCATCTTCACAAGGTCCTTTGCTGTTCTGGGATTGATTTTTCACTTTTCGCACCAAAGTACGTTCATCTCTAGGAGACAGAACACGTCTCCTTCCTGAGCGGTATGATGGCTGCGTGGTCCCATGGTGTTTATACTTGCGTTTTCTTTACATTTTTCCCTTGATGTCAAGCAAAGAGGCACTGAGTTTGAAGGGAGGCCTTGAAATACATCCACAGATTAACCTCCAATTGACTCAAATGATGTCAATTAGCCTATCAGAAGCTTCTAAAGCCATGACATCATTTTCTGGAATGTTTTTAAAGGCACAGTCAACTTAGTGTATGTACACTTCTGACCCACTGGAATTGTGATACAGTGAAATAATCTGTCTGAACAGTTGTTGGAAAAATAATGTCCTAACCGACTTGCCAAAACTATAGTTTGTTAACAAGAAATTTGTGAAGTGGTTGAAAAACTAGTTTGAATGACTCCAACCTGTGTATGTAAACTTTCGATTCAACTGTACATAAGTATTCCCACACCTGACTGAAGACTTTGTAGAAGCACCTTTGGCTGCAATTACAGATGAGTCTTTCTGGTTAAGTCTTTAAGAGCTTTCCACACCATTTTAAAAAACAACAAACATTTTCAGGTCTTGCCATAGATTTTCAAGTAGAAAAGTTCAAGTTTTAGTCAACTAACTCGGCTACTCAGGAACGTTCACTGTCCTTTTGGTAAACTCATGTACATTTGCCCTTTTTAGGTTATTGCCCTGCTGGAAGGGGAATTCCTCTCCCAGTGTCTGGTGGGAAAGACTGAACTAGGATTTTGCCTTTTTATCCTGGATAAACTCTCCTTAACGATCACAATAATTCCTATAACATTATGCAGCCACCACTATGCTTGAAAATACGGAGTGGTACTCAGTACTGTGTTGTATGGAATTTGCCCCAAACACACAACTTTGAATTCAGGACAATGTTAAATGCTTTTTTGCAATATTACTTTAGTGCATTGTTGCAAATAGGATGTATGTTTTGGAATATTTTTTTATTCTGTGCAGGCTTCCTTTTCACTCTGTCGGTTAGGTTAGTATTGTGTAGTAACTATACCGAACCAAAATATAAATGCATCATGTAAAGTGTTGGTTTCATGAGCTGAAATAAAAGATCCCAGAAATGTTCCATAAGCACAAAAAGCTTATTTCTCAAATGTTGTGCACAAATTTGTTTACATCCCTGTTAGTGAGCATTTTTCCTTTGCCAAGACAATCCATCCACCTGACAGGTGTGGTGTATCAAGAAGCTGATTAAACAGCATGATCATTACACAGGTGTAGCTTGTGCTGGACACAAGGCCACTCTAAAATGTGCAGTTGTCACACAACACAATACCACAGAGGTCTCAAGTTTTGCAGGAGAGTGCAATTGGCATACTGACTGCAGGAATGTCCACCAGAGCTGTTGCCTGAGAATGGAATGTTAATTTCTTTTACCATAAGTCGCCTCCAATGTCGTTTTAGAGAATTTGACAGTAACCCCAACAGGCCTCAACTGCAGACCAGGTGCCGCCACGCCAATCCAGGACCTCCACATCTGGCTTCTTCATCTGCGGGATTGTCTGAGACCAGCCATCTGGACAGTGGATGAAACTGGGTTTGCACAACCAAAATTTGTTGTGAAGGAAGATCAGCTGCGTGCTCGTTTCCTCACCAGGGTCTTGACCTGACTGCAGTTTGTCGTCATAAGGTAAATGCTCACCTTCAATGTCCACTGACATGCTGAAGAAGTCTGCTCTTCACGGGTGAATCCCAGTTTCAACTGTGCCGGACAGATGGCAGACAGTGTATGGGGTAGTGTTAGGGAGTGGTTTGCTGATGTCAATGTCGTGAACACAGTGCCTGCCCCATGGTGGGGTTATGGTATTGTCAGTCATAAGCTACGGACAGCAAACGCAACTGCTTTTTATCGATGGCAATTTGAATGCACAGAGATACCGTGACGACATCTTGATGCCCGTTGTGCCATTCATCCGCTGCCATCACGTTTCAGCATAATGCACAGCCCCATGTCACAAGTATCTGTACAGAATTCCTGGAAGCTGAAAATTGCACAGTTCTTCCATGGCCTGCATACTCACCAGACATGTCGCCCATTGTGCATGTTTGGGATGCTCTGGATCAACGTGTACAAAAGTGTGTTCCAGTTCCCCTAGCGACTGCACAGCCATTTGAAGAGTGGGACACATTCTACAGGCCACAATCAACAGCCTGATCAACTCTACGCGAATGAGATGTCTCACTGCACGAGGCAAATGATGGTCACACCAGATACTGACTGGTTTTCTGATCCACTCCCCCACCTTTTCTTTTTAAGTTATCTGTGACCAACAGATGCATATCTGTATTCCCAGTCATGGGAAATCCATATAGTAGGCCCTAATGAATTTATTTCAATTGACTGATTTCCGTATGAAATGTAACTCAGTAAAATCTTTGAAATTGTTGCATTTTTATATTTTTGTTCAGTGTACAATGTTGATCCATCCTCAGTTGTCTCCTATTACAGCCATTAAAGTCTAACTGTTTTAACGTCACATTGGCCTCATGGTGAAATCCCTGAGTGGTTTCCTTCCTCTCCGGCAACTGAGTTAGGAAGGACTCCTGTGTCTTTGTAGTGACCGTATTGATACACCATCCAAAGTGTGTAATTTAATAACTTCTCCATGCTCAAAGGGATATTACTTTTTTCTTTTTAGGTGCTGTTCTTTGTGAAAACAAACCCATTCCACTTTGACATTATGGGTTATTGTGTGTAGGCCAGTGACAAAAAAAAATGAATCAATTTTAAGCTAAGGCTTTAACAAATCAAAATGTGTAAACACTATGGCTTTTGGTCATTATTTACTGTGACTGGACTGGTGCATTTGTGATTTGGAACTGCAATTATTATGTTTTTCAGATTAATGAGCAGTTGGAATTTGTCCACATACCCAAAACCCTATCCTCCAAAAGAATAAAAAGGTTGGTTCACTACATTTTGTAACCAAGAGCTCCAAATGTCATCTTTCTTGACTGCAAACAAATACTTGTATTTTTACTGCATAAAAAGGGTTTGTTGGCACTGTAATTAATAAAAATACAAAGTCAACTTTTGCTGAGTTAGGCTACAACTGATGGATTGAATGCCTTTTTTAAGTTTTTTTGTTGTATCAACAGGTTGAGTGCAGGAGTGCTTTACATCCTCTGGTTGCATATTGGGGGTGGGCCAGAAGGGGTGAAGGTTCCCAGGACCCTGCACCCGGCCCTGCAGGAGCTGTTAGAGATGGTGGTTAGCCCCAGGGGCAGCTCAACACACGGTGTCATCGTCTCTGTATCCACCGCTGGTAGGTCTCAAAGTTTCCTCCAAACAAATATAAATCTGTAGCTTATTTTGCACTGTACTCTGATCTTTACAACTGGCACTAAAGGTTACTGCAGAGATTTAATAAGATATTGTGTTGTATAGCTTGCAACTAGGTGTCTTGGGGCTCAGTGAGGTGAAAAATGTATTTGTTTGACTTTAAATAATTGATTTGAAGTTATTTGTTCTCATATTTAATAACTCCGTTAATCAACCTTACTTTTGCACCCTGTGTGTGTATCTCAGATGTGAATGAGTGTGTGACTCAGCTGGTGCTGTGTGACATCAACGCTGAGTGTGTGAACCGCTTTGGTTCCTACGCATGCCGATGCCACTCCGGGTTTGAGGACATGTCTAGGCTGGGCTCCGGTGGAACCATTTGCGTGGACACCAAGGCCGCTGATACGGACCGGCACAATAAGTCAACAATTACGGTGGATCAGCATAGTCCTGAGCAGCAGCACCGCAACACTGGTACTCCATAGATTTTGGTAGAATTATTGTTCTCTGAAGTACAAGGAAAACATACAGTATGACATTGGTTAGTGAAAAATCAGTGGCACAGAAGTTAACAAGAGTCTTCCCTGTGGCTCAGTTGGTAGAGCATGGTGTTTGCAATGCCAGCATGGTGTGTGCAACGCCAGGGTTGTGGGTTCGATTCCCACGGGGGGCCAGTACAAAAACAAAATGAAATATAATGTATGCATTCACTACTGTAAGTCGCTCTGGATAAGAGCGTCTGCTAAATGACTAAAATGTAATAGACCACCACCCTAATATTCCCGATTTAACCCCTGAAAATGGGTTTGTTAGGTAACCCTAACAGAATGTGTAACCTTAACATTGTGTTAGACAGAATGTTAGACATAAAGGTGCATGGTTATGAAGGTGACTGCACTAGGTAAATTGTGTACATCTAATCCTTGCCTAACTTTTGACCTTAGGCTGCACTTTGACGTGGTCCAGCGGGATGATCAAAGGCATCTACGTGGCGTGCTTCCTGCTCAGCTTCCTCATCCTGCTGCTCCTCGGTACCGTGGGCGTGCTGTACCACCGCCACCACCGGGGGGCGTTCCTGGTCCGCTGTCGGAGCAGCAGCCTCGGGAGCGTCCCCCCCATCCCCCCTCCTGACTACAAAAACGACGGCAATGGCAACAGTTCCAGCCGCACCAACTCGGAGCTGCCCCCTCCGCTCCCACCCATACGGCGCCCTAAGGAGGGCTGGGCTCGCCCTAAAGAAGGCTGGGCTCACCCCAAGGACTGCTGCCCTTCGGTGGACCTGCCCCTGCTACGCTTCAGCCCCCTGCAGCCTCTTGATGGGTACATGGAGCCAGGGGAGGGTGTCAAGCTTTGAAGAGAAGATTGCTCTGTGGTTGTCCTCAATGTGCAATGAGAGCATTGAGACCCCGTTCTGGGCAGGTTGACTTCACTGTTTCCTGAGTTCATTATTTTTCTGTTTTTCTTTGCCTTTTCAATATTGATGATATTTCTTGACTGTTATTACCTTTTTGTATTACATTGTCTTTGTGTGTAGTTTGGATGTGCTACTTGATATATTCTTTGGATCATTGTATATAGTATATTTAACAGATTAACTTCAATTAAATAAATGTTAACTTGGCTCTACATTGAATATATATTAAAATGATTTTTTTTTTTATATATTGAAATGGGAAAGTACAATTTCTGTAACAAAGTAGGCTTCTTTGTTTTATATGCAGGCATAGCTGCTGTTTTGGCATTATGGCTCAAAATAAAATGTATTTACTTGTGAGGGGAAAATGCCACAGAAAATGGACCTTAAATGAAAATACCAATGTCACAGCGCTATTACGCGATGTTGTGCTTTTCCCACAAGATGGCAGCGCGTGCTAGGAAGTGTCTCTAAAAAAGCTCCGTTTTCGACTGGGTAAATACAAAGTTTTGTTTTCCTCTGTGGTTCTTAAATATGTAAAAAAAACAAGGGTATACTGAAAACGTAAAACAAATACAGGAGTTAAGGCACGCACCAATGACCCCCACCGTCGGAGAATAGATGAGGAAACGGTAAGAATGAGCCATTGTGCCTCAAAGATGATGAAATTCTAGACCCCCACGCACCTAATCTGTAGCCCGAGCTCAGAAATGTTAATCCCCAGTCTCTAAGAAAAAAAAAATGTAGTGGTAGATTGTGTTTTGTCGTTGAAATGGCACGGTGTCAAACCGTACCCTTTCATTTGTTCCACTGCCAGAATGCTATGCAAGGAAATTGCCTAATGATAAAGGTCGCTGACTGAATTTCATTAGGCTACCTGCTCTGCTCAGCGGCCTAACCAGTTATCCAAGCCAAATTATTAATATTTCAAATGACAGGAATATTTCAAATTGTGTAGCTAGGCCTACTAAAATTCATTGCATGATTCAGCAATGTCCACCTTTCTCTCAAAAGTGCTTTGATTCTAATTCGAGTGTAAAACATTGCCACATGCCTGGCTGAGAAGTTTGACATTCTCCTTTACTCATGGCATTGCCCTAATAAAGATAAACAAATGAATACAATATGGCTGATAAGTGAAAACTTCTCTTTTGAAGGGAAACAAATCCCACCTGCATTTGAATGGTAGAGAAGCTAACTCAAGTTAAGGGTGGGCAGACAGGTCCCTATCTAAATTGTTGCTATTGGATGAGCAGAGTTAGCATTTTATACAGGCGGGAAGTGCATTTAACAGGCTAATCTTTGGCCGGCCAGGCAGGGTGGGGAGACAGGGTGGTCCACCTAGTCCAAACCACATTAATAGGCTTACACCACCTAATCCAAGGCAGTGTGCTGTCACATGGGAAGTCTGCTGACCTTACTTTATTTTATTGCAGGGCACTTGCTCTTCAGCCCTTTTGTGCTCAAACCCGCTCAAACCCTGTGTTCTTTTCAGGAGTAAATGTCCCTTTATAAAATTCCCGGTCCCTTTCCTTCATGTCTGTGTTCAAGGGCTGGACATGAAATGAGACTGTCACTGTGATGTGTAGACTAGACTTACCGCCACAGTAGTCCTCCAGCCCTGAGGCAGTACAATTTGAACAAACTGACTCGAGCCGTTCTATCAGAATCTCTGTCTCTTTCTTTAGGCCTATGACACATTGACAGTTATGTACAGCATAACAGCTAGACTAAATGTAAACTAATAGGCTATATATGATAACATTTTGGTTGGAATGGATTTCAAGCTTGATAATGGATATGGGGGCCTCATCTGAGGCTTTGATCCACCATATTGTGTGTGTGTGTTTTAATGTTGTCTGTGGTGGTCTGGTAGCTGGGGGACAGACGGATCACTCCTCCAGATGTGCTCTCAGCATCTGCTCTTCCACTGCTGCCTCCCTCCCTCACCCCACGCTGGTCCCCCCCCCCCCCCCCCCTGTGAATCAGATGCCAGGGCCCCTGAACCTGGGACTTCTTTGTTGCTGCTCTGAATGCCTCTCATGTCTGCTAGGTAGAATTGGCAAGGACAGCGGGCTCTGGGCAGCGATCCACAGGGCAGTGGGAAGAGTTGACGCCTCCAGTCGCTCACAGTGGGCCCTCTGGCGGAGCTGGGGGTCGAGGAGGGCACCCTTCCCTGTGGTTGGCCCGGCCTGGTCCCCCCCTGCCGTCCACCGAATCTCGCTGAGCTCACCTGCCTGCCAGGCAGCGTCATCTGGCCATAATCCTCTCCATCCCCCCACCTTCCTCTGCTCAGATGCATTGTAACAGTGGGTGTGAGACTGTTCTGTTAAGAATGGGGGAGTGGCCATCTCGTCTCTGTGTGGTGGTTATGCTCAGGTATGTATTTTCTGTTGCTTGGCTTTAGGTGGTTCTGGCTGCTCTGAGGCGTTCCACAAAATGGCATTAAGAGGTCTCAGATATTACACCTATTCACCCACGAGCTTGACCCTCAGGGGGCACAAGCAGAAGGGTTTGTATGATGATGACAGTGATGACATCTGCAGTGGTATGTTTTACGGGCCTAGACTACGGTATATAGTAGGGGTATATGCTACATGCAAGCGCCTGTATATTGTACTGGTTACGATTTGGGCCGACGTTACAGTGCTATGTTTCTGTCCGATGCTCACTGGTATCTGTACAGCTGAATGTCAGGGCCATTACTCTTAAGGGTAGCCATGTAACTACCTGAACTCAGCAAAAAAAGAAACGTCCCTTTTTCAGGACCCTGTCTTTCAAAGATAATTTGTAAAAATCAAAGTAACTTCACAGATCTTCATTGCAAAGGGTTTAAACACTGTAGCCCCAACAGTTACACTGTTTCACATACTTGTTCAATGAACCAAGAACAATTAATGAACATGCACCTGTAGAATGGTCGTTAAGACACTAACAGCTTACAGACGGTAGGCAATTAAGGTCACAGTTATGAAAACTTAGGACACTAAAGAGGCCTTTCTACTGACTCTGAAAAACACCAAAAGAAGGATGCCCAGAGTCCCTGCTCATCTGCATGAAATTGCCTTAGGCATGTTGCAAGGAGGCATGAGGACTGCAGATGTGGCCAAGGCAATAAATTGCAATGTCCTTACTGTGAGATGCCTAAGACAGCGCTACAGGGAGACAGGACGGACAGCTGATCGTCCTTGCAGTGGCAGACCACAGGTAACAACACCTGCACAGGATTGGTAAATCCGAACATCACACCTGCGGGACAGGTACAGGATGGCAACAACAACTGCCTGAGTTACACCAGGAACGCACAATCCCTCCATCAGTGCTCAGAATGTCCACAATAGGCTGAGGGAGGATGGGCTGAGGGATTGTAGGCATGTTGTAAGGCAGGTCCTCACCAGACATCACCAGCAACAACGTCGCCTATGGCACAAACCCACCGTCGCTGGACCAGACAGGACTGGCAAAAAGTGCTCTTCACTGACGAGTCACGGTTTTGTCTCACTAGGGGCGATGGTCGGATTTGCGTTTATCGTTTAAGGAATGAGCGTTACACCGAGGCCTGTACTCTGGAGCGGGATCGATTTGGAGGTGGAGGGTCCGTCATGGTCTGGGGCGGTGTGTCACAGCATCATCGGACTGAGCTTGTTGTCATTGCAGGCAATCTCAACGCTGTGCGTTACAGGGAAGACATCCTCCTCCCTCATGTGGTACTCTTCCTGCAGGCTCATCCTGACATGACCCTCCACAATGACAATGCCACCAGCCATACTGCTCATTTTGTGCATGATTTCCTGCAAGACAGGAATGTCAGTGTTCTGCCATGGCCAGCGAAGAGCCTGGATCTCAATCCCATTGAGCATGTCTGGGACCTGTTGGATAGGGCTAGGGCCATTCCCCCCAGAAATGTCCGGGAACTTGCAGGTGCCTTGGTGGAAGAGTGGGGTAACATCTCACAGCAAGAACTGGCAAATCTGGTGCAGTCCATGAGGAGGAGATGCACTGCAGTACGTAATGCAGCTGGTGGCCACACCAGATACTGACGGTTACTTTTGATTTTGACCCCCCCCTTTGTTCAGGGAGACATTATTCCATTTCTGTTAGTCACATGTCTGTGGAACTTGTTCAGTTTATGTCTCACTTGTTGAATCTTGTTATTTTCATATACATATTTACACATGTTAAGTTTGCTGAAAATAAACGCAGTTGACAGTGAGAGGACGTTTCTTTTTTTGGTGAGTTCATGTGTGGGTTGCATCCAAGCCTCTGCCCCCAACACACTAAAGCTAATGCTTACGAGCATAAAGGATGACCTATTGGCAGTTGCCAATGCCACCAGCTAGGTCACTCTGGCTGATACTTCAAGCTAGCTCTGCTAGCTTATGCCACGAGCGTCTCTATGTGCTGTTACCTTGTTGTGTGGTATTTACAGTTGTCCAAACAGAATTCACTTTTTTCGAAACAATTAACACGCAGCCCCAAACTGTAGGCCAAAATGACACATTCAATTTGCTAAGTGCACTAAGACTCTAAAAACATTAAATACGTGACACAAAATCAATTACCTCCATTAAAACATACAACTTGTAATCTAATGAAAAGTTATTTCAATCAATTACTATAAATACTAATTATCGATATATCCTAACATGGTTATACCTCTTTTATATGTCTGTGCCATTTGTTGATACTAGAATTATAGTATGCACCATAAAAGGCAAGTAAACATATCACTGCATGGGCTGTATTCTTTTTCCTAAAATTATTTTACCAAAGATGACCAATGCAGGAAAATGTCACTCAAGAGCATGAGTATCCAGAAACCAAAGGCTTTATTTAACCTTTTTCCATTTTAACTGAGAGCTGAACTATACTACATGGCTAAAGGTATGTGGACAACCCTTCAAATTAGTGGATTTGACTATTTCAGCCACACCTGTTGCTGACAGTTGTATAAAATCAAGCACACAGCCATTCAACCTCCATAGACAAACATTGGCAGTAGAATGGCCCGTACTGAAGAGCTCAGTGACTTTCAACGTGGCACCATCATAGGATGCCACCTTGCCAACAAGTCAGTTCGTCTAATTTTTGCCCTGCTAGAGCTGCCCCGGTCAACTGTAAGTGCTGTTATTCTGAAATGGAAAAGTCTAGGAGCAACAAAGGCTCAGCCGCAAAGTGGTAGGCCTCACAAGCTCACAGAACTGGACCGCAGAGAGCTGAAGCAAATGGCGCGTAAAACTTGTCTGTTCTCAGTTGCAACACTCACTACAGAGTTCCAATCTGCCTCTGGAAGCAGCTTCATGAAATGGGTTTCCATGGACGAGCAGCCGCACACAAGCCTAAGATCACCATGTGCAATGCCAAGCATCGGCTGGAGTGGTGTGAAGCTCGTTGCCATTGGACTCTGGAGCAGTGGAAACGTTTTCTCTGGAGTGATAAATTATGCTTCACCATCTGGTGGAGGAGGTATAATGGTCTCGTGGCTGGAGTCTGACAATTTTTAGAGCCTTCCTCTTACACCGCCTGGTATAGACGTCCTGGATGACAGGAAGCTTGGCCCCAGTGATGTACTTGGCCGTTCGCACTACCCTCTGTAGTGCCTTGCGGTCAGAGGCCGAACAGTTGCCATACCAGGCAGGGATGCAACCAGTCAGGATGCTCTCGATGGTGCAGCTGTAGAACCTTTTGAGGATCTGAGGACCCATGCCAAATCTTTTCAGTTTCCTGAGGGGGAATAGGTTTTGTCAAGCCCTCTTCACAACTGTCTAGGTGTGCTTGGACCATGTTAGTTAGTTGGTGATGTGGACACCAAGGAACTTGAAGCTCTCAACCTGCTCCACTGCAGCCCCGTCGATGAGAATGGGGGTGTGCTTCCACATTCTAGACAATTCTGTGCTTCCAACTTTGTGGCAACAGTTTGGGGAAGGCCCTTTCCTGTTTCAGCATGACAATGCCCCTGTGCACAAAGTGAGGTCCATACAGAAATAGTTTGTCAAGATCTGTGTGGAAGAACTAGACTGGCCTGCACAGAGCCCTGACCTCAAACCCATAGAACACCTTTGGGATGAATTGGAATGCCGACTGCGAGCCAGGCCTAATCGCCCAACATCAGTGGCTGACATTACTAATGCTATTGTGGCTGATTGGAAGCAAGTCCCCGCAGCAATGTTTCAACATCTAGTGGAAAGCCTTCCCAGAAGATTGGAGGCTGTTATAGCAGCAAAGGGGGGGGGACATTTATATTTACGTCATTTAGCAGACTCTCTTATCCAGAGCGACTTACAAATTGGTGCATTCACCTTATGATATCCAGTGGAACAACCACTTTACAATAGTACATCTATATATTTTTTGGGGGGGAGGGTAGGGGGGGGGTTAGAAGGATTACTTAATCCTATCCCAGGTATTCCTTAAAGAGGTGGGGTTTCAGGTGTCTCCGGAAGGTGGTGATTGACTCCGCTGTCCTGGCGTCGTGAGGGAGATTGTTCCACCATTGGGGTGCCAGAGCAGCCAACAGTTTCGACTGGGCTGAGCGGGAACTGTGCTTCTGCAGAGGTAGGGAGGCGAGCAGGCCAGAGGTGGATGAACGCAGTGCTCTTCTTTGGGTGTAGGGACTGATCAGAGCCTGAAGGTACGGAGGTGCCGTTCCCCTCATAGCTCCGTAGGCAAGCACCATGGTCTTGTAGCAGATGCGAGCTTCAACTGGAAGCCAGTGGAGTGTGCGGAGGAGTGGGGTGACGTGAGAGAACTTGGGAAAGTTGAACACCAGACGGGCTGCGGCATTCTGGATGAGTTGTAGGGGTTTGATGGCACAGGCAGGGAGCCCCGCCAACAGTGAGTTGCAGTAATCCAGACGGGAGATGACAAGTGCCTGGATTAGGACCTGCGCCGCTTCCTGTGTGAGGCAGGGTCGTACTCTGCGAATGTTGTAGAGCATGAACCTACAGGGATGGGTCACCGCCTTGATGTTAGCGGAGAACGACAGGGTGTTGTCCAGGGTCACGCCAAGGCTCTTAGCACTCTGGGAGGAGGACACAATGGAGTTGTCAACCGTGATGGCGAGATCATGGAACGGGCAGTCCTTCCCCGGGAGGAAGAGCAGCTCCGTCTTGCCGAGGTTCAGCTTGAGGTGGTCCACACTGATCCACAATGATATGTCTGCCAAACATGCAGAGATGCGATTCGCCACCTGGTTATCAGAAGGGGGAAAGGAGAAGATTAATTGTGTGTCGTCTGCGTAGCAATGATAGGAGAGACCATGTGAGGATATGACAGAGCCAAGTGACTTGGTGTATAGCGAGAATAGGAGAGGGCCTAGAACTGAGCCCTGGGGGACACCAGTGGTGAGAGCACGTGGTGCGGAGACGGATTCTCGTCATGCCACCTGGTAGGAGCGACCTATCAGGTAGGACGCAATCCAAGAGTGAGCCGCGCCGGAGATGCCCAACTCGGAGAGGGTGGAGAGGAGGATCTGATGGTTCACAGTATCAAAGGCAGCAGATAGGTCTAGAAGGATGAGAGCAGAGGAGAGAGAGTTAGCTTTAGCAGTGCGGAGAGCCTCCGTGACACAGATAAGAGCAGTCTCAGTTGAATGACCAGTCTTGAAACCTGACTGATTTGGATCAAGAAGGTCATTCTGAGAGAGATATCAAGAGAGCTGGCCAAGGACGGCACGCTCAAGAGTTTTGGAGAGGAAAGAAAGAAGGGATACTGGTCTGTAGTTGTTGACATCGGAGGGATCAAGTGTAGGTATTTGAGACGGGGTGCAACTATCGCTCTCTTGAAGATGGAAGGGACGTAGCCAGCGGTCAAGGATGAGTTGATGAGCGAGGTGAGGTAAAGGAGAAGGTCTCCAGAAATGGTCTGGAGAAGAGAGGAGGGGATAGGGTCAAGCGGGCAGGTTGTTGGGCGGCCGGCCGTCACAAGTCGCAAGATTTAATCTGGAGAGAGAGGGGAGAAAGAGGTCAAAGCATAGGGTAGGGCAATGTGAGCAGGACCAGCGGTGTCGTTTGACTTAACAAACGAGGATTGGATGTTGTCAACCTTCTTTTCAAAATGTTTGACAAAGTCGTCCGCAGAGAAGGGGGGGAGGAGGATTCAGGAGGGAGGAGAAGGTGTTAAAGAGCTTCCTAGGGTTAGAGGCAGATGCTTGGAATTTAGAGTAGTAGAAAGTGGCTTTAGCAGCAGAAACAGAGGAAGAAAATGTGGAGAGGAGGGAGTGAAAAGATGCCAGGTCCGCAGGGAGGCTAGTTTTCCTCCATTTCCGCTCGGCTGCCCAGAGCCCTGTTCTGTGAGCTCGCAATGAGTCGTCAAGCCACGGAGCAGGAGGGGAGGACCGAGCCGGCCGGGAGGATAGGGGACATAGAGAGTCAAAGGATGCAGAAAGGGAGGAGAGGAGGGTTGAGGAGACAGAATCAGGAGATTGGTTGGAGAAGGGTTGAGCAGAGGGAAGAGATGATAGGATGGAAGAGGAGAGAGTAGCAGGAGAGAGAGAGCGAAGGTTGCGACGGCGCAATACCATCTGAGTAAGGGCAGAGTGAGTAGTGTTGGAGGAGAGCGAGAGGGAAAAGGATACAAGGTAGTGGTCGGAGACTTGGAGGGGAGTTGCAGTGAGATTGGTAGAAGAACAGCATCTAGGAAAGATGAGGTCAAGCGTATTGCCTGCCTTGTGAGTAGGGGGGGACGGTGAGAGGGTGAGGCCAAAAGAGGAGAGGAGTGGAAAGAAGGAGGCAGAGAGAAATGAGTCAAAGGTAGACGTAGGGAGGTTAAAGTCACCCAGAATTGTGAGGGGTGAGCCATCCTCAGGAAAGGAACTTGTCAAGGCGTCAAGCTCATTGATGAACACTCCAAGGGAACCTGGAGGGCGATAAATGATAAGGATGTTAAGCTTGAATGGGCTAGTGATTGTGACAGCATGGAATTCAAAGGAGGAGATAGACAGATGGGTCAGTGGAGAAAGAGAGAATGTCCACTTGGGAGAGATGAGGATTCCAGTCCCGCCACCCCGCTGACCAGATGCTCTCGGGGTATGCGAGAACATGTGGTCAGACGAGGAGAGAGCAGCAGGAGTAGCAGTGTTTTCTGTGGTAATTCATGTTTCCGTCAGCGCCAAGAAGTCGAGGGACTGGAGGGTAGCATAGGCTGAGATGAACTCTGCCTTGTTGGCCGCAGACCGGCAGTTCCAGAGGCTGCCGGAGACCTGGAACTCCACGTGGGTCGTGCGCGCTGGGACCACCAGGTTAGAGTGGCAGCGGCCATGCGGTGTGAAGCGTTTGTGTGGCCTGTGCAGAGAGGAGAGAACAGGGATAGACAGACACATAGTTGACAGGCTACAGGAGAGGCTACACTAATGCAAAGGAGATTTGAAAGATAATTAACTAAACAACTGGGGAAGCGAGAGAGCAGGGCCTCCCTCACTAACCATTCGCTGAAACACTCAAATATAACTATTCCAACTTCCACTTAGAAATTATAATTGATGTAAACTACAGTGGTTCAATGTTTCCGGGAATAGGCTCAAACTTAGTTTATTCAGCTAGATAACTTGGTACAGTATTCTTCCGTGAAACCCACCCAGTGCACCGTGTCTTATGACGCCGTAGCTAACTAGCATGCTAGCATCCAATAACACACGGTTAGCACCAATACTTGGTTACAACAAACTACCAATGGATCATTCGTGTCCGTGTCTAGTTCCTTTCATAACACAGAAGTAATTTAAACGTTGGCTAGCTAACACAAAGTCAGTCCTGCTAGCTACACAAGTGGACTACACAACTCGAAAGCTTACGTTGCAAAAATCTTATTGACTAAAAATGATACAGTACTGCTAGCTGGTAGAGTTGGCTAGCTAGCAGTGGCTGCGTTTACCTTTATCTTTGATACAAAGACAACTATGTAGCTAGCTAACGTTACACTAATCAAATCGTTCCGTTGTAATGTATTTAGTTTCTACAGTACCGCTAGTTGGTAAAGTTGGCTAGCTAGCAGTGGCTGTGGTGTTGTGATGTTGACGCCGTTTGGAAAACAGCACGAACGAACGAATACAGCTGGCTAGCTAACCTTGTTAGTTTCTCAAAGTTAGTTTCTCAAAGCTACACCTACATCTTTAGCTACACCTTTATCCTTGCTGCAAAGACAACTATGTAGCTAACTAGCTAACATTACACTAATCAAATCGTTCCGTTGTAATGTAAGGAATGTAAGGAAATGTAATATTACCCGTGGAGCGAAGAACAGCACGACTACTCACTCCAGCATCCGGACTCCATATTAATGCCCATGATTTTGTAATGAATGTAACGAGTGGGCTGAGAGTCAGGAAGCAAGTTCAGGGAGTGAGAGTTTTAATTTTAAAAAAAAACTATGAACACGAAACACAAACAACGCACCGACATGAAAACAGAGTCAATAACACCTGAAGAAAGAACCAAGGGGATTGACAGATATAGGGAAGACAATCAAGGAGGTGATGGAGTCCAGGTGAGTGTCATGAGGCGCAGGTGTGAGAGTCGATGGTGACAGGTGTGCGGGATAATCAGCAGCCTGATGACCTAGAGGCGGAGAGGGAGTATACGTGACAATGAGGTGTTCGACGAGCAGGTGTCCATGTAGTGTATCTTCCTCTGTTGGCCCCTCTACCTCTTCATTGTCCTTGCCCTCGGCCTCTTATTTGGTCCATTATTGCAAACAGCAATAAACAGCATTTATTTTATGCATAAGGACTGATTTAACATGTGCAGAAGAGGTTCACATTCATGGGAGTCATTTTTATCAGCTGTGACCAAATGTTTAAATTTAGTTTGACATGATTTGACTTTTTCAACTGGCTTTTGCATCTTTTGTAGAGAGTTGTGTTTGATCTGCAAAAATGTGCCTAGCATTTGCATTGTGTTAGTAATCGAGACAAACTGTAATAGTATTTTTGGTGTGGTAGTGTAGTGTTTTGTCATTGGCATTACATATTCAGATGTTTTTTTACGATATAGGCCTACTACTATACAGATTGAATTGGAGTACGATTCTGGTCAACAGATGCAGCAATGTAATGCAGGGATCTGTAGGCCTAGGCTAATGACACTGGTCTAATGCAGAATATGAATCCTTAACAGCCAGACAGAGCATACAGTTGGCATAGTAGTTATTTATTATTTCATATTTTTAAAGCACATTTTTGTCTATGCCGCTACACAGTATGTGAGTTTTCGGGTCAAAAGTGTTCTTACCTTTTTTGCCCCTCACCAGTTTGCATCCTTGTTATTGTTTCACATCTGTATTTGTATTCAATTTATAAAGAAATAAAGTGGGATTTATGCATCTTTATAATTAGACTAAACTTTCCATTTTAAGTTGAAGACTTGGTATTATACCTCCTAACTAGTGATATTCCATTCAGGTGTGGTCTTAGTGATTTGGAGGCCCCAGGCAGGGCCAGTCTGAATGTGCCATGAACACAACCAGTCATAATGTTTTCATCTTATTGTCAAACAAATCACTTCAAAAGGAGGTTACCTTCGCACATTCGTCCAAAATAGTTCCAGCATCCGAACAGTGCACCTGACAACATTCCTTCAAATCGCAAGTGGCTGAAACTGTCTCGCTGGACAAAGCATCTGAGCGAGTGAAACAGCACCTCTCTGTCTTACTATATGTAGCCCATATATCTGAAGCATATATCTGATACTGTCTGGCCAAAAAGAGTATGACAGGCAATACTCTTTTTGTCCAGACAGCATCGGATACATGGGCTACACATACATGTACTCTCGATAACGATAGCAGTATTATCAGCAGCACCTGTGTTTTTACTAAAGAAATGTGTTAACTTTGACATTTTTCTGTTGAAATTAAATCTACTTTCCTTCTTTTCCCTGCCCCACTCTGACAAGCGCCTCATTGCTGCAGCTTAATATCAATGAAATTCATGTTTGCAGTCGTATCGCTTGAAACAATGAACGGGAACTCTGCCACGGTGGAATAGTCCATTATTTTGAACCAGTCCATGGGTGATTAATGATTCTTGTTTCTACTATTATGAGAAAAATATGTATTATATTAATACTGTTATGAAATGTATGTATATTATGTATGGAAATAAATTATTGATCTAATTATTAATTATTATCCAGCTGTATGGATTAATTTACTTTTTGGAGGGCCTTTTTTGTCGACAATGGTGCCTCATTAACCTGGTTACAGTGGCCAGGCTATAACGGCTGTCTTTGGAGAGAGTGAACCAAGGTGCAGCGTGGTTAGTGCTCATCATTAATTTATTGAAGATAGAACACTATAAACACAAAAAACAAGAAACCGACAGCCAAACAGTTCTGTCAGGTGCAAAACACTAAACAGAAATTATCTACCCACAAAACCCAAAGGAAAAACATGCTGCCTAAGTATGACTCCCAATCAGCAACAACGATGTACAGCTGTTCCTGATTGGGAGCCATACCCGGCCGAAACAAAGCAATCCCCAACATAGAAATACAGACATAGAATGCCCACCCAAATCACACCCTGACCAAACCTGAATAGAGACATAAAAAGGCTCTCTCAGGTCAGGGCGTGACAGTACCCCCCCCCCCCCCCCAAAGGTGCGGACTCCGGCCGCAAAACCTGAACCTATAGGGGAGGGTCTGGGGGGGGGCATCTCTCCGCAGTGGAGGCTCTGGAGCAGGACGCAGACCCCGCTCCACCACTGGCTCACCCCACTTCACTGGCTCCCCTAGAGCGTGATCTCCTGCCGCCGACCACGGACTGGGGACCCTCGCAGCAGGCCCCGGACTGGAGGGCGACTCTGGCTGCGCCCGGCTGGCGGGCGACTCTGGCTGCTCCGGACAGGCGGGCGGCTCCGGCTGCTCCGGACAGGCGGGCGGCTCCGGCTGCTCCGGACAGGCGGGCGGCTCCGGCTGCTCCGGACAGGCGGGCGGCTCCGGCTGCTCCGGACAGGCGGGCGGCTCCGGCTGCTCCGGACAGGCGGGCGGCTCCGGACAGGCGGGCGGCTCTGGCGGCTCCGGACAGGCGGGCGGCTCCGGCTGCTCCGGACATGCGGGCGGCTCCGGCTGCTCCGGACATGCGGGCGGCTCCGGCTGCTCCGGACAGGCGGGCGGCTCCGGACAGGCGGGCGGCTCTGGCGGCTCCGGACTGGCGGGTGGCTCCGGACTGGCGGGCGGCTCTCGCGGCTCTGGACTGGCGGGCGGCTCTGGCGGCTCCGGACTGGCTCTGGGCGCATGCACAGGATTCACCAGGCTGGGGAGACATGCAGGAGGCCTGGCTCTGGGCGCAGGCACAGGACTCACCAGGCTGGGAAGACATGCAGGAGGCCTGGCTCTGGGCGCAGGCACAGGACTCACCAGGCTGGGAAGACATGCAGGAGGCCTGGCTCTGGGCGCAGGCACAGGACTCACCAGGCTGGGAAGACATGCAGGAGGCCTGGTTCTGGGTGCAGGCACAGGATTCCCCCGGCTGGGGAGACATGCAGGAGGCCTGGCTCTGGGCGCAGGCACAGGACTCACCAGGCTGGGAAGACATGCAGGAGGCCTGGTTCTGGGCGCAGGCACAGGACTCACCAGGCTGGGAAGACATGCAGGAGGCCTGGCTCTGGGCGCAGGCACAGGACTCACCAGGCTGGGAAGACATGCAGGAGGCCTGGTTCTGGGCGCAGGCACAGGACTCACCAGGCGGTGAGCACGCTGCTTCCTCCACTCCTGGTGCTGCTCCCCCTCCACGCTGCTTGGTCCGTTTTTGGTGGGTAGATCTGTAACGGCTGTCTTTGGAGAGAGTGAACCAAGGTGCAGCGTGGTTAGTGCTCATCATGAATTTATTGAAGATAGAACACTATAAACACAAAAAACAAGAAACCGACAGCCAAACAGTTCTGTCAGGTGCAAAACACTAAACAGAAATTATCTACCCACAAAACCCAAAGGAAAAACATGCTGCCTAAGTATGACTCCCAATCAGCAACAACGATGTACAGCTGTTCCTGATTGGGAGCCATACCCGGCCGAAACAAAGCAATCCCCAACATAGAAATACAGACATAGAATGCCCACCCAAATCACACCCTGACCAAACCTGAATAGAGACATAAAAAGGCTCTCTCAGGTAAGGGCGTGACAGGCAAAACTCCCCTCCCTCCCAATTTCCTTGATTCCACTGATTCCATTGCTTTTCCCAAGTGGACAGGGATCGTTTTTACTCATCACCAAATGGTGTCTCACCATATCACATCACTGCATTTCCCGTGTTATTTATTAAGTCAATGAGCCTGGTTTACACACAGTAGTGTTCAGGAATCCAGACAGAGACTGATGATGTGTTTTTGGAACCTTTTGGGGGGGCAGTTAGCCTACCTGTATACATTCAGGGAAGGCTTTGTTTTACTGTTGAGTCAGATATAGTACTCCTCTGTGAAGGTTTTGTTTTACTATTGAGTCAGATACAGTACTCCTCTGTGAAGGTTTTGTTTTACTGTTGAGTCAGATACAGTACTCCTCTGTGAAGGTTTTGTTTTACTGTTGAGTCAGATACAGTACTCCTCTGTGAAGGCTTTGTTTTACTGTTGAGTCAGATACAGTACTCCTCTGTGAAGGCTTTGTTTTACTGTTGAGTCAGATACAGTACTCCTCTGTGAAGGCTTTGTTTTACTGTTGAGTCAGATACAGTATTAATCTGTGAAGGTTTTGTTTTACTGTTGAGTCAGATACAGTAGTCCTCTGTGATGTTGTCTTTTCCAGTCTGGATGACTGTCTCCCAGTGAGTCAGTTAGACGGAACACAACGTGCCTCCCTCCGTCTCCGTGGGGGTCTGACGCCTGTCCTTGTGCTCTAGGCCACAGTGACAGTGGACTTCTGTAACTCTCTGTTTGTGGTGGAGCCAGTGATCTGCTCCGTTAGGTCCACAAGGGAGCACCGCCACAATGATGGAGTGACTTTACCCGTCCGGTGTGTCAAGAGACTAGTTAATGAACCTCTGCTTACACTGCAGCTGCAAGCCTCAGCTTGGGTGGTCAACATGTCTGCCCTCTAATGCCCACATTGCTGTTTCATCATGGATTATCACTGAACATAAACGTACCATAGTAAGGCAATGTTCAGCCATCCTGCCAATGCAGAACCTGCCCCACAGGAACAGTTATTTGGGGATTTGACAGTTGTATTAACTTTGAGCACAAGTATCGATCCCACCTTTGCTGCTGCTCCATAGCCTGTCTAATTTACAACGTAGGCCTATTGATTGTAATACATCTCTCTTTCCTTCTCTCTCTGACCTCAGTGAGCATACTGCTGAGTAGAGGGCCTTACTCCCTTCTGTTGCGGGGCAGAGCTGGACGGGGACTAATATGACATGAGGGCTATGTGTGTGTTCCAGAGTACGTCTGCATGTTCATAGGGAAACGGCCATATTGCCTGTCCTGAGGAAGAGCTGCCGTTGGAGAAAACCGCTGACCTTGCATCTCCTAAACAGGATGAGTCCAGTGATAGTCCCATAGATTTGTATTAACCTGATATGACTGTTGTGTTGCTATTATATCAGAGGCAGGAGGGAGTTTTATCCCCCTTTCTACTCATGGCACAATGTATTGGAATTGGCCTCTGCAATTTATTTTTCTATTAGCCAAGTCCTCTGAAGTGTGATTGGGCTGTGAGCCAGTGGTAACTGGTCAGGCCGGTGGAGAGTGGACTGGCCGAGCTGATAAGGCTAGAGTCAATCCAATACTCTACACAGCACAGTGACTCTGGCTACAGATGGACCGCTTTTACAACTGTGATTGAATCTAGATATGAGGAACTGGTCTGACCACCCATCCCCCCCTAGAGACAAGCTCCAACATACACAACTAGGGGTGACTTCCTGTTCCAGCTCTCTAGAAACTTACAGTACCTTACCTTGGCTGAGCTCGAAAGGCGTCAACAAAACAGTCTTCATTTTTCCTAAGCTGTGATGTGCTGTGTATACACAGCTGATCAACTGCGGCCATCAAAAGCTTTTGAATTGCTGTAAGTAGGGCAGATGGCTGTGGTATTTTGTGTCTTCACTAATCCAGGCTGGATATTTACTGGTAACATTTCACAAAATGGCTCCAGGGCATTGACGAGAAGGATGTGACAGAAGAGTTTTGGAGGGGGGGGGGGTCTCTAACCAGTGCACCCCTCACCACCACTAACTCTATCCCCTTTAACAGTGATGCCCCCCCCCCCCCCCCCCCCCCCCCGGCACTTGGACCAGCTGTGGATCAATACAGGGACATCTGTTGGTGTTTCAGCCTTTGTGCCCCATGGCTCTCCTGCTACTGAACATACCCTGTACATGTAGCAATACAGGCATAGTGTTCTCAGTAACTACTGTAACTCTGTGGAGCTCATAGTGAAACGTGGAAATTGAATCTTATTCCCAACCCCTGTCACTGAATTGGCTAGATCTTCGATTCCATTTCCAAAATATTGCAGAACCATTTTCAAGCTATGACTTGATATCTCTTGATACAGTAGTTTGTTTGAGGTCAGTTTCCCTTGATATTAATGAGGAGATAAATTAGACCAAAAAACAACAACATAGCCTAATCAGTTCTCAGGGGTACTTGAGGACCAGCTTTTAGACTCCTTGCCAGATTGAACCAATGACATACTGTAGACCTACCAGTACTGTATGTGTGACGCTGCAGCAAGTTAGAATAGTCTATAGGGGGCAGTGCACAGCCTTTTCCTACTACACCCTCTTCTCTCTCCTCCCAATGCAGGACTTTAATCATTCTTTGGATACAACAATAGGAGAAACATTTATAGTCATATCCAGGTAATGAAAGAGGTGTCTCGTTGTCCTCTTTCATTTAACACATTGTCACAGCCCAGAGCCCTAATCTCGCTCTCTGACGGACAGTTGCATCCTGGGAAAGATGTGCATGTCATTGTTTGAGTGAGTCAAATCTGTTAAGCCCTTATTCTTCCGAGGGGTATTTGCATATTAGGAAGTATTCCTTTAGTGGCGGGCCAAATCCTCCTTATATGTGATGTGATGCATTTTTTTGTATCATTTGTGAAGTATCTACATGCGCTATTAGCGCTGCATAATACCGCTGTATAATCTCAGAGATAAGATGGGTTCTCTAAAGTGTAGCATTACGCCGGGATCAAACACCGCAATTTCAAGCAGACTCAAAGGGGCTCAAATGTCAACGGAAATGTCAAGTGCTTTCACAACGGCCGAATACCGGAATACCTTTTTTTATCACCACCACCACCATCACAATTCCTCACTAGGCCTGGACTCTGTAATATGTGATAACACCAGCTCCCTCTGACACACCTGGCCTCCCCTCCCCCTCTCTCACGCCTCCTCTGATTTATAATCAGGATGGCTTTCCTAATTCCACAGCGAGACTCCGTCCGTTATCTACGCTTTGGCGTTCAGCGCGGCGAGGTACATGGCACAGTCTGGCATGCGCACCACCACGGGTCTGTCTGTGTCCACGTCAGGCAGTGCAGCCCCTCAGGAGTCTCTTCTGTGCATTGGGGCCTGGAACGGCCACAGTAACATTGTTTAGTTCAGGTGGTAACCTGGTAACTGATAGAATAGAGTAATGGAGGTATACTACTATGAAGACATACTACTGCAACCCTACGAGTGAGCCTACCATCTGTCTATGTACCTATACATGTACAGTAAGCATGTATACGCAACGTAGACTGTCATTCAGAATCGTACTCTTTGTACTGTACCATATTCATGAGACACAACCGTACCATCGGCTCGCTTCTCCCTCTGGTTCGTTCCAATGTCATATCAGAGACGGAAGACATTTTCAGAGTCACTTTGCATCTGTTCTGTGGCTGTGTTTGTCTATTTGTTTTGTTCTTCCCTGCTGTATATCTAAGCGCTGATTTCTGCCGGCGAGGGACACATGAAAAGAGCCATGGCACGAACAGAAAACAAGCCCTCAGAGACGGGGAGGATGAAATGAAAACACAAGGAAAGGAAACAAGGCCCAGGAATAAGCTGCGATTAAACCGCAAACAATCAAGCAGGCAGGGACGAGGAGTTGGAGAGAACAAAAACACAACAATGCAAGCAAATAAAACGGGCAAACAGGGAACGCCACGTGTTTATGGAAAGATCTTGGCGAGGACAAATTACACCAACTGCCGATTAACAGAGCGGCGTGCTTTGAAGAAAAAAGAGAAGGAAAAATTTGTTTTGTTGGAAATGGGAGCCGTTTCTTTGACAAAGAGATGTCATTGGATATCATTGTAGGAAATGGACGCCTCTGTCTGTGAGTGTTATCTTGCTGTAGCTGCACCAGAAGACAATACACCAACAATCCTGAACCTGTTTTCGTTCACCATTGCTTTAAAGACCTGTAACATTTCAGCAAAACAAATATTCTTGCGTCATCTGAAACAGTCAGGATTCTTTTGGCACTTGTGTCTTATTGGCCTTGAAGCTAATCTCTCCCTCTCTACGTCCTACAGTAGAGAACTTGGTCGAAACTGTTCAAGTGGAACGATGGTGGTGTTTCCATACAATTGACTGCGCTTCTGAAGTCCTGACACAAGGTCCCTTATGACAGATGAGGGCTTTTTAATGGTCTCCATGTGAACGCACTGGACTGGTTCCTCTTAATTAGTACTTTGTCTCTGGTTAGAAGTGACCTTTTCTTTTTCACCCTCCTCTTTTGTGCTTTTACTCTGTTTCTGTCTCTCTCTCCTTGGTTATGCGTGGCTTTGCCCCTATACCATACTGTATAGTCAGCCATTTTGACAATGCCATTCCAGCAAGATGGCCCTTTCTGAATCGCTAATGATACCACACTGTTTCGTTCCAAAATTGGCCCCTTTGAATTCCTGGCCACTTTATGGCACAACCTTAAACCACAAACCCATCCAAAAAGCACAACCAGCGGTGTCCCCCTGTCATCCTGCTCTCTCTCCCAGGCGCTACCATGGTTTCTCTGGCATGTCTGGAGAGCGGCTGCAGCCATCACCTCCTCCATTTGGAGAATCAGAGATGACCTTTCCATGAATAAAGTCAAAGAGGATTAAGGCAGAAGAAGCCTTCCCAACGTCGGGCGAGGGGAGCGGCAGATGCAACCTCCTGTGAACGTGGCTAGAGTGTTGATGCCTCCGCCGCCTGAAGGCAACGCTTACTAGGGCTGAGTGTGTGTGTGTATTTAAATGTTGTGCAAAAAAAAGACAGACCTGGCTCTAAGTGGGAACGATAGGAGAAAAGAAAACAGTCAGAGAACATGTCTTCTTGAGTTGCCAAAAAAAGTATACTTTCAAAATTCCTGCTAATCCCTTATTGAAGATATACATTGAATTATTGCCCCAATCATTAATCCGTTCAATTTGAGGCAATAGCATCGCAACCTAATATCCTTATCTGATGTATTTGCCACTCCTATCTAATCCATAGGTTACAAGATGTACGAACACGGGGTGTATTGCGTTAAGTAAAAGATCTGCCCATCACACACTCAGGATTATAGCAATTGTGCTTAGCCTACCTTTATTCACAGCTGAACTAAAGCCAGGATCAGGGCTGTGCATTGACACCCCTGCCTTTGATCAATCTGAACGGAATCTTATTTCTTCATTAGCATTAATGCATTTGGCGGATATTGATCTTTGATATATCAGACAAACGAATGATAACTGATCCCATTAAATGTTGATTCTTCCCCTCCATTGTCCTCAAATCACCACCTGCTCTCATTGGGTTGCTTTGTGTTGTTGGCCACACATCGCTTTGCACTGTGTGTGATGCAGTATACCTAAAAGCTTTGTCAAAACTGGTTTTGGATCAGTCCTGGATCTCAATCGCAACAGAAACCTTTTGGGGTCCACTATGGCAGTAGATAAAGTGGGCGCCTGTTCTGTTGTATTCATTTGAGTCCTCGTTGCCTTAAACCGAGTCAGAAGCGCAGGCCTCCCCGGTGGAGTCAAAGGTTGGGCTGCTGCTAATCTGTGCAACATTAGGAGAGTAATCCTCAGGGTTGAAGCTTGACTGTTAACAGTTTTCTTCTTCCCTTTTGTCTTTGTGGTAAGTGATCTTGGAAGATTTTGAGGGATGCCCCTGGTCCACAGAGGTAGCATTAATCGTGGGAAAGGAATTCTTCCACTGCTACTACAGAATTGTGGTTGTGGTTTCTTAGTTCTTTGTGTTGTGGTTTCCACTGCTATAGGCTACAGAATTGTGGGTTTTTTAGTTTGGCGGATATTGACATCTTTTCACCTCTAAACCACCTCTCTGGACTCAGACTGATAAGAAAATGATGTTCCACAAACCACTTGGACGAAGGAGTGGGAAGAAAGAATGAGAAATATATAGATAAATCCTCCTTTTTCCTCGACCTATACCAGCTAAACCACCTGCTACTCTACAAAGAGAAATTCCCAGGCTTAGGGAATGAAAGAGCCCTTCAACACAGTGGGTTTTGTCTCCTTGTGCAAATGGAGAGAAGCAGGGCATGTCAGATTGACGTGGCACTTCTTGTCATTCAACACAAGTTTTCGGCTTAATCCCCCTTCCGAATCCACTTCTTGACTTCAGTGTCCGTGGGTTTTATTTCTGCGGTCTTCATATTTCTAAACGTCTGTTTTCCGTAAACAGAAGTAGTGTAAGAAGTAGATACAGAAGAAAGGCAGTTTTCTGTTCTGTGTGTGTCAGTGTCTGTGTGTGTGTGTGTGCGCTTACACAGTTCCTGTGTTAAGTGCTTAAAAATCATCCAAATACCCACGCACATCGGTATAGGAACGCTTTACAAAGCCTTGTGTAATCTTCCTTTTTGGTGGGTCCTTAGTTTCATCTGCAGGCTATTACTGTACGGCTTTTTTTGGGGAATCTGCAAAAGAGGAGGGATGTACAAAATGGCGGAAAAAGGAAAACAAATTGTATTGTAATCTCTCGAGAGAAAAGGACGCTTGAGTGAGGGAGTCCCATTGACCCTCCATCTTTTTTTCCCCCCTTCCTGAAAATCCCATAATCCTTCATGTTTGATGTCTCAAAGCTAATGGCGTTTATTAGGACGGCCCAAAAGGCGCTTTGTCCCCGGCATGGTTGCCGTTGAGGTTTTGAATGACATTGCGGAGAGAGAGCGGGTAACTTTAGCTTAATCTGGGCTTATCTGGCCCCGACGCACACACAGGTGTGTGGCCCTTAAGCCCAGGGGAGGCAGGCCTTCTTCTGCAACCCACCACCAAAGATCAATCCAGCTCCTCAGGCCAGAGACATCCAGAGGAACATACACACCGCACCTTTAACCCAAGACGCTTTATCCTCCTCATAGATTGAAGTGCTCACTATCACATTTTAATTAAATTACAGCCAGTGCTCTTTCTCGATATCTCTTTCTCTCTCTGGTAAAGAAGACCCAGACCGAACTTAAACTTGCTTGAATCAGTTTTTGTCTTGTGAGTGAATGGAGAAGGCAGCTATACGGGTTTGGTTGTATCCTCCATAGTGGTTTGGTTTCAGGCCTATACCTTTCCTTTAAGCTTCTACTTCATGACATTGCAGTGGGCGATGACTTTTGCCCTCTTTACGTAAGGCTCCTTAAAGAAACGTCTTTGCCTGTGTTTGTCCATTACATTATACCAGGCATTGTCTTTGAGCTTTTGATACTTCATTTGCTGTATGTGGTAAATTGGTCACAGCTGTAACTATTTCAGCACTAATTGTTTCATTTAAGATATCATGTGTGCCTCAAACTTGGATGACGTTGCTGCTATGCACACTGTGTCCGTTTGGAAAATGTAGGCCTATAACATGCATCAACGTGTGGCCGAGGAGTGCTGACGCTCTTATTGGATTTGGAAGCCGCTCCTTCAATAAAAATAATGAATTTCCCATAATTCAATAGCAGATATAAAGGCCAACCTTCCCAGTGATCCATAAACACTACGATGATGAGGTCATCTTTTCCGGCTTACATGTGGAGAGTATTAACTAATTAAATACAGCAATGAAATAATAGTGGAATACATTTACAATTCAAATATGGTTTCAATAATGAACGATATACGTTATTTAAGGGCAATGATAGGAGATGGCAAGCATTGTAATCAATGTGTTGTGTACAATTTGAAGAGAATAATCCTAAATATCTGTAGCTTAATTAAAAAGTATTGTGTCCAATATGTAAATCTTACCCACCAAAGCATTAAGGTGACTTGACTTTAGGTCATATGTTTTCTGTCAAGGATGTAACCTTCAGGGGTCGACTTTCAAACCCCTCCCATGCACATAGTAAAAGGGGTGGGATCCAAAGGAAGAGGAACAGTAATATCTATCATACCATTTTCTCTTGAAACTCCCGCACCCCCTAAACTGGGGAGTTTAGGGTTCCTCATCCGCCTTCCTTCAGCATTGCTATTGAGTTTGATTCCCGTATGGTCCAATATGACAGATTTACTGTATCAGGTCTAGTGACTAATTAACTACAATTTAACATCCTCTTTGGTGGTTTCATTTTCTCAAGGGCGTCCTGTCCACTTAGCCTGCTCCATATCAGGACCTTGTATTTAGATAGAAGACAGACGTTGAGGATAATGTCTAGATAATCCAGGAGTAGGCTCAATCTGGCTCTGGGAAACTGACCCCATACGATACTTATTTTATTGGACCTTTCTCTCATTTGTCTCCCTAGCCCCCAAGTCACTTTCCCTCGCTGCCCCATCTCAGTAAATGATGAGTCGTCACTGTACAGGACGATAGCTGGACCGCCTCCATTCATTCTCTCTTGACATTTTGTCACCTCTAACATAATGACTTTGGGTGACCAACAGGGGGCATTAGCCAGCAGCTTTAAAATGGATGCTTTGATATCCCTAAGCTGTTGATGTAAGCTTCTCATATCAGTGACAGAGGGAGATGAGCAGCATTCGCTGCTATTTATGATCAAGATTACATTTTGGTCAATTACCTCTCTCCTCCCCATCCTATTATTAATGTGCACTAGTATCTTATTGCTGAGATCGGTGTTTTGTGTGTGTGTGTGTGTGTGTGTGCGCGTGTGCGTGTGCATTTTCACGTGCATGTGCGCTGCTACACGTTTCCGCGTTAGGAAGCCAGGGCATAGTAGACGTTTGTATGGCATAACAAGATTACACTGCAGAATCCTAGCTCCCAGGGAAAGAGCATCACGTCACCCTCAGCCTTTTTCTCTCGGCGTCTGTCTCTCTTTCACCAGGCTTAGACGCGCTGATCTCAGATACAACCATCCTCTCTAATCCAAGCCTTGATAAGGCTTCAAAGCAACATGCCATTAATAGCGTGTTTGACATTATCCGTGGAAATACGCCGGTTTGAACATATGACCCCCTCATTATGAGGACCCATATGTTCTCATACGCCACATTATTCCATTGAAGTGTTAGCTCTTTAGACTAAGCACGCCTGCAGGGCGATACTCAGTGTTTGTTACTGTAAAATGAATGTGATGGTGTTTTCAAGGAGTTAAAATGTCAGGGCCTTAATCAGAAATAACACATTGCGGTGACGTTAACCCAGGTTTCTGCAGTATTCAAAATGACCATAGAAAAAGTGCTCTCTACATTGACTCTGAAGAAATTGCAATAGAGCACATACAGGACAGTATTCAATTCAATCAAATTTTTGGGCAATCATTGCTGGTAGGCATAGTAGGCATGTAGTCTACTATCCTGTGGTCAAACTGCAACGTTACTCCATAAAAAGAGTACTGTATGTTCGGTATGGTCCATGATGTTGAGACAGCCAGCACAAAGAACATCTGTCAGCCCCTCTCTCCAGAGCAGGCCCTGGGCCCTCTGTGTATCTAGCAGGGAGGGGGTCGCCCCTGCCATGTGCTTGTCATGTGCCATGGTAATTGTGGCCCATTGTCCTCAACCGGACTCCTGCCTTTCTCTTTTGATGTGAATACACTAATTTCTCCTTTTTCTCCCCCCCCATCCCTCTCTCCATCCATGTATGGCCCTAGTGTTTCTCCGAGCAGCCTTTGATAGTGGCGCAATAGCGTTAATTGTTTTGTACTTTTCTGCAGCCGGTCCTCGTAGGTGGGCTCAATAATCTATACGGACACCAAAGCCTAGACCCCCATGCAATGTCAGGACCCCCTGCTCTGAGAAAATAGGTAATTAGTGGAACGTTGTTTAAAGTGACGGATGGGGACCCTATCTGGATTCCCGTCACTTTTTTTTGAAGGTATTGGACGTCTCGCGTCTCGTCGGCGGTCGTCGCAGCTGGAAAACAAAGTAGGAACTGTTTCCGCACGCCGCTGGTCCCAGTAGCGCCTTTGATTTCGTAAATTGTCTCATTAAAGATGAGACTGGAATCACCGTGGAGACTTGGCCCGAGTGGGAATTTGCCCTCGGTGCTGAAGAGCTGTTAGCACATCGGAGCGGCAGATTCCCAAGGCTTTAGGCCTGGGCAATTAGGCCTGGGAGTCAGGGAGGCAAAGGCATGTGCAAGCAAGGGGAGGGAGGGGAGAGTCCAGGTGAGCCTCCTCCTCGTGATCACTGGCATGTTAGAATTAGTTTAATTGGGGCTCCGTTTGATTTTCACCGACGACAACCCTCCCCCCACACACACTCAGACGCACTCACACAGACAAACGCACCCAACTCCACCCCCTAACTTAATGGCAGAATGGTGACTTGTCAAAGTTGACAGCGACCTCGATGTCAGAGAGAGGGGAATGGGGAGAGGGGGTAGTGAGAAACCCTTTGAAGTGTGGCACCCACTCCTTTTGGCCTGCCTACTTTTGAGCACAGCATTTTCTTGTCTTTTTCTGGAAGAAAAGTTTGAAAACAAATTGACACCTGGCCTTTGGGTCTTCTCCTCTGCTCCTCTGTGACCATGAGGTATTTCGCTAATGTCACCTGCTGCAGATGACATCAATGGGATTATCGCATTCTCTTCTTGAGGACGTGATTAGACATGGTGTGGTTACCTGAACTTTTCCCCAGGTCGTCAAGACTTTACGTGAACTTTTAACTCTCTTCCAATGATGTGTTCATCCTGAGGTGTCTGCTTTGTTGAATTATCGCCAGCCCTTCAATAGTCCTAATTGGGACGGTTGGTTGTCATAAGGTTATGATAAAAAGAAGAGGGAGAAAGAATCCCAACTAATTTCCATCGCTGTGTCATGCTTGCTGGAAATTCACATTTAAACAGGCCAATTAGGGCCGACAGACCTCCCCGGTCATCACACGCCGGTCGGTCCTCGGCACAAACAAACACACCAAGGACCCTATTATCCTCCTTCCCTCTCAAAGGCAGTCAAGCAATGTCTCTCCTTAAGTAGTGCATTTTAAGAAGCTGTACTATCTAATATTCTGTCACTCTCACCCACTCTTGTTTTTCTCAGCATCCTAGAGGCAGGTTTCGGCTTTGTGCTCTTTCTCCACCCCTCCCTCCTTCTTCTCTCTGTTGAGGAATCTGGCCTAAATGAAAGCACATAGTTGGTGCGGGCGACTCATCGGGGCCTGGGCATCAGAGTGTTTCGTGCCGCCCCGTCAGTTGATGTTCTTGAATTGGTTTGAAGGGAGATCAAAGGGTCCCTCCGAATGGAGAGCCTGCTGTCAGAGAGAGAGAGACTGCTTCCTCGACCGAACCGCGGGCTCTGCTGATCAAGCCGTCACATGTGCCTTCCGTTTCCCTCAGCCCTGGCAGGGAGCACCACTGCGGAAACTACGGGGACAAACATGGGAACATTTTTTGTTTTTCACTTTGACCTCTCCTGGTGTGTTGACATCTGCTGAAGCGTGATGACGTCCGTTTTTATTTTTCTTCACCCCACGTTGTACCTCTTTGCGTTATTTTGGGGGTTGTTGCCAAAGCTCATTTGGTACATTGTTGACTGAATTCGCTCTACTGCAGAGAGCACTGTTCATTTTCGTAATCATGTTTCTCAGATCTCTATATTGAGGGACTCAGTCTTCCCTCGTGTGACATTACAAATTACATTCCCTCTGTAAAATGTTTGTTCTGTTCCTCGTGAAGAGAGTGCATCATGAATGCACAACCACCCCCACCATTTGCCTCCATGTTGTCTACCCCCAGCCCCCCTGTAACCCCTCCAGCCTCATCCCACCCCACCATCACCACCCCCGACCCGCCGCCGTATCATCGGCACACACACACGCCGCATCATAATTAGGCCATGTACCGAGTTCCCCGATAACATGTACAGTTTATTTTCCCGTCTTAATTCCTTATCAGATGCATTGATCGCGCCGCGCCTGCATTGATCTGGGGCCACTGTCTGGAGAGCAGCGATAAGCGGTGGCTCGTCTCCCGCTCCCCGCGCCTCACCCTCGGTGTTCACCGCGCCTCCGCGGGCCGGAGGGGGGAGCGGAGGCCCGGGATTAGCACCTTATTAGCTTCACAGGAGGCTTCGCATTTTTTAAAGCTGACACCTCGACAGCCGCGCCGGGGCTACGTTACCAATGGGGAAACATGCACACCGGCTCGACTCCATGACAATACACGCTTCAAAAGGCTCAGAGGGATGAGTGGTTGGCTGTTTTTCATAGCCTGTTTTTTTTTATTCTCTTTAAAGATGTGCTGTATATTTACATAGAGTGACACTTCAATACGGACACAAACCTTTAGCAACTATTGTCATTCTACCCGTTCTTAACCGCAGGCAAAACATGTATTAGCAATTCAAATTCTAAATGCTTTAGATGTTGATCTCAGAGCGATATAACCGTTTGCACTTATTTTCGTTGTTGCAGGATTGTCGATGGCACGGTCACACACAGCGACACGAAGACTGCTTGGGTAAGTGTCATTTCAGGCCTACTGTCCATAAAGCGCTTGTTTGCAATAAGCTTTGCTCTTGTTTGCCATTCGTCTTAGACCCGGTGAGAACAGGTGACGTGTATGTTTGCATTGAAAGGAAGTGGTAATAAGTGAGAATTAATGCACAAGCACACTCCCCGCACTATTTGTCACACACACACACACACACACACACACACACACACACACACCCTCTATCTCGTTCACACACACACACACTCATGCACTAACACAAATGCACAATCACTCCTATCTGATTAGCGAAAGATGAACTAGTGTCATTCAGGCCCCCACAAGACAGAGGGGCTTGTTGACGGTTGGGTTTCTCTCTCTTTATGCGTTGTAACCTGCTCATCGTTAAGCCCCAGCTAGGCCTTAAAATGCATCCATTGCTCCCCGAGGGGAGGGTTGCACCACCAGTGGCTCTGGGCTAATGGCCATGAGCGGCCAGCCCATTAGGCCCCTGTTATTGGGACTCCCTCATTAGCATCTGGGCCCATTGTGTGGCCAAACAATGGCAACAAACAAAACATTAACATGGAAATGGGCGAAATGTACCTAATTAGTTTTCTGTGCTTGTATTGTTAAGCTCTAAAAAGATAGAGCTAAATTGCTTTGGATTTCAACGAGGTTCCAAAGCCCCCCTCCTCCGCTGTGGTTATTGGGAAGTCACCGGGAAAGAGAATGGTGAGTGTCAATCTACACTGGTCTATGACTATTGTAAGGACAATGTAGCAAGATGTCATAAAAGGAAAATGAAGTACATTTAAAGAGCAATTTCTGCATAGTCCATTTCCTGGTTGCAAAAATGTGAATAGTTTGCCTAATTTCAGTTTATGTGACTAAACAAGAAAGTATAGTGCAGAGAATCATTGGAACTATCTAAACCGCAGTGAAATCTATTTTTCATAACTCAAAATATTGTATTTTCAGCTGTTTGAAACTGGTGTACAAAATCGAAAGTAAGCAAAAATAAAAATGAAGAATGGGAAGCCTATAAATACTGCATATAGAACAGATATACCACTTCTTAGACTTGCTATCAATGCAAATGACAGATCTATAAAACACATTTCTATGTGAATTTGCTTGGGTCGCCCAAAAAGTTACATATTGCAGCTTTAAGTGTTATATATGTGAACATATTTCTTATACATAGTATTTGCATGGCTATTAATCACATCACATCTAAATGTTAGGTCTTACTGGCAAGATTAATACAAGGACTGTCTTACCTGTATAGTGTAATGCTCCTGTGTATTCTGTTCCTAAAGTTTTGTTTTTAGTGTGCATTCATTGGTCTGTGCTTTATACAATTGTGTTTGTCATCGTCTTTGTTCATGTGAAGTTCTTGGGATGTTTGACGAAGATAACTTTCTGTCAGCAGTTGCTATTTTATGGAAGACCTTTATAAGAGTACGGTAAGTCAAGAGGGCCTTTCTCAACAGCAGACCTTGTGCTGAATGAACAACCTTTTGGTTTGTGGAATGAATGACCTCCTTCCTCCCAAACGCACCCTGGGCATGTTTATTGAATTTCTTGTCTGCCATCTTTGTTTACATCATTAAGGCGAAGTGGGAATCCCTCGACTCACACAGAAAGGGATTAACGACACTTCGCCCATGACCAAACCAGACCGGTGGTATAGGGCTGGTCATAACCATGACCAGCCCTGTTTAACATTCAGCTTGGAGACTTGGCCCGTTTCCCCAATCATGTTTTATTTTTACCATCTCGCTCTTGTTTAGTGTTGGTTTGACTGTCACTATCCAGGATAATATTCCCTCAGTACATCACAAAAATGTGTCTGTAATGAGAGAGAGTAGAGAAAATGATTTCTCACTAGCTCTATTTTTGACGTTGTCTCTGGCCTCCTTCCCATTGAAATAGAGACGCATTGACTGACAGTATCAGCTTGTTAATTAGTCGTTATTGTTTGTCCTGAACAAGCTCTTTGACTGGGGAGCCCTTACCAGTGACCTTGGTAACCCCTGGCCATTCTACCTCAGACTCCAACACGGTGGATGCTCATCATTAACCGCTCGTCAATCACCGTTAGCACACTGCTCTGCCAAGCTGCCTGCCACTACACAGCCGGCATCCACACTCTGCTCTTTTTGTTAGCGCAGTCTGCTCTATGGGCCAGTTTTTATTACCAGTTTTTACTCTTTGATTGGGCCCGTTTTGGACCAGTTTATACTCTTGAATTGGACCAGTTTTGGACCAGTTTATACTCTTGAATTGGACCAGTTTTGGACCACCAACTACTACAATCCTATGGAACTGGATGACATATGCCGTTACCATAGATACCAAAAGTATTTTCCCGATTGCTGACTGTCTGGACAACACCAAGGTAAGTCTAAAAAAAAAGGTAGAACTTTATTTTAGTTTTACTGTCCTTTTAAGTGTCTTGGATTGGACCAATTGGGACATGGCTTTCCAGTTATTATCACCTACTAGCCACCTGGATTATTCTATTGATTGTTCTGGAGCCTTTGCATCACTTCCTGCGGATCCAGCAGACCCAGCTGATGATGTCTTTAACTCTCCCTCCCATCATCCACGAATCCTGGACCCACCCTTGTGACCAGTCAACCCATTTTCCACCCAATCAACAGAGGATCATATCAGTATCATATGCATGGTCTTCATGATCCCCTCTGAATGATATTCAATACCTCCAATTGAAGACATTTCATTACAAGAGGAACCCCTGAGTGATATGTTCCTGTGTAGACACTGGATGTTCGTAACCTCCTCAGATTGCGCACTACTCTGTGGTGTTTGCATCGTTAGGCCTCCAGAGGGCTTGGGGGAATTTAAACAAATACCATTTGTTTGAGTGGCCTCTGACACCCGAGCGCTTGAGCCAGAGGTTTATCTCCTATGCCGATGAGCAACTGACTGCCGGGGAAGGTTGCAGTGTATATTATGGTTTTAGATTAAAGAGCAGCAAAGCTCAGGAACAAGGCCTAATCCCACTCCTCGGTGCAGCTCACGGAGCAGTCGTGTTGACCGTGACCTTTTTGGAAAGGGACGATTTGGTTGAAGATGCCCCCAGGATTGTGCGTGGGGGTACAGAGTCAGGACAGGCCGCCAGTTAATTGATTTTAAATGTAGAATAGTTTTTTTTGCTGTCAAATCCCAGCAGGCTCAAGATCGAAGTCTCCCTCTCGCTCTCTCTGTCTCTCTTTTTGTGCTCTAAATAAGGACAAAGCTGTTTTTGTTGCCGTTTTTTTGTCACCATGTTGATGGTGTTTTATTTAGATGTACTGTAGTTCCCTCTCCCCCGAGATACACAGCCCGATTCTATGCAAAAGTCTTAGGGCCTTGAATGTTTCTTTGTGGTGTTTTAGGGCTAAAGGAGGAGGATAAACAGCTTCCCTGTCCCCAGGAGGAATGGGTATCCCCATGCCCCTGGAGGCAAGAGAATGGGGCTTGGGGAGAACCCCCCCCCCCCCCCCCCCCCCCCCCGCCCTCCATTGGTGATTGTTCCTATGCTAAGGGCCACTGCTGTTGTTATGTTGTAGGTTGCATAGGGCCTGATAACTGCCTGTGTCACACTGCAGCTCGCCTCATTAGTCACGCACCCTAGCCCCAACGTGATTTACTATCAAAACACATTGGTGCGTGTGTGTCTCTGTGTGAGAGTTATTAATGTTCATCCTTAAAACGAAACAATTTCAGCTGCTTTAATGTGGTTTATTGTGTTGGAAAAAAACATAGTAGAACAATTGGAATTGATTCAGTTTCATCTGCCGAATTTACAAGACAGTGTTCAATTTCGTCAAGATACATCATTGAAATCATTACAGCCAATGCTGTGCCAGATCCTAGGAGCCATCCTTAGTATCTCCTCGGGGAGGTACAGCAAGGTTAGGGAATTTCCCTACCTGCCCCAGTGCTGTTGGCACAGGGTTAATAGGTGTTCAACCCTCCCATTATCCAGGAGCGTTTGTGAATTACCAGCCGAGTGATGTTTACCATTGATATCATATATATGCTAATTTCGCCACTTAATTAGTGGGGAGGGGCCGGCGGGCGGGGCAGCAGGAGGAGTGAGGGAGGGGGCGATCATGTGTAAAATTGATTTGTGAGGGGTGATATTTGATAGACCGCAGGGGAGTGGAGGCTCTTTGGAGCGAGAGCAGGCAGGGGGTGCTGCCATGGGGAGTGGAGGCTCTTTGGAGCGAGAGCAGGCAGGGGGGTGCTGCCATGGGGAGTGGGCTCAGAACAGAGACTCCTCATAGAAGAAAGTCAGACTTTTATTTCGGTCTTTCCTCCATCCACGACAGTTGAGGTGTAGTTAGGCTGAAACAAACTTGTGTATCATAGCTAAACCTATTTCTCTGCCTGCATGAATATGATATAAAAAAGATGACGGTATGAGGTTTTTGATTCAGGGCTAAGTTGAGTGATTTAACATCCTACTTTACATAATTAAGTAGGTTTTTGCACAATTGCCCTTTAAAGTTATTGTGACTGCTTTTGTTGTCCCCCATATTAAATAGTCATTGGTAATAGTTCCATTTCCTAATCGTTGGTTGGGGAATTCCCTCTCTAACTACCGTTAATTACAGTAGTGCCTTAACGATGCTCACCAGAGAGCTCAGAGCAGCCAGCATATTTAATTAACTTGTTAGTCTTTCATCAGGGGTTACAGGAAAATAACCCTGGGAAATAATACTATTAGAGGTATTCATAATTGTGATAACAAAACAATAGTTGAATTTGCTAAATGCCAGATTTGGGGGGGGTTGTATTTTTTACTACTGAAACACACACACACACACACACACACACACACACACACACACACACACACACACACACACACACACACACACACACACACACACACACACACACACACACACACACACACACACACACACACACACACACACACCTCTAACCTTTCATGGTAGACGGACATGTCCTAACCTCTATATGCATTAAAATAAAAACACTTATATTCTTTATTTTACACAGGCCCTCAACTTAAAAGTTTCCTAGATGACTCTCAGGTTTTTACTTTCTGTCCTTATTTATTTAAATTGTGGGGTTTTTTTGCATTCATTCTCACAATTTCAACTGTGAATATTATGTAAAATAACAACTACATGAGACAAAAATACATATATTGAGCACAAATATGTTTTGCTTTGATAAGTTGAAAATGCACTTCTTGTGCCAGCCGGCGTGCTCATTGTCAAGTCCCTGGTTTTAGCCAAAGGTTTAAGCCTCCGTACGTGAGACGCATGGCTAAATGTCTGCTGGCTCTGAAACAAACAGCCCGCACCCAGCTTTAAGTATATTATCAGCCAAGTTCCTTTAGGAACGTATTGCTAAAGAAGCTTACCATTTAATTAATGTAAGTTCGGCACAGATTACACCCAGGCCAGTCTTGTAAGCGGAGGCTAGTCTTATTGACCTCCTATGCAAGAGCTTAAAGACACAAGAATGGCATTTTTACTAAACTTTAATGGGATAACTAGTATAATCTATCCGAAGTAAGGGAGGAATAAAGTGTTTTAAACATAATACCCTTCCAAGTTGTGAGTGGGAGAAGGTCTGTGAAGTGCAGGGCTGACATAGCTACTTGTTTATTTGGGCATTAACTAGATATTTGACATATTTTTGCCTGCCTGGGATTTTCAGTTGATTTGTTTTGTATTAATTTCTCTGTCACCATTTTTTTAAATAATGCTGACATTTTTGGGGAGCTTTTTTGGAATTCTTTTTTTTCGATGATTAAAAACTCCTCAATAGGCAAAGTTGGAGATGAAATTACAGAATGTTTATAGATGCTCATTTTGTCTAATGATTTTATCATGTTTTGTTAGAAGGAGATACCAATATCTAATTGTGAATTTCTTCAAATTAGAAGGAAAAAATGATACAGACAGACAACATAAGAGATGAACATATAGACGTGTTAATAGAACTGTAGAAGTTTGAAGAAGTATGTTTTATATTCACTGGAATGACATTTAGTGAGATTAATAGGGTTTGTTATTTTTGGTATTACTTCAGCATTGTTTGGCTGACACACAAACTCCACAAACGCCACCATTTCGCACGGAATGCAATACGCAAATTATATCATCTAGAACGAAAGCCGTTTTATTTGTTTATTTGCAAATTCTCCACCCCTCCACCCCTCCCCACCCACCCATCCTCCCCACCCACCCATCCTCCCTACCCCATTTTACCACAGATGTTGCTGTGATTTTTTTTTCTCTCTTCTTTTTTTTTTAGTTTCGATGTCACCCTTTTCAAACATTCTTTAACAGTGGGATAAAGGGATGGGGGATAGAGAAGATTAGGCAACGGGATCCTCCAGGCATTGTCTGAAAATCTGCAGATAAAAAGCATTGGTTTGGTGGAATGGGAGGGGAGCTGGAGGGGGTGGGACTGGGAGGGATTCGTAGCGTACGGAGGCAGGTGGTGGTGGGGGTGGGTATTTTGGGGGTGCTTAGAAGCGATAGAGCCAACTGAGAAAAATGATATTGATATTTTGATATAGCAAGCCAACCAACCCTTATCATAAGGACCTTGCATTGCATGTGACGCTTTCTTCAGCTGCTGAATATTGATGTCAGCAATAAGCTGGTGAAATTTGGCATGGCAACAGCACATTGCCAAAAATAGGACAGTGATTGGAGCTCATTGTATCATCTTAATGGAAATATTGTGACAGGATTCTTCATCTTTTAATCTTGTAGCATCTTCTTCAGAATTGACCATATTGCCATAGATAGACATTTCATACTAGGGTTTTCAATGTCTATCAAATCAGTTTGGCAAAGGATCGCTGTTAACAACAATCCAGAGCATTTTGTTCAAGTCTCTCCAATTTCTTTTTATATAAAAAGTAGGCTAACATTTCCCCCCCATAGCATTGATGTGCTTGATGAACAATCCATGTGTATTGACGAACCCATTAGCACCCTCATTTTAATCAATTGAAAGGTGATACTGTTTTCCTAATCTTGATAGTCCATTAATTTAATCCACGTTTGTTTCCTCAATGTTTTTTGGGGGGGAAGGATTACACATTCTGCCACATCTAAACTAGAAGAAGCCAAATCATAGTTTATCATTAGGTGAGGACAGGGCAACTTTGCCTAATTGATCATCATTTAGTTTACAAATGATGTCCTGACAGTGTAATTGAATTTGATTTATGTGGTCCATCAAGGGATCCATTGACATGTAAACTGATCAAGACGCTCCTATCAGTTAATGGTCAATGACCGGGAGCCGGGAGCCTGCTAATGATGCTTCATTGACTTGCTAAACTAGCCATTCCATTCCTTAAGTAGTTGTTATTTCCTTTAGCCTAGAGTGTATTTTGGCTGATAGACATCCAGACTCCAGGAATTGTAATGCAATTGACGAGCAAAAAATGGAATGAATAGGAAATGCAATGTATCGTTTTCTTGTAAACATATTCACATTTTTGTTTTGCAAGGCTATTCTTGGTGAGCAGGTCTAATGTTAAACAATCTATTATTGGTGAGCAGGCCTAATGTTAAACTATATTTATTACTTCAATTTAACAGTCAAGTTATTTATTTTAGGTATCCCCCCATTTGATGGTATAGCACCAGCTTCTTGCCTTTCAAGCCAGGCCCATGGTGGTGCAACAACAAGCAGCTAATACCAGTTAAACCAGCACATTACATAAGAGATAAGGTAATAGGAAAGGAAATTACCCTCTTGTATTTTGGGAAGAGCTTTTGCCTTCCCCTAGCTATCTTTAAACAATTCAAGGAGATGGAAAAGGAAAAAAAACTCCCTGTTGGAATTCTTCCTCCAGATGCTTTGCCGTAGACTAATGGTGTTAGCGCAGCCATTAGCCCGGCAGATTCATTCATTAAGCTAATGTGAGGCTAACCCTGTCGGCCCTGCTGAAACGCGTGCAATATGACACTGCTCAAATTTGTTCTAACACATGCCCTGGGGAGCCAAACAGACTGGTGCTAATGGGGGAGGCGGAGCCAATTATGCTAATCACATTGGTACTGTCAACAGACTGTAGTAGAACTGACTGACTAGCTATCTCTTCTTTCCACCTCTCTGCTTGCGTTCCCCCTCTTTCTCGCTCTATTGCTCTTTCCCTTAATGTCTTTTCACCTCTGTTTTCGCTCCTCTTTTCATGTCTTCTCCTCCCTCCTCTCGTTCACTTCTCTCTTTCTCCTCCACTCGTTTCCATCTTTCTCGTTTCCCCACTCTTTTTCTCTGTCTGTGCATCTGTAGTGCGATGGGAAGTGTATGGCCTGTGCCGGGAGAGCGATAAGGTCTGTTTGTTTGGGTGTGGGGATGGGTGGTCTGAGTCTTATTTACCTGCAGGTGAAGAGGCTTTTCATTCAGGTCTCTGCAGGCCTATCTTTACATTGTGTTCCCTGCCGTTCTGTCAGCACTCATCTGGAGCACTGTTGAATTAATAGTCTGCAGTCTCACACCAAGGGCCCTACATAACATATGGCCACCGTCACCAATACACTCTCCCATGGACCCTCTCACAATCAACGGCCAGATGAGCATCAGTGGAACCACCTTTCTGAGGAATATGTGTGTTGTAGTAGTAGAATTGCTTTGAATAGGTATTTGTTTGCTAGATATTGACAAAAGTAGTGTATAGTCATTAGCCAGTTGTGATCAGAGGCTTATAGACAGTGTTGCATTAAGTATACTTAATTACTATTGGTGTCAATCTAGCCAACGTTTCTAAACTCCTGCTGCATCCTGTTGGCTGAGGCAGAGGGAGGCCTGATCTGGTGGCTGGCCGGACCTAGATATGTCACGCAGGTGCTGCTTCTTCCCCCCCGAGCCCAACATTCTTCCATAGCCATGTGTGCCTGGGCAAACCAAGCATACGAGGAGCGTCATCCCACCGCTGACTAATCAGTGCCCCGGCAACATGCATTGTTGCTCTATGCAAATCCATTCACATTGGAACAGGGGGCTGGGGGGGGGATCCCGAGCTCAGGCAACAGAGTTGGATAGAAAACTGAGGCCAGCCAATAAATGAAAGTTTGCCTTAAATCCGTGGGATAATAGAAGCAGGGTTGGGGCCGAGCCTCGAAGCCGAGATAAACAGAGGGATTACTCCTCGGTTTTGCATCACTCGCTCTCCTCTGGGTGGCCCTTAACCGTCAAGAAAGCAGAGGGGGAGAGAGGGAGAAAGAAAGAAGAAGAAAAAACGTTTAACGCATGGACATTCACACAGCACATGGGGGAAAGGAGTGAGCCTAATTCCATCAAAGACTGAGAAATTAGCAATTAATTTATTCGAGCCTCCGCCCTTCCCCCCCACCCTCCCTCTATTTTAGGCCCAATTGTTGGTCAGTTCTGCGACATCTGGTCCTGAGCAGTCCGTGTAGCCGACGACTGATGGCCTCTCCACTAAAGTAGCAGACAGAGAAATCGCCCCTTTTTCATTCATTTCTTTCCCCCTCGGAGATTAGTTAGGAACGAGGAAAGTAATCATTAAAAATGTTGCTCTTTTTCCAGGCCATGCATAACCACAGGCGGCGACTTTATTTGCAATTGTAATTTAAAGAATAATTAAAATAAGTTAAATGATTCTGTAAATGTAGAACAACTTGAGTCTTTGTGCTCAAGGGTGCATGAACCTCCCTCCTATGGCTGGTTGCTCTGATAAACTCGCTAATGAAAGGATGTTGCTCGACACTAATGACAATTTTAAGTGTTTTTGGATTTGCCTCATCCCTCCGTCCTCCATGCACTTTCTCTCTGATGGCGGTGGTGGCATGCGTTTTGTAATGGTGTTCAGGGGACAGCAGTTCTAATGCTGGGAACGCTATTTATTTGATTTGCTGTAAACATTGATGAAACATTATTGTAATAATCATTCATAAATTTTTGCCTTTAAAGGCCAAAAAAATCGGTAACTTCCGAGAACATAGATTGTGTATTACAGATAAAGATAGAAAAGGGAATGAACCCTGTATTGATGCATGTCATGCCTGGTGACTTTAAAGCCTTTTTTTATTTTCACCTGGAGCTAATGCTGCTCAATCAAATGCAGATTGTCAAGGGGAGAGGAGATGGCCTGCATAACGATACCAGAGCGTTTGAGATATGGGCTTTTGAGCAGCAGCAGCAGATTATAACTCCCTCCAGCTCTTGTGGAAATGAGCTGTTGACATTCTTTGGGGTCATTGTCCAAGATAGCTGGGCCAACCACCAGGATTTAGTAGATAAACCCTTCCACTGAGACCTTTTATCCATTTCACATTTCACCACAACTTGAAAAGGTTAACAAAATGATGCTTGGCAATGTACACCTCTATAGTCCTATCTCCCTCACAAATATTGACGTCAATATGCTGTCTGCGTTAAATAAATAAGAGTTCTGTCAAGCTATTCGAAGGTAAGTTTGTATATTTGCACGTGTAGGCCTATGTTAACACGGCTTCTCACATTTATCTTGCTTTGCCTGCAAACCTGCCTCATATTTTGTCTAATATTGGACCCTTTGGAATAGACCTTCGACCATGCTTGTCCATCTTGCACCGTTGGCAATTCTGACTGATCTTGACTTCTCTTTATGATACACATAAGGCTATAGGCCCATATATCGCAAAATGGCGTGAAGAGGAGCCACAAGCATTCACTGAAAGGGACTTCTTTAATCATTTAGAAACAAAACCCAAGGAATTTCTCATTAAGAACGCGGTCAAAGTACAGGAAGGCGATGATGTTATTGTTTTTTTCCCATGATCCTTTTGGCAACCTCGGGTCTTAGGAAAACAACCCAGACGACATGACAAAAAAAGAACTTGAAAGGACACAAAAGCACAATGAGGGACGAAGGCAAGGCGCACCACTGGCGGCTGTCTCAGACCCAGCAGAGGAGTAGGCCTCGCCATACAGCCCCGGCCACTCCAATTCTGAGCCGATGCTAATGAGGCCGCTCTGATCCCTCCGGCGCTTCCCATGTTTTCAACACCTTCAAGGACCACATGGCGCTAGCAGCATAAAGACAACTAAATGAGAAATCGGAACATTTTTTTTGTGGAGCCGGGACTCTCGGTGGCGGCTTGCTTTTCAGGCTCGGACTGCTCATTGAATATTCCCTCCGTGAAAAGAAAAGATAAGAAAGAGGTGCAACAGGGGGTAAGGATGACTAAACTTCTACGAAAAATGGACATATTTGCCGATAATCGATTTATGGGTGCACAAGGCACTGAAGCCACTGACGAAGAAAGAAGAAATTATCCTGAGATTTGAAATCGGAAAGAAAGAAAATAAAGGGAGAAGATGGTCAAATTTTGGCGGGTGTTTCTCACAAGCACCATAATGAGATCACTAACATCTTGAGTCGGCCTCCGCTATAGTGGGCCAAACAACAGCCTGGCAGATGAAAGGTGAATGGGCCCTAGGTTCCCGCTGGCTGTTTTAGACCCCCTTTAATAGCACTGAGCCCTATGAAAGGCTCCTGGGCAGTAGCTCATATTAGCACCCAGGCACACTGGTTAATAGGATGATGCCTTTTGGCTTTTGTCATGAGATTATTAAGGGTTCTGTTGTCACTGGTGCCTGTTGAGCACAAGCCCCTAGAATCGTCTCCCTGCGCTCATTGTCTGGTTTATGTGGTAAAAGGGGTCTTTTGATGAGACACCTCTCAGGGCTCTATCAGGTGAGCTCTGCTCAGGGGTCTCCCGTCTACTACACCCTCAGGAAAATCTCAAGTGCTCTGTTTCCCACTAAAGACCCTTGAATCTGTCATCATCTTTGACAAAGCCAAAAGCTACAGAAGGTAGGTAGAGGCAGGAGGAAAAAGGGAAATGAATAAAGCGATCTCTCTCGGTCGTAGAAAAATGAAATATGTTTGAATTAATTAATTAATTTACCCTCTTTCCCTATGTAGTATAGTAGGGCTATACAAACTGAAGGAGAGAGGTATAGAATGTTGAACTAAATTGAATCTGGTCTAACAGCTTTACATTGTAGTACATCATTTGAAACAGTGAAAGGTTTTAGTAAAGAGGAAAATCCCCTCCCTTGTGTGTGGTGTGTGTTAGTATGCCTAAATGTATGTATCTGTGTTCTTCTGCAAGACTCAATTCACCCACCCAACAAAACAATTCCTGTTGTGAGATTTACGGATGATTACAGCTGTGAGTCTTTCTGGGTAAGTCTCCAAGAGCTTTGCACACCTGCATTGTTCAATGTTATTAGAATATATTTTTTTAGGGGGTAGATCAGCTTTAATATTGCAGATAGATTGTAACTTCCATCAATGTAATTATCTGCATTATTTCCAATCCCCCATATATATGTTTGTAAATATATATATTTATACAGTACCAGTCAAAAGTTTGGACACACATACACATTCAAGTGTTTTTCTTTATTTTTACTATTTTCTACATTGTAGAATAATAGTGAAGACATCAAAACTATGAAATAACACATATGGAATCGTGCATTAATCAAAAAAGTGTTAAACAAATCAAAATATATTTTAGATTTTAGATTCTTCAAAGTAGCCACCCTTTGCCTTGATGACAGCTTTGCACACTCTTGGCATTCTCTCAACTAGCTTCATGAGGAATGCTTTTCCAACAGTCTTGAAGATGTTCCCACATATGCTGAGCACTTGCTGGCTGCTTTTCCGACTCATCCCAAACCATTTCAGTTGGGTTGAGGTCGGGTGATTGTGGAGGCCAGGTCATCTGATGCAGCACTCCATCACTCTCCTTCTTGGTCAATAGCCCTTGCACAGCCTGGAGGTTTGTTCGGTCATTGTCCTGTTGAAAAACAAATGATAGTCCCACTAAGCGCAAACCAGATGGGATGGCATATCGCTACAGAATTCTGTGGTAGCCACGCTGGTTAAGTGTGCCTTGAATTCTAAATAAATAATTCTAAATAAATCACTGACAGTGTCACCAGCAAAGCACCCCCACACCATCACACCACCTCCTCCATGCTTCACGATGGGAACCACACATGCGGAGATCATCCGTTCACCTACTCTGTGTCTCACAGATATGATGGTTGGAACCAAAAATCTCTAATTTGGACACCAAAAATCCCAAATTTGGACTCATCAGACCAAAGGACAGATTTCCACCGGTCTAATATCCATTGCTTGTGTTTCTTGGCCAAAACATGTTTTTAGAAATGTTTTATTACAAATAAATGTATTACAAATAAAAAACTGAATTAACTTATTTACATAAGTATTCAGACACTTTGTTATGAGACTCGAAATTGAGCTCAGGTGCATCCTGTTTCCATTGATCATCCTTGAGATGTTTCTACAACTTGATTGGAGCCCACCTGTGGTAAATTCAATTGATTGGGCATGATTTGGAAAGGCACACACCTGTCTATATAAGGTCCCACAGTGACAGTGCATGTCAGAGCAAAAACCAAACAATGAAGTCGAAGGAATTGTCCGTAGAGCTCTGAGACAGGATTGTGGTGAGGCACAGCAGCATTGAAGGTCCCCAAGAACACAGTGGCCTCCATCATTCTTAAATGGAAGATGTTTGGAACCACCAAGACTCTTCCTAGAGCTGGCCGCCCAGCCAAACTGAGCAATCGGGGGAGTAGTGCCTTGGTTAGGGAGGTGACCAAGAACCCGAAGGTCACTCTGACAAAGCTCCAGAGTTCCTCTGTGGCGATGGGAGAACCTTGCAGAAGGACAACCATCTCTGCAGCACTCAACCAATCAGGCCTTTATGGTAGAGTGCCAGACGGAAGCCACTAAAAGGCACATGACAGCCCGCTTGGAGTTGGCCAAAAGGCTCCTAAAGACTCTCAGACCATGAGAAACAAGATTCTCTGGTCTGATGAAACCAAGATTGAGCTCTTTGGCCTGAATGCCAAGCGTCACGTCTGGAGGAAACCTGGCACCATCCCTACAGTGAAGCATCATGCTGTGGGGATGTTTTTCAGCGGCAGGGACTGGGAGACTAGCCAGGATCAAAGGAAAGATGAACAGAACAAAGTCCAGAGAGATGCTTGATGAAAACCTGCTCCAGAGCACTCAGGACCTCAGACTGGGGCGAAGGTTCACCTTCCAACAAGACAACAACCCTAAGCACACAGCCAAGACAACGCAGGAGTGGCTCAGTTGGTAGAGCATGGTGTTTGCAACGCCAGGGTTGTGGGTTTGATTCCCACGGGGGACCAGTACGGAGAAAAAATGTATGAAATGTACGCATTCACTACTGTAAGTCGCTCTGGATAAGAGCGTCTGCTAAATGACTAAAATGTAAATGTAAAAATGCTTTGGGGCAAGTCTCTCAATGTCCTTGAGTGGCCCAGCCATAGCCCGGACTTGAACCCGATCGAAGATCTCTGGAGAGACCTGAAAATAGCTGTGCAGTGATGCTCCCCATCAAACCTGACAGAGCTTGAGAGGATCTGCAGAGAAGAATGGGTGAAACTCGGCAAATACAGGTGTGCCAACCTTGTAGCGTCATACCCAAGACTCGAGGCTGTAATCGCTGCCAAAGGTGCTTCAACAAATCACTGAGTAAAGGGTCTGAATACTTATGTAAATGTGATATATATGTTTTGTTTTTTTATATACGTTTGCAAAAACGTCTAAAAACCTGTTTTTGCTTTGTCATTATGGGGTATTTTGTGTAGATTGAAGAGGGGGGAAAAAACTATGTAATACATTTTAGAATAAGGCTGTAACGTAACTGTAACGCCCTGGCCATAGAGAGGGGTTTTTTGTTCTTTATTTTGGTTAGGCCAGGGTGTTACATTGGGTGGGCGTTCTATGTTCCTTTTTCTATGTTTTGGTATTTCTTTGTTTTGGGCCGTGTGTGTGGCTCCCAATCAGGCACAGCTGAAGCTCGTTGCTGCTGATTGGGAGTCACACATAAGGAGCATGTTTTTCCTTTGGGTTTTGTGGGTAATTGTTTCTGTTTGAGTATTTTCCTAACAGGACTGTTTGCTGTCGTTTTGGTCATTTTGTAGTGTTCTCTTGTTTATTTGAATTAAAATTCTAATGATGAGCACATCCTCTGCTGCACCTTGGTTCCCTCTTACAGACAGACGTGACAGAATTACCCACCAACAACGGACCAAGCAGCAGAGGAAGGAGCAGCACAAGGAGAGGCACCAGGAGAAAAGCTATCTGGAGTCATGGACTTGGGAGGAAATCCTGGATGGGAAAGGACCATGGGCTCAAGCTGGGGATTATCGCCGCCCGCAGTGGGAGATCGAGGCGGCGAGAGCTGAGAGGCGCTGGTACGAGGCAAGGGAGCTCAACGGACACGGGAGGCAGCCCCACAATTTTTTTGGGGGGGGGCACACGGGGAGATTGGCAGAGTCAGGTGGTAGACCTAAGCCAACTCCCCGTGCTTACCGGAAGCAGCGTGGTACTGGTAGGACACCGTGTTATGCTATGGAGCGCAAGGTGTCCCCAGTGCGCGTTCAAAGCCCGGTGCGCTACATACCAGCCCCCCGCAAGTGCCATGCGAGTGCAGGCATCGAGCCAGGGCGGATGGTGCCAGCTCAGCGCGTCTGGTCTCCAGTGCGCCTCCTCGGTCCAGGTTATCCTGCGCCGGCGTTGCGCACTGTGTCTCCAGAGCGCTGGGAGGGTCCAGTTCCCCCAATGCCTGCTCTCCGCCTGTGCCGGGCCAAAGTGGGCTTTCAGCCTGGAGTGTGGGTAAAGAGTGTCCGTACCAGAACTCCAGTGCTCCCCCACAGCCCGGTTTATCCTGTGCCTCCTCCTCGGACCAGGCCTCCAGTGGGTCTCCCCATCCTGGTCCATCCTGTGCCACCTCCCAGGACCAGGCCTCCAGTGGGTCTCCCCATCCTGGTCCATCCTGTGCCACCTCCCAGGACTAGGCCTCCAGTGGGTCTCCCCATCCTGGTCCGTCCTGTGCCACCTCCCAGGACTAGGCCTCCAGTGGGTCTCAACTGTCCTGAACTGCCAGAGTGGCCAGGGACGCCCGCCAGCCCGGTGAGTCCTGTGCCTACGCCTAGGGCCAGGCCTCTGTCATGTCTCCCCAGCCTGGTGAATCCTGGGTCAGTGCCGTCGGAGCAGCCAGGGTCGCCCGCCAGCCGGGCGCAGCCAGGGTCGCCCGCCAGCCGGGCGCAGCCAGGGTCGCCCGCCAGCCGGGCGCAGCCAGGGTCGCCCGCCAGCCGGGCGCAACCATCGCCGGCCGCCAGCCGGGCGCAACAAGGGTCGCCCGCCAGCCGGGCGCAACCATCGCCGCCCGCCAGCCGGGCGCAGCCAGGGTCGCCCGCCAGCCGGGCGCAACCATCGCCGGCCGCCAGCCGGGCGCAACAAGGGTCGCCCGCCAGCCGGGCGCAACCATCGCCGCCCGCCAGCCGGGCGCAGTCAGCGTCGCCCACCAGACCTTCGGCGCGGCCAGGTGCGCCACCTAAGAGGGCGACGTCAAGGGTGGAGCAGAGGCCACGTCCCGCACCTGAGCCGCCGCCGTAAGAAGGCCCACCCGGACCCTCCCCTTCAGAGTCAGGTTTTGCGGCCGGAGTCCGCACCTTTGGGGGGGGGTACTGTAACGCCCTGGCCATAGAGAGGGGTTTTTTGTTCTTTATTTTGGTTAGGCCAGGGTGTTACATTGGGTGGGCGTTCTATGTTCCTTTTTCTATGTTTTGGTATTTCTTTGTTTTGGGCCGTGTGTGTGGCTCCCAATCAGGCACAGCTGAAGCTCGTTGCTGCTGATTGGGAGTCACACATAAGGAGCATGTTTTTCCTTTGGGTTTTGTGGGTAATTGTTTCTGTTTGAGTATTTTCCTAACAGGACTGTTTGCTGTCGTTTTGGTCATTTTGTAGTGTTCTCTTGTTTATTTGAATTAAAATTCTAATGATGAGCACATCCTCTGCTGCACCTTGGTTCCCTCTTACAGACAGACGTGACAGTAACAAAATGTGAAAAAAGTCAAGGGGTCTAAATACTTTCCGAATGCACTGTATATATACATAACTTTTTAAAATATATTTCCTTTATTATTTTCCACTACCCCTACCACCCCTCCCCTAATTGGAGTAAACTAATGAACAATAACACTTAGGCTTTTACTTCCAGCTTATACACACTATATACCTTTTACGGACATAATCTATTTTACAATAGTTATATTTTGTTTGTTTTTAGTCTACCCTCAACCTCTCCCATGTATTTCTGATGTCCATCCAGTTTCTATTTGCAATATATTTTCAACTGTGCTGTGATGCTTCACAAACGTTTAGATCCTTTCTATTCTCATAGTTTCTACATATTGTAAATTAAAGATAAACATTTTGTATTAGTGATGCACCGATATTACATTTTTGCCCGATACCGATATCCGATATTTTCCTTTACAAAAAACCCGATACCGATACGATAACCGATATAACAAAATGTAGCATCCTTTTAAGCATTCTAGTACAGTTAAATAGTTAACACACACACACAGATGCAGCGGTCTAAGGCACTGAATCTCCGTGCAAGCGGCATCACTACAGTCCCGGGTTCGAAACCAGGCTGTATCACATCCATTGGGAGTCCCATAGGGCGGCGCACAATTGGCCCAGTGTCGTCTGGGTTTGGCCGGGGTAGGCCGTCATTGTAAATAATAATTTGTTCTTAACTGACTTGCCTAGTTAAATAAAGGTTACACACACACACACACACCACACTGACCAAAAAAGTATTTTGTTAGCATTTACATATGTCCCCATTACCAGTAAAACATAATCAAAACCTATTTCTTTCACTTACTTGCTGTGCTGTTTCGTTGTTAATTTGTTCAGTCATTTCATTCTCAACCAGGATTTCTATGGAACGCCGTTTGGGTCTTTGTGTATCAAAAAAGATACATGTCAAATAACACTATTTGACGTGTCAAATAAGCTTGTTGACCAATCAGGATCTGAATATGACTGTCACATAATAATTGAACGCGTTCGTAAATGTTTTACATAGTTATTACACATTGATTACACTATCACTCGTATTTCATATGTCAGGACGATTCATCAATATGTATGCTATGATGCTGGTAAAGTTGTCTCGCGCACCTACAGTGCTGGTCATTAAAAAAAGCTAGCTAGCTCATGGATACAAACAATGTTCTTCCCCAAAAACATAGCTAGGTTTCATCATCTTAAATAACCCGAATTTATAAGACAGATCTTATTTGATTAATGGTGGTCGGACCCATTTATGTGGAGCTAGCCACAATAAGGATTAGCCACAATAGTGGACTTTGTGGTTAGCCTTCAAAATAAAATGATGTCATTGACAGTGATGCAAATTAATACAAATAATAGAATTATGCCATAGTTTAATAGATCATGCTAAATGAGATTGGAATGTTGTTATATAAAATCAATTAATTTGATAAAAATCTGTTGAAATCACACTGGATATATTATAGTTTAGAATTGCATTAGGGGCATACTTATTTCACTGTACAGCCTTACCTATCAAATCAAACATTATTTGTCACATGCGCCGAATACAACAAGTGTAGACTTTACTGTGAAATGCTTACTTACAAGCCCTTAACCAACAGTGCAGTTCAATGAGTGTTAAGAAAATATTTACCAAGTAGACTAAAATAAAAAGTAATAATAAAAAGTAACACAATAAGAATAACAATAACGAGGCTATATACAGGGGGCGCCAGTACCGAGTCAGTGTGCGGGGGTACAGGCTAGTTGAGGTAATTTGTACATGTACGTAGGTGGGGGTGAAGTGACTATGCATAGATAATAAACAGCGAGTAGCAGCAGTGTACAAAAGGGAGGGGTGTCAATGTAAATTGTCCGGTGGCGATTTTATTAATTGTTCAGCGGTCTTATGGCTTTGGGGTAGAAGCTGTTGAGGAGCCTTTTGGTCCTAGACTTGGCGCTCCGGTACCGCTTGCCGTGCGGTAGCAGAGAGAACAGTCTAAGACTTGGGTGACTGGAGTCTCTGATGATTTTATGGGCTTTCCTCTGACAAGCCTATTATATAGGTCCTGGATGGCAGGAAGCTTGGCCCCTGTGATGTACTGGGCCGTTCGCACTACCCTCTGTAGTGCCTTATGGTCAGATGCCGAGCAGGTGCCATACCAGGCGGTGATGCAACCGGTCAGGATGCTCTCAATGGTGCAGCTGTAGAACCTTTTGAGGATCTGGGGACCCATGCCAAATCTATGGATTGTGGATCATTGACATGAGGTATCAGTCTACTCAGTGACACCCAGAGAGCATTAGCATCGTAGCTCTTATTGCGGGACTCTTAAACAACTGTGAATTGAGCCACATTTATTGTCAAACTATGTGTATTGAACACTATTCCAGAGGGAAAACAATGGATGTTTTGGACTCTGAGTAGGACGTTGGGAAAAAATATATTGGGTATTGAGTAAACTGTTACCACATTTCATTGATCCCCAATCCTTAGGTAAATTTGCACAGTGCAATATGAATCTCAATACACACAATAGGCTGACTGGGAGGTGATTTCACACAGTCACAGTCCTGTGATAAGAGCTACAACACTAATATTTGCATAAACTCTTCAGAGTTGTGTTCTGTGGGTTTCACCGAGTAGACTGATACCCCATTTCATTGCTTCACATTCCAACCTTGTTTAACTTTATCAAGTCTAAATATGGCATGATTCCACCAATTGTAACCTTCTGCATCACTTTCAAAGAGGTACTTTTATTTTGAAGGCAAACCGCAAACGCCACTATTGTGCCTAATCTTTATTGTGGCTAACTTCACAACACTTAACCCGGTCGGGTCGAGCCTCACTAGCCAGATGAAGCTAGCTGGCTGCTTATAACGTTAGCTTTGGGCAACAGGGTTAAGTAGCTGGCTAGCTATTTATTTTCATGAACTGAAGTTACATTTCAATAGGCAAACAACAAGTGGCTACTTAGCTAATGCTTACTCACAAGGATTCCTAAATCATTACTAAGAATAGTGAAAATGACTGCAGTTTCTACTGGTCATTGTTTTCAGGCTGGTTGTATTGATGCTTTCTAGGTACCAAGCTAAAGCTAGCTAGCTACCTCAGAAGTTGCGGTCGAACAAATAATGCTTTATTACCAGCGCGGTATTGTAAACACATCATTCATGGCCTGTGTTTGCTTGTTTGCAGACTTTTTTGTACATCTTTGACAGCGCTACTGATAGTAGTGGTGGTACTTGGCTTGCACGTGCAAATTCAGAACACACAACATTCTATAATAGAACTGTGTTATTTGACGTGTCAAATTAAAAGTTTATTTAACGCGTCAAATAGTGTTATTTGATGTGTATCTTTTTTGAAACGCTAAGATCCAAACGACGTTCCATAGTATGTCGTGAAGCTAATAGCAATGACGCTATTATTGTGTAACTCCGGTAGGGCAACATCTGAATAATATCGCACTTGGTAACGTTAGTGTGTACTGGTGCTCGACCAGTTGCGAAAGCCAACATCAACCACGACAGAGAACGGTTGATTGTCAAGGGCAATGAATTCCATTATCTTGGCGTTAATGGATTTCGCCTTTGAGTTGTCTCGCTGAAATGTTCTTACTCTTTCAAATGACTACTCGACTTGTTGCCTGCTCACTCCATACAGCAGACATTGTGGGCTAGGTTAGGAATGCTGTGTTGCACGTGTAGCGCAACATTTTACGTGGCGTCTTTACGTCATGTACCTACGTTATATAAGTATGCACGTCAGCTTTGACATTGGTTTTTCACATCGGCGTTAAACTAGACATCGGGCCGATACTGATGTTGCCATTTTTAGCTAATATCGTCCGATTCCGATATGCTCACCAATATATCGTGCATCCCTATTTTGTATTGTAAAATATTTCTTCAAGCTCTGTCATGTTGGTTGTTTATCATTTCTAGACAGCCATTTTCTAGTCTTGCATAGATTTTCAAGATGATTTAAGTCAAAACTGTAACTATGTCACTCAACATTCAATGTTGTTGTGGTAAGCAACTCCAGTGTAAATGTGGCCTTGTGTTTTAGGTTATTGTCCTGCTGGATGGTGAATTTGTCTCCCAGTGTCTGTTGGAAAAGCAGACTGAACCAGGTTTTCAAGGATCTTGCCTGTGATTAGCTTTATTCCATTTATTTGTATCCTGGAAAGCTCCCTAGTCCTTGCCTGTCACGGTAGTCGTAAGGAAAGGACCAAAACGCAGCGGGTATATGTACACTCATCTTCTTTATTTAGGAAAAAGAAGGAAAAACCCAAAACAAACACGTATACAAAACACAATGACGAATAACAGGCCGGTAAGGCACAAAGCTATACACAGCACAATCTCCCACAAAATCCCATGACAAACACACCCCTAATTATAGGACCTTCAATCAGAGGCAACGATAGACAGCTGCCTCCAACTGAAGGCCCCAACACCAATTAACTAAACATAGAAGTACAATAGACTAGACAGAATATAGAAATACACTAACATAGAACATAGACTAACAAACCCCGAACCACATAAACCAAACACCCCTCTACCTAAATACATAGCCCAAACCACATGAAACAAACACCCCCTGCCACGTCCTGACCAAACTAAAATAACAAATAACCCCTAAACTGGTCAGGACGAGACATTGCCGATGACAAGCATACCCATAACATGATGCAGCCACCACCATGCTTAAAAATATGAGGAATGGTACTCAGTTATGTGTTGTGTTGAATTTGCTCCAAACATAACACTTTGTATTCAGGACATAAAGATAATTTCGTTGCCAAGTTTTTTGCAGTTTTACTTTAGTGCTATATTGCAAACAGGATGCATGTTATGGAATAATTGTATTCTGTACAGGCTTCCTTCTTTTCACTCTGTAATTTAGTTTAGTATTGTGGAGTTACAACAATGTTGTTGATCCATCCTCAGTTTTCTCCTATCACAGCCATTAAAGTCTGTAACTGTTTTAAAGTCACCATTGGCCTCATGGTGAAATCCCTGAGCAGTTTCCTTCCTCTCTGGCAACTGAGTTAGGAAGGACGCTTGTATCTTTGTAGTGACTGGGTGTATTGATACACCACCCAAAGTGTAATTAATAACTTCACCATGCTCAAAGGGATATTAAGTGTCTGGTTTTTTTTTACCCATCTACCAATATGTGCCCTTCTTTGCGAGACATTTTGAAAACCTCTCTGGTCTTTGTCGTTGAATCTGTGTTTGAAATTCAGTGAGGGACCTTACAGATAACCTTACAGATAATTGTATGTGTGGGGTACAGAGATGAGGCATCATTAATGTTAAACACTATTATTGCACACAGAGTGAGTCCATGCAACTTATTATGTGACAATTTTAAGTAAATATTTACTCAATAACTTATTTAGGCTTGCCATAACAAAGATGTTGAATACTTATTGACTCTAAACCTTTCAGCTTTTCATTTGTAATTAATTTGTAAAAATGTCTAAACACATGATTCCACTTTGACATTATGGGGTATTGTGTGTAGGCCAGTGACACAAATTCGCAATTTAATACATTTTAAATTAAGGCTGTAACACAACAAAATGTGGAAAAAGTCAAGGGGTGTGAATACTTTCTGAAGGCACTGTACATTCTCGAACATCTGTCAAAATGCCATATGTAGCTTTTTCTCATTTTTAAGAGATTACACAATGATCTGGATAAAGGGAAAATAATTGAGCAGAACTTGGATAACGGTTATCCAGGTTGACGTTAAACAATGAACACTCTATGTCCATTTTGCAATGAAGACCCTTTCAATCACAAGTGCTTTATACCTCGAGATTAGTTTTGGTGACTTAAGGAGCTAGACTACCTCGGTATACCCCACCATCTGCCCCCAACTCCAACCCCTTCACAGAAATAGCGCACGGATACTGCCAGCCTTTTCACTCACTTCTTAACAAGAATCCTCCAAACACAGGCCCACTTCAAGTAATTAAATCAATCCCTTTGTGCTTCTCCAATATTCTCCTTCAGTGGGTGACTGCCCCACATCTGATTATGGCTCTTCATGCATATTCAGGGTGAAATCCGCTCGACTTCGTCCATAACGAACTCTTACTTTTATGTTTGTGTCATGAGCTGATCATGTTTGCCAATTTTTCTTCTCCTTTTCTTTTTGGAAATCTATCCGTCTACCTCTTAGTCTGCAGTTTGTTTCAGTGAGTCGTTAGACTGTGAAACGAGGAGTGGTCACTTCAAACGGCCATGTAGGGGGAAAAAACGTAGATGAGGAGAAGTTAGGGTCGAAGCCCGATAGACAAATTGGATTAGTGAGTATTGGATTAAACGGAAAATGGAGGGATAACAAACAAGAAAAGCTGGCTGTGATCACAGGGTTTAATATATTTATTTTCCTCCGATCCCTTTCTTCTCCCTCCCCCTTTTATTTCTTTTCTTTTGGAGTAAAGACCCCTTGGTTTAAGACAGACTTATTAAAACCTGGGATTAATTTGTAATGCTTCCTTAACCCTCCGGGTCAACTGAAGATTTGTTATCGAAAGCAAACAGGAAAAATTGTACTATAACAACCCGACAAGAGCTTTAAGTCCATTTCTGTGGGTCTTTTGTGAGATTTGAGGTTTAGAGGAAGGTGATCTATTTATTTGAACAAGGAAAACGAACCCTAGCAGGATATTTTGGATGTGTGTGTGTACATATTTGTACAATGTAAAGCCTTGATAGTCCATCCTTAAAATGTTGAAATTGTGCACCTCATGTCTCAATGAATCAATGAAAAGATATAATATAATTTCCCAAACACACACACACATCCATTAAAAATGAACTTGAGCCATATAATACTGAACATATTGAAACATTGAAAAAGGAACAATAAACCAGAAACAACAAAGCAGAATCAAGCCTAATTCTATGAGCTTATTCACAAAAGGCCCTCATTTTTAATCAGCCGAAGATCCAAAGTAATAGAATTGAGACACTGGGCCACTCTCATTAGATTCATATTTTTAATGTAGCAGTGGCTAAGATGGTAATCTTAATCTTATTTGGTTATTGAGGCTCTGCTCGGGTCTCCCTGGTTGGTTTTCGAAGGCCTTTGGGGACATAGCCCAGTCCCCATAAGCCCGGGCCCCACAAACCACCAATTGCTGCCTCAATCCCTGCCACAGCAGCTCAACCTATTCCACAAGGTCGTAGTTCAAGGGGCTCAAGGGGTTGAGCTGAGGAGCAGGGGGACTGCCTGGGAGTAGTAGACCACCCTCCTCAAAGATCTCTGGAGAACCAGACCGCCGAGGTCTACCGCCGTCCCTGAATCTTATGTCACGTATGTCAGTCCAAGCTGTTTCCAGACCAGTATTGAGTATTCAGAAAGCAGCTCAGAGTAGGAGTACTGATCTAGGATCAATTTGACCTTTTTAGATAGTAATGGATACGATTACATTGACAGGGTGGGTGGACCTGATCCTAGATCAGCACTCTTACTCAGAGATGCTTTATGAATACCCTAAACTCATCATCTAGGACCAACCATTTAGCTGTGATGACCTTTTATTTCCATTCAGGGAAGGCTAATTAGAATACAACTCCATTTCATTACCTTCTCACTAGCACAAAAACTAGTACAACAATTACATTTTAAAGGGTTTTATTTTTATATAACATTTCACATGACATTGTTCAAACAGTGAGGGTTTTTGCCAAGACTGGAGTGGGACAAGAGGAAACGTCCTGAAGGCCACCTAAGGAGGGAGGCCTCAGTGGGGTTATATTTAGTGGGGTTGTATTCAGTGGGGTTTTGTCTTGCCGCAAGATACAACAGATACAACCCCACTGAGAACTCCCTCCTTAGGCGGCCTTCAGGACGTTTCCTCTTGTCCCACTCCAGTTCTCCGGAGTCCTCTTGCTTGTCTTCAGAGCTGTTGTGTATGATTCCATTTGCTCTACCTATCCAATGCATTGTTTTAACTCTTTAATATTGTCATGACTTCCGCCGAAGTCGGTTCCTCTCCTTGTTCGGGCGACGGTCGACGTCGCCGGTCTTCTAGCCATCGCCGATCCACTTTTCATTTTCCATTGGTTTTGTCTATGTTTCCCACACACCTGGTTTTCATTTCCCAATTACTGGTCATGTATTTAACCCTCTGTTTCCCCATGTCTTTGTGTGTCTTTGTTTATTGTTAGGGTCGGTACGTTTCCGGCTGGCTTGTTCCAGGTGCTGTGTTCACCCGTGTTGGATGGCAACCATTATTGTTCGCACATTGGTTTTGTTACTTTGTGCTATTTTCTCTAGTGAAGTGCATTGTTCACTCATCTCTGCTCTCCTGCGCCTGACTTCATGCACCAGCTACACCCACCGCCTGACACATATTTCTGCCTTTACATCGTTTTTTCATACACTTCACACCTGAATAGGAAAATGCCGCTCTGTTCTATTACACGTATATGGCTGCCTCTGCAGCCTCTTCCCAGGAAGCAGAAACGTCCTACCACCCTCCCTCTCACCCACCTTCATACTGTATAGTACAATGACATCTAATGGTATTTGAGTTCCGCTATCTATCTGAGCATGTTATATGTGTATGTGCTTACTTGCCTGTGTGTGTGTGTGTGTGTGTGTGTGTGTGTGTGTGTGTGTGTGTGTGTGTGTGTGTGTGTGCAAATACATTCTCTGGTGATGCGACTACACACTTGTGCCTAGCAAAGTCACACACCTGCTCTTGCAAGTGCAGTAATCTAAGCTATTTGCCCAACAAAGAAATACCAGTTTGTCTATTGACATGGGCATCGTCCTAAGTGTCTCATGTTTGTCTATTTAATACACATTTAGCACACGTCCTGTGGTGAGCTGTCAATCACAGGTGTTCAAACAAAGTCCTCTGGATCACAAATAAAAGTCCTCTTTATCAGGGTGTGTGTTTGGGTGTGTGTGTAGGTATGTGTGTGCACCTGCCTGTTTACGAGTCTGTACTAGTGCTATTAAAATTGGATTGGGTTTGTTTGCTACAGTGCCTCAGAAAGTATTCACACCCTTGACCTTTTCCACATTTTGTTGTGTTACAGCCTGAATTTAAAATGGATTAAATTTAGATTGTTTTGTCACTGGCCTAAACACAATACCCCATAATGTCAAAGTGGAATTATATTTTTTGAAATGTGTACAAATGAATCAAAATATAAAGCTGAAATGTCTTGAGTCAATAAGTATTCAACCCCTTTGTTATGGCAACATCTTTGGTATAAAGTTTGGATGGTGTATCAATACACCCAGTCACTACAAAGATACAGGCGTCCTTCCTAACTCAGTTGCCGGAGAGGAAGGAAACTGCTCAGGGATTTCACCATGAGGCCAATGGTGACTTTAAAACAGTTACAGACTTTAATGGCTGTGCTAGGAGAAAACTAATGATGGATCAACAACAATGTAGTTACTCCACAATGCTAACCTAATTGACAGAGTGAAAAGAAGGAAGCCTGTACGCAATAAAAATATTCCAAAACATGCATCCTGTTTGTAACAAGGCACTAAAAAAATACTGTAAAAAATTTGGCAAAGCAATTTCACTTTTTGTCCTGAATATAAAGTATTATGTTTGGGGCAAATCCAATACAACACGTTACTGAGTACCACTCTCCATATTTTCAAGCATAGTGGTGGCTGCTTCATGTTATGGGTATGATTGTAATTGTTAAGAACTGGGGAGTTTTTCAGGATAAAAAAGAAATGGAATGGAGCTAAGCACAGGCAAATCCTAGAGAAAATCCTGGTTCAGTCTGCTTTCCACCAGACACTGGGAGATTAATTCATCTTTCAGCAGGACAATGACCTAAAACACAAGGCCAAATCTACACTGGAGTTGCTTAGCAAGACCGTGAATGTTACCGAGTGGCCGACTTAAGACCTAAAAAGGGTTGTCTAGCATTGATGAAGAACCAATTAGATTTTTTTAAAGAATAATGGGCAAATGTTGCACAATCCAGGTGTGAAAAACTCTTAAAGGCTTACCCAGAAAGACTCAAAGCTGCCAAAGGTGCTTCTACAAAGTATTGACTTGGGTGTTATATTTCTGTATTTCATTTTCAATAAATTTGCAAACATTTCTAAAAACATGTTTTCACTTTGTCAATATGGGTGGGATATTGTGTGTAAATGGGTAAGAAAAAAATTATGTAATCAATTTTGAATTCAGGCTGTAACACAACAACATGTGGAATACTTCAAGGGGTATGAATACTTTCTGAAGGCACTGTATATTGTAATTATCAACTATGATTGTTGCCAACGAATACTGTGTTGTCTCTAGTTGGAGTAATTAGCTACAGTGCTTTCAGAAAGTATTCATGCTATGACACTCCAAATTGAGCACAGGTGCAACTAATTTCCTTTAATCATCCTTGAGATGTCACTACAACTTGATTGGAGTCCACCTGTGGCCAATTCAATTATTTGGATGATTATGAAAGTAAGACACCTGTCTATATAAGGTCCCACAGTTGACAGTGCAGAAACTATACCATGAAGTCCATGGAGCTGTCCCTAGATCTCCTAGATATTTTCATGAGACATATATCTGGGGAAGGGTTTAAAAAAAAAATTCTATAGTGTTGAAATTTTCCAAGAACCTGGCGGTCTTCACCATTGGGAAATTGAAAGATACGGAATTACCCAGACTCATCCTAAAGCTAGCCATCCAACCAAACTGAGCAACAGGGCAAGGATCTTGATCAGAGAGGTGATCAAGAACCCAATGACCACTCTGACATAACTACAGAGTTCTTTGGCTGAGATGGAAAAAGCTGCCAGAAGGATAACCATCTCTACAGCACTTGACCAATCTGGGCATTATGGGAGAGTGGCCAGACAGAAGCCACTCCTGAGGAAAAAGAACATGACGGCACGCATGGAGTTTGCAAAAAGGCATGTGAAAGACTGAGATCATAAGGCAAAAGAGTTTGTGGTCTGATGAGACAAAAATGTAACTCTTTGGCCAGAATGCAAAGTGCTATTTCTGGAGAAAACAAGGCACATCAGCCATTTAACACCATCCCTACCGTGAAGCATGGTGGTGGCAGCATCATGCTATGGGGATGCTTTTCAGCAGCCGGGACTGGGAGACTGGTAGGGATAGAGGGAACAATGAATGGGGATAAATACAGGCTAATCCTTGATGTGAACCTGCATCAAAGTGCAAATGACCTTAGACTGGGGCAAATATTTACTTACCAACAGGACAATGACCCCAAGCATACATCCAAAGAAACGCTGGAATGACTTCAGAACAAGAATGTGAAAGTCATTGAGAGGCCCAGCTAAAGCCCAGACTTGAATCCCATTGAAAATCCATGGAAAATCTTGAAGATTGCTGTTCACCGCCACTCCCCATCTAACGCAACAGAGCTTGAGAAAATCTGTAAGGAAGCATGGGAGAAAATCCCCAAATTCAGATGTGCAAAGCTGATACAGACGACTCAAAGCCGTAATCGCCGCCAAATGTGCTTCTGCAAAGTATTTACATTTTAGTCATTTAGCAGACGCTCTTATCCAGAGCGACTTACAGTAGTGAATGCATACATTTCATAAATGTTTTTCTCCATACTGGTCCCCCGTGGGAATCAAACCCACAACCCTGGCATTGCAAACACCATGCTCTACCAACTGAGCCACACGGGACCAGGGGTGTGAATACTTATGTAAATTAGATATTTATGTATTTCATTTTCAATAAATTTGCAAAAAAATTTAAAACATGTTTTCACTTTGTCATTATAGGTTATTGTGTGTAGATGGGTGAGGAAGAAAATATATTCAATCAATTTTGAATTCAGGCTCTAACACAACAAAATGTGGAATAAATCAGGAGGCATGAATATTTTCTGAAGGCACTGTATTTTTCCCTTGGTATAGAAAAGCTGTTACAAAATCAATCAAAGTCCATTCCAGTTCCACAACAAAAAAGGCAGAGTCACCACGCAAAGTGGTTAAACTAGCTGTGTTCTCTTCCCTGTTAAGAGAAAGTGTGATCAATTTCTCCTCTCGTCTATTACTATTGGTAATCCCTACCCAAATTGCCCTCCATTGCAGTTTGTGTATCAGCTATTTGCAGTGGATTAATGTGAGTCAGTGGTGGCAAGTGTTCAAATCAATGTTTATTAATGGTTTCTTTAAGTGTTTAAAGATTAAGTAATTAACATATTGATGAACTTTTCCCATGTTGCCCAGGGAGAAAAGAGCTTGTAGTGGAGATGCTGAACTGAAGCCAGTTTCAACACTGAGGTGGAGAGTCAATGTTTCTGGGGGATTTCTTAAATAATGCTGTGCCTGTAATATCACTATTGCTGACTTTGTATCATGTCATCATACAGTGGTACATTTAGTTAAGGATAATTACAACAATAGCATCTGGGTTAGACTCCAGTCTTTGTTGATAATGTGTAGCTCTTAGACTACATATTTATCTATTTGTAAGAAAGTAACTTAGGCTTTTCTCCATCTTTTTATAACATCTGCGATTTTTGTTATATCCCTGTTATGTTGAATCAACGTCTCTTGTGTACATTTTACACCAGCGTCAGTGTCTGCCCTCCCTCCCTGCAATAGGGAGACGGGTACAGTCAGTCACTCAACGCAGATTGATTTTGCCATTCGACGGCGAACCGCCACAACCCTTTGGCTCGCCATGGTAATTCCCTCTCACACTTGATAAGGTACCCGATCCATAAGAAATCAATTGTAATTAGTTTGGGGGGGGGGGGGGGGGGGACTTGGCTTATGGGACTCTGCGCTCTCCTCTTGTTTTTTTTTTCTCTTTCTGCAGTCTTTCGGCGTGCTTGTTTATTATTCCGCCGACAGTCATCTGCACACCTGATATCAGTTAATCTCCTGATTATTAAGTGAGGATTATTGATGGAAGGGGGAACAGCTGTATTTTGTTCTGCGCTCCTATCAAGGACGTAAGGTTCTAGATCTATCTATCCTCTGAATAGCTTTGCTTGGTTACTCAGTGCTGCTCCTGTCAGAGCCACAGTGTGTGTGTGTGTGTGTGTGTGTGTGTGTGTGTGTGTGTGTGTGAGAGAGAGAGACTGTTGAGACGGATGGCTAGCTGTCAGTCTGACAAACGTTAGCGTAGTCGAAGGGAGGCGAAGGTGAGACTGACTCGGCAAGGTGACAGCAAACAAACACTGAGGTGTCGAAAGTTTGTCATAAAGTCATTCACATACTACTTAGGCTACTATTCTCACTACGAGATATGAAGGAGAGTCTGAGTGGCAAAAGAGTATTCGACTTCAATTCACATTACATCCTTACCTTTCGTTGTGGCTGGCAAAGCGACATTCTTGGTCCGCAGCTCAAATTGATCGTAAACATCACAGTAGCCACTAGCCAGTAAGCACAAACTATTCAAAAATGACGGAAACTTTTCTTCTAAAACATTACACTATTGAATAATGCAACAATTCACTAGCATGTATGTGCAAACAATTAAAGGGTTTATTTTCTACGTCTGTAGGCTACACTCATTGCATTTTAGCTTCAAGACTAAAGCACAGAATTGCTATAGCAGCATGTCTTCATCAAGTAACGTTAGCCTAACAATAATTTACGATGAACTATCAAATACAAATATAAAAGTACAGTAGGCCTACCTTAGAACGTTATAAAAGACCAGACTTCATTTTTATCAATATCATGCAAATCATTACATGTGATGAAAGCAAATTGTGACTGAAAACGCGGGTATATGTGAATTCACCCCAACAAGCTGTTTTATATGGAAGCCCATAACCGCCACCCAAAATTTTTTAGACAATTTCTCTTATGATTTGTCAACGTGCACAATTAGTCTGTGCTTCAGTCTGATCAACTGTAGCCTACTGATAACAACCACAGCTGCAGGTAGCCAAGAGAAGCCTGTGCGCTCTGATCCTATCTGGTCCAGGGGGAACATAGCGTCATGTTTTTAATAGCTTAAGCTATGTACTTAGATCCTCAAATAGGCCCATTTATTTGTGTTCTGAGAAAATGTAAATGTGATCAAATTTGGTTTATATTATATTCACACTTCAGGTGGCTAGGCTGCCTTGGCCTTTTTAATCCAAAATGATTGACTGGAATTTATCAATTTTAATGTAAAGGTTTTAATGTTTTCATCCTTCCTAGGGCCAGGAGTTTTCCACAATTTTCTTTTTAAACTATATGATTAGAAAAGTTATCTGGTCCCACCATAGCCCATATAAAGCCCATAAACATTTGTATTTTTTCTGCTGATTTATTACAATGTCATACGCTACAGCTAGGGTCCGGAGTTGGTTAGGTTAGCCTACTACCAGATTTGGAAAAACTCTGAACCCCAGGAAAACATTTCCCCCCTACACCCTCAAACACTCTGGGACCTGTGGTGCCACCTCTGAAATCATCTCACAATATTACATTTTTTTTTTTTAAAGAATCCTATTTGTACATTTTACATGTTTTTGGTGGTGAGGATGGGGTTCCATAGTTTTAAGTGGCTCAGTGCAGCCGACAGCAGCTACTGCAACAATTTCAGAATGTAATAGGCTATTACTGCAATTTCAGGTGAAAACTCAAAACAAGTATAAAATATTATGAAAATGTCTACACATTTCAGCCGTTTCAAAAACATTGCTCTGCTAATACCATTCATACTGTATGCTCAACAAGACTATACTGTTTTACACTGCCTTGCTTCAAAGTAGGCAACTGTCTCTCGAGGGTCGTACACTACCTTCGGATGTAGCGGCTGAGACGTAGCAAGTATGCAAGTTTGTGTGTTATGTGTAACCACCATATTGACCTCAAAATAGGGAGAGCTGCTGTTTTATCGGCTCTTAACCAACCATGCTATTTTATTTGTTTTTTTGGCGTTGTTCGTAACTTGTTTTGTACATAATGTTGCTGCTACCATCTCTTATGACCGAAAAGAGCTTCTGGACATCAGAACTGGGATTATTCACCTCAAATTGGATGAAGAGTTCTTCTTCAATGAGTCAGATGGGAGGGATATACTACTACAGACACTCGACCAGGCCCAGATCCCCGTGATTCGCTGGAAAGGAAACGGAGGTTTCGCGGAAGGAGATCAGGGTGCCTGTGAGGATCAGGCGACGAGTGGCTAATCTGCCCTTGCCTTCCATCCTGCTAGCTAATGTTCAATCGCTGGCAAATAAATGTGACTAACTGAAAGCACGTATATCCTACCAACAGGACATGAAAAACTGTAATGTCTTATGTTTCACCGAGTCGTGGCTGAACGACGACATTAAGAACATACAACTGGCGGGTTATACACTCTATCGGCAAGACAGAACAGCAGCCTCTGGTAAGACACAGGGCGGGGTCCTATGCATATTTGTAAACAATAACTGGTGCACGATATCTATATGGTGCATGGTTTTGATCGCCTGAGGTAGAGTATCTCATGATAAGCTGTAGACCACACTATCTACCAAGAGAGTTTTCATCTGTATTTTTGTAGCTGTCTACATACCACCACAGACCAAGGCTGGCACTAAAACTGCACTCAATGAGTTTTATTCCGTCATAAGCAAACAGGAAAACGTGTACCCAGAGGCGGTGCTCCTAGTGGCCGGGAACTTTAATGCAGGGAAACTTAAATCAGTTTTACCTAATTTCTATCAGCATGTTAAATGTGCAACGAGAGTAAAAAAAAATCTAGACCACCTTTACTCCACAAGCAGAGACGCGTACAAAGCTCTCCCTGTCACGTCCTGACCAGCAGATGGAGCTATTGTATTAGTTTTGGGGTCAGGACGTGGCAGTTTTGTGTGTGTGAATGTTTGTGTTGGTTGATTGGGACTTCCAATTGAATGCAGGTGTGTTGAGTTGCCTTTGATTGGGAGTCCTATATAGGTGTGTGTGTTTTTCTTTGGGGTTGTGGGTAGTTGTTTTTGCACTGCGTTTAATAGCCTGCAGAACTGTTGCACTGTCGTGAGTATCTCTTATTGTTTTGTCAAGTGAATGCTTTACTCCTTTTTCTTTGAAATTAAAATATGAGTATCCATATTCCCGCTGCGTCTTGGTCCTCTTCTCTCCAGTACGACATTTTTTTGTGACAGAACTACCCACCACCAAAGGACCAAGCAGCGGAAGAGGAAGCCACAGGAGGACTATTGGAAGCAGCGCGCTCGGGAGGAGATGGATTCCTGGTCGCAGGAAGTATTGGAGGAGAGGATTGACTGGCCATGGGAGCAGTTGCGGGCCCACTGTGACAACCTGCCTGGGAGACAGGTAGAACCCGAGAGGCAGCCCCAATAAAAACATTTTGGGGGGCACAAGGGCTATTTGGCGGGGCGAGATTGGAGCCCCAGGCCAGCTCCCCGTACCCTTGTAGGGCAGACTGGACAGGTCCCGTGCTTTGGGGTTGGGGCTGTGGTGAGGCCTGGGATTTTCAGGCCGGTAGGCACAGTACCAGCGCCCTGCATGTGCCAGGGCGAAGTAGGCATCGAGCCGGAAGGGGTGATGCCAACCCTGCGCTCAAGACCGCCAGTGCGCCTCTACGGTCCAGTGTTTCCCGCCATACACACTAGCATGGAGGTGCGTGTCTCCAGGCTGGCACGTCCACTACCAGCCCCACGCATCAGGCGTCTAGTGCGTCAGCCCAGCCTCGCCAGTCAAGAGTCGCCTGAGCTGCCCGCCAGTCAAGAGTCGCCTAAGCTGCCCGCCAGTCAAGAGTCGCCTAAGCTGCCCGCCAGTCAAGAGTCGCCTGCGCTGCCCGCCAGTCAAGAGTCGCCTGCGCTGCCCGCCAGTCAAGAGTCGCCTGCGCTGCCCGCCAGTCAAGAGTCGCCTGCGCTGCCCGCCAGTCAAGAGTCGCCTGCGCTGCCCGCCAGTCAAGAGTCGCCTGCGCTGCCCGCCAGTCAAGAGTCGCCTGCGCTGCCCGCCCGTCAAGAGTCGCCTGCGCTGCCCGCCAGTCAAGAGTCGCCTGCGCTGCCCGCCAGTCAAGAGTCGCCTGCGCTGCCCGCCAGTCAAGAGTCGCCTGCGCTGCCCGCCAGTCAAGAGTCGCCTGAGCTGCCCGCCAGTCAGGAGCTGCCAGAGCAGGAGTCAGGAGCTGCCAGAGCGGCCCGACTGCCCGGAGCTGCCAGAGCGGCCCGACTGCCCGGAGCTGCCTGAGCGGCCCGACTGCCCGGAGCTGCCTGAGCGGCCCGACTGCCCGGAGCTGCCTGAGCGGCCCGACTGCCCGGAGCTGCCTGAGCGGCCCGACTGCCCGGAGCTGCCAGAGCGGCCCGACTGCCCGGAGCTGCCAGAGCGGCCCGACTGCCCGGAGCTGCCAGAGCGGCCCGCCTGTCCTCCGGCCCAGCCCGAGCGGCCCTCCTGTCCTCCGGCCCAGCCCGAGCGGCCCTCCTGTCCTCCGGCCCAGCCCGAGTGGTCCGTCAGCCCGAGTGGCCCGTCTACCCGGCGCAGCTAGCGGCGCCACCGAAGTGGGCGACGCCAAAGGTGGAGCGAGGTCCACGTCCTGCACCTGAGCCACCTCCAGGATAGGTGGGTTGGGGAGGGAGGGTGTAGCACAGTACCGTCGTTGACGGCAGCCACCCTCCCTTATTGTTTAGGGGTTATGGTTTAATGGGTTTTTGTTGGGGATTTTTTTGATGTTGGTGTTTTCTGTTGGTAGGTGCATTCCGGGGTCTGCACCTTGAGGGGGGGTACTGTCACGTCCTGACCAGCAGATGGAGCTATTGTATTAGTTTTGGGGTCAGGACGTGGCAGTTTTGTGTGTGTGAATGTTTGTGTTGGTGATTGGGACTTCCAATTGAAGGCAGGTGTGTTGAGTTGCCTTTGATTGGGAGTCCTATATAGGTGTGTGTGTTTTTCTTTGGAGTTGTGGGTAGTTGTTTTTGCACTGCGTTTAATAGCCTGCAGAACTTTTGCACTGTCGTGAGTATCTCATTGTTTTGTCAAGTGAATGCTTTACTCCTTTTTCTTTGAAATTAAAATATGAGTATCCATATTCCCGCTGCGTCTTGGTCCTCTTCTCTCCAGTACGACATTTTTTGTGACACTCCCTCGCCCTCCATTTGGCAAATCTGACCATAACTCTATCCTCCTGATTCCTGCTTACAAGCTAAAATTATAGCAGGAACCACCAGTGACTTGGTCTATAAAAAAGTGGTCAGATGAAGCAGATGGTAAACTACAGGGCTGTTTTGCTAACAGAGACTGGAATATGTTCACTAATTATTCCGATGGCATTGAGGAATACACCACATCAGTCACTGGGTTTATCAGTAAGTGCATCGAGGACGTCGTCCCCACAGTGACTGTACGTACATACCCAAACCAGAAGCCATGGATTACAGGTGTCACGACTTCCGCCGAAGTTGGTGCCTCTCCTTGTTCGGGCGGTGTTCGGCGGTCGTCGTCACCGGCTTTCTAGCTGCCACCGATCCACGTTTCTTTTTCCATTTGTTATGTCTTGATTGTTCACACCTGGTTCCCATTATGTTATGATTATTTCCCTATTTAACCCTCTGGTTCTCATTATGTCTTGTGCATGATTGTTTCATGTTTTGTGTTAGTCGGTTGTGTTAGTGTTGTTATCCCTGCATGGATTTTTGGAATATTCATTTTTCAGAGTAAAGTACGTTATTTTACTCAGTTCTGTGTCCTGCGCCTGACTCCATCCTCACCTCCACACAACTGACATGTGACAGAATCACGCACCAATTTTTTATGGAGTCAGCAGGTGCACCCAGTCCTCCGGTACCAGTGGAGGAACGCGTCCAGCAGCACGTGACGATGTTTCAACATCTTGGCACAGCCATGGATCGCGTGCTGCTCACTATGGAGCGATGGGAAAAGGGGGGTTTTCCCAAAACTCCATCAACCTCACTCCAACCAACACTACAACCCACACCGCTGTCCACCCCTCCGTCACCTGGACCCAGTGTGATTCGGCTCTTGCTCCCGAGGGCTTATGATGGGATGGCTGCCGCGTGCCAGGGGTTCCTGCTGCAGATGGAGCTCTACCTGGCAACTGTTCACCCGGCTCCCTCGTGATACGAGAGCGTGTCCGCCCTCATCTCCTGTCTGTCTGGGAAGAGTGGGCCAACGTGGAATGGGGAAGTATAGACACCACGTTGGTCCGCTATGAGGATTTCGCCCGCCGCTTCCGGGCGGTCTTCGATCATCCACCTGAAGGGAGAGCGGCAGGGGAACGCTTGTTCCATCTCAGATAGGGGATGAGGAGTGCACAGGAATTCGCACTGGACTTCAGGACCCTGGCTGCCAGCGCAGGATGGAATAAGAGGGCCCTGATCGACCACTACCGATGTAGTCTATGTGAGGACGTCCGTCGGGAGCTGGCCTGCAGGGACACCACCCTTACCCTCGACCAGCTGGTGGATTTATCCATCCGGCTGGATAACCTGTTGGCCACCCGCGGATGTTCGGATCAGGGTCCGTCCATTCCGTCCCCCAGCACCTCCGATTCTACATCTATGGAGCTCGGAGGTGCTGCTCTAAGGGGGACCAGAGGGGGGACTGTTACCTGCACTACCTGTGGCCGCAGAGGACACACTGCTGGTCGGTGCTGGAGAGGTACCCCAGGAAGTCGAGCCAGCAGGCAGGGCACTGGTGGATCATCCCAGGTGAGTTTGCACCCAACTCACCCAGAGCTTCCTGTTGCGCACATGTATATATCTAGAGAATTTCCTGAGTTTTCCCCGCATTCCCAGCATAAGGCGCTAGTAGATTCAGGCGCAGCTGGGAACTTTATTGATCGTTCGTTTGCTTGTAGATTAGGGATTCCTATTGTTCCTGTTGATGTGCTCTTCCCTTAGATAGTCGTCCTTTAGGGTCGGGTCTGATTAGGGAGGTCACAGCTCCACTATGGATGAGAACGCAGGAGGGTCATGAGGAGAGAATTAGTCTATTCCTGATAGATTTTCCTGCGTTTCCTGTGGTGTTGGGGTTTCCCTGGTTGGCCCATAATGACCCCAGTATTTCGTGGCAACAGAGGGCTCTCAAGGGATGGTCACGTCAGTGTTCAGGGAGGTGTATAGGTGTTTCCATAGGTGCAACTACGGTGGAGAGTCCAAACCAGGTCTCCACCATGCACATCCTCTCTGAATATGCCGATTTGGATCTCGCCTTCTGTAAAAAGAAGGTGACTCAACTACCACCCCATCGACGGGGGGATTGTGCGATAAATCTCTTGGTAGACGCAGCACTTCCCAGGAGTCTCGTGTATCCTCTGTCACAGGAGGAGACGGCGGCTATGGAAACATATGTCACCGAATCTCTGGGACAGGGATACATTCGGCCTTCCACTTCACCTGCCTCTTCGAGTTTCTTTTTTGTGAAGAAGAAGGATGGAGGTTTACGCCCGTTCATTGACTATAGAGGTTTAAATCAGATCACAGTGAAGTATAGTTACCTTCTGCCTCTCATAGCCAGTGTGACCGAGTCATTGCATGGGGCGCACTTCTTCACCAAATTGGATCTCAGGAGTGCTTACAACCTGGTGCGTATCCGGGAGGGGGATGAATGGAAGACGGCATTTAGTACCACCTCTGGGCACTATGAGTACCTCGTCATGCCGTACGGGTTGATGAATGCTCCATCCGTCTTCCAATCCTTTGTAGATGAGATTTTCAGGGACCTGCACGGGCAGGGTGTAGTGATGTATATAGATGACATTCTAATATACTCCGCTACACGCGCCGAGCATGTCTCTGGTGCGCAAGGTGCTTGGTCGACTGTTATAGATGTCGATGTCAAAATGTCCATGGTAAGAGAAAAAAAGACCATATAATTTATAATAAATAATAAACCTTTGTTTATATATTCGTATGAAAAGGTCTGCTGAAAAAGTACTATAAGCCAGCAAAACAATGCATGGGCGGGCGGGCGGCGTTATTTTTACTCAGTTCTGTGTCCTGCGCCTGACTCCATCCTCACCTCCACACAACTGACATGTGACAACAGGTAACATTCGCACTGAGCTAAAGGGTAGAGCTGCCGCTTTCAAGGAGCTGGACTCTAACCTGGAAGCTTATAAGAAATCCCGCTATGCCCTCTGACAAACCATCAAACAGGCAAAGCATCAATACAGGACTAAGATCGAATCGTACTACACCTGCTCCAACGCTCGTCGGATGTGGCAGGGCTTGCAAACTATTACAGACTACAAAGGGAAGCACAGCCTAGAGCTGCCCAGTGACACAAGCCTTCCAGATGAGCTAAATAACTTCTCTGCTCGCTTTGAGGCAAGCAACACGGAAACATGCATGAGAGCATCAGCTGTTCCGGATGACTCTGTGATCCGCAGCCGATGTGAGTAAGACCTTTAAACAGGTCAACATTCACAAGGCCGCTGGGCCAGACGGATTACCAGGACGTGTACTCCGACCATGCGCTGACTAACTGGCAAGTGTCTTCACTGATATTTTCAACTTCTCTCTGTCTGAGTCTTTAATACCAACATGTTTCAAGCAGACCACCATAGTCCTTGTGCCCAAGAACACCAAGGTAACCTGCCTGAATGACTACCGACCCGTAGCACTCACATCTGTAGCCATGAAATGCTTTGAAAGGCTGGTCATAGCTCACATCAACACCATTATCCCAGAAACTCTAAACCCACTCCAATTTGCATACCGCACCAACAGATCCACAGATGATGCAATCTCTATTGCACTCCGCTCTGCCCTTTCCCACCTGGACAAAAGGAACACCTATGTGAGAATGCTATTCATTGACTACAGCTCAGCGTTCAACACCATAGTTCCCTCAAAGCTCATCACAAAGCTAAGGACCTGGGACTAAACACCTCCCTCTGCAACTGGATCCTGGACTTCCTGACGGGCCACCCCCAGGTGGTAAGGGTAGGTAACAACACATCCGCCACGCTGATCCTCAACACTGGGGTCCCTCAGGGGTGTGTTTTCAGTCCCCTCCTGTACTCCCTGTTCACTCATGACTGCACAGCCAGGCATGACTCCAACACCATCATTACGTTTGCTGATGACACAACAGTGGTAGGCCTGATCACCGACAACAATGAGACAGCCGATAGGGAGGAGGTCAGAGACCTGACAGTGTGGTGCAAGGACAACAACCTCTCCCTCAACGTGATCAAGACAAAGGAGATTGTGGACTACAGGAAAAGGAGGACCGAGCACGCCCCCATTCTCATCGACGGGGCTGTATATAGCCCAGCTATTATTTACTGCTGCTCTTTAATCATTTGTTTTCTTATCGCTTACTTTTTGGAGGGGGATTTTCTTAAAACTGCATTCTTGGTTAAGGGCTTGTAAGTAAGCATTTCACTGTAAGGTACCTGTTGTATTCGGCGCATATGACAAATACAATTGTATTGTATTTTATTTTATTTAAAATGCAAGGTGGAGTTGTAGGGATTCCCTTCAACAATGCGCTGCTACCACACCTCACCCCTGGCCTTTGATTTCACTCGCAATTTTTTTAAGGTTTTGGTTCATGCTCGGGGTCTCCGTATTTGAAAGTTGATGCTCCTGCTCTTAAAGGGGGGATTCATGCACAGACTACTGCCTACTTTTGTATTGCGTCTCGGGTTTTGTATGATAAGTTTGATTTTTTTATACATTCAAAATCAATATGTAATCCTGTGCAGGGGCTTATCCCGTGCACTAGGCCATTTGTGAGGCTCTTTGAGCTTTGTTACAGGTCTTCTGGCAGCTCTATGCCATAGATTGATTAGGTGCACTGCCAGAATCCTATCAAATGGCCAGCTCTGATGATGGTGCAAACTCTTTCAGGGCCTCTAGTTGACTGGAACTGGAGATAAGGCTGGATGGCAATTCCCTTCCCTCCTGCTGCACTCTGTGTAGAGAAAAAATAGTGTTAGTATATGTTGTAGGAAGCTGCTTCTGTGCTCCAATTGCACTTTTGTAGCTATTTTCAATATTTGGAAATAATCTTGTGTTGCATAGCTCATCTCTGCTTTGCCTAATGTGAAGGCACTTTAACCCTCACAAATATACACAAATGTCAAATGCTAATGTAACAACTGCCTTTAACTCTAGGTTACACTGACATTCCATTTTTCAATTGGGTTTTAAAATTAATTTGGATTAACATCTTTACATTTTCTAAAATCAATTACTTTCTCTCTCTCTCTCTCTCTCTCTCTCTCTCTCTCTCTCTCTCTCTCTCTCTCTCTCTGATCTTGCCAGTCCTTTGTTAACCAGGTAACCCTGTGGTTAAAAGTGAATCCTTTTTCAGCAACTCATTGTACATCGATGAGGCAAATCCACCTCATCTAAAAAGTAGGCCATCCTAATGGCATTTGAATGACCAGAAAATAATATAAATAGATTGGGCTGGAAAGGTATAATAGAATTCTACAGGTAATTTGTTACCATGGGAAACTCCTCCCTTGCCAGTGTGGCGTCATAAGTTGAATATCTTGCTTCCCCAATTATTTAGGCTATCTCCGGAAAAAAGTAAAAGCACTGAATTACAAGTTTGATTCCAAAAACCATTATGATTGGCTTAAAATTAGTCATTTTAGGTTTGGTAAATAAGCACCCCAAGTCTCTCTTCCCTCAAGCTGCTGAGAAATGCAGTGTCGCCTTCAGTATATTTTCCTCCTCTTTTTTTCTGTGCATAGGGAGGGTCACGGGGAACTGAACCTGTGCATTCTTGTGTGGCTTGCCAACGCTCACATGGTTACCACTGGTGCGCATTGTTAGGGATATCTGAATGAGCACTGGCCATGCAAGTTTTAACGTGATTGCCCGGGGGCAGTAGAGTGAAAGAGAGGAGGAACAGAGTGAGGGAGAGAAAGAGGGAGGGAGGGGGGGAAAGAGAGAGAGAGAGAGAGACTAATCCTAAAAGGATTGAAAGTTGCCCTACTCTTTGCTCAGGGTCCCTCCCCCTCACCCCCTCACTCACTCTGTTTTTTGGGGGATTGTGATGGGGGTGTATGTATGGTGGTTTGAGTTGGTTGGGTGACTGTGGGCTGTGGGATCTTTAAGCCGGTGTCTGATTTCTCCCTCCTGCTCCTCATTTGTTCTGCCATGTCTCTCATCATTTCTCCTCATTGTTTACCTTCCTAATGAGAGGGGCGGGAAGGCCCGATCCTGTGACAGACAGCTAGCTACATGCTCCCCTCTGCTCTCTCCCTCTCTCTGCTCTCTACCTCTCGCTAGCTCTGCTCTCTCTCTCTCTCTCTCTCTCTCTGTATCTCTGCTATCTCTCTTTGCTCTCTCTCCCTCTCTGCTCCCCCCTCTCTCTCTTTCACTCTTCCTTTTCTGCCTCTGCCTCTCTCATTGTACATGCATGTCTGTTTTTCACTGCTCTGTTCATGACACATTATGACTTCCTTTCTTGTTCCTGTTTAGTCATGTGAGCTGTCAAAAAATGTAAGTTGCAATGTAGCCTAATATTTGCACTCACTTGACAGTCAATTCGGAAATTGACTTCATGCCAATACCACAAAGAGGGCCTGGCCTATGAAAGTAAAGTGAACGTCAATTTTTTAAGATGATAAATTGCGTAATGCTTTGATGTTCAATATATGAAGTCCATTTTAAGAAATGTTAAAAATACGTATGACACGTTGCACTCTCAATACTTGGGTCTTGTCAAATTCTTTATTGAAGCACTAACGGTTTCACCAACGCCAACTTTAGTAATGGTGCCTTCAAGACTTACATTTAAAAGTAAGTCCTGTGTCTCATGTCAGGGACATCATGCCCATTTATCCATTTGTGTACAGAAAAAAATGAAGAAATTGTTAATTTCACTCAAAAATATCAAATTTGTCCATCTCTTAAAAAAGATTAGGTGCATGGAGCCTCTGTCTGGTGTTTTAGTCTATGGCAGCTGAGTGCCAGGCTGTTGAGTTTTGGTCATTCTCCTTTCGGTAAGGCTAGGTAATGATACAGTGTTGTTGAAGGCAGAAAGTGCTGGGCACCCTGGCTAAGTGACTACCCTTGACTCCCCCATTAAGTGCCAGTGTGGGACAAAGAGAAACTGAGTGCCAGGACAGTAGACAGGCCTTGTGTGATAAGTGCATGGTCCTCAAAATTGCTATCCTTCTGGCTGTGTTATTCAGATTACATTACAGGAGAACCGTTCCTTTTTTTTTTATCAACCACCTACTGTATGGGAAAACTGTACAGCAACTGCCTTTCAAACCTCTACATCTCACCAATTATTTTCATGGGATTATTCTTTTACTTGTCAGTTTGAAGCCAAATGATCACCATTTTGGAATGCATATACTAGGCTACTGTTACCTTTGGTTGTAGGCTAGCAGTTATTTGCATGGACAGTGAGTAGGCTAGCTACCTGTCAACCCATCTGACCTCCCAGTGCCCTGTTGAAGGCTGGCGTGCCTAGGACTACATGATGCTCGTGCCTCCATTGTGAGGAGAACACCAGGTGATATTTCAGACTGGGAAACTAGCTCTGTGTGAAACAGTACAGTACATCCCTATCCCACGTGTTTACATTACGGCACAGTATCAAGCAGCAGAGTCTCACAACACATCACACTCACTCACCCTGTTGGTCATGTGATCTCTAAGCACTTGTGGAGCTATTGCATAGTATAATAGGCCTGTTTCTTGTGATTGATGATAAATCATGCAAGATGGTTAATGGAAATGATGCAACAATGATCTATTAGTCAAAAAAGTCAGTTGATGAGCAGAGAGATTAAAACTAACAAAAAAGGCATCACAAATATGTTTTCAAGTCTCTTGAGCACCTTTGATAATGATGTTATAGTGCTTGCTGTAAATTTGCTGTAGATATTCACTTTAATGTAAACAAGATTTTGTTTTGTTTATTTCATGTGGTTTAATAATTTGGCATGTTATTGCAATAGTAATAAGTATGGGAGTTAATGACCTACTTTCACTTATGGTATAGGCCTACAATTTAGAGGAGCCGACTAGGTTAATGACAATGCGTTCATAATTTTTATATTTTAAAAATCATGCAGTTTAGTTTGATATATATATATGCATTTGAAGCTAAACTGATATGGGAATGTTTTATGCATTCTGAATGATTAGGATTCCAACATGGATTAATTTTCCTATGATGTTTTGCATCAAATGTTTTAAGTGTTTACATAGCCTGGACTTATTGCCACTAATTCTGTAAATAGAGCCGAGATTTGAATTTCATGATTAGAATTTTATGGTTTTAATCAGAAGATTATTCATATGGGTTACTATTTCACAACACAATTTCATCTATAGTAATGTGTGGATGGGACGGCATGCATAGCACCAGTCTTACTCATACGTATTATCATGTGCATATTATTATTCGAATAGACGTTTTGACTTCTGTGGTCGGGTCTCATTCCGTTTCAGCTCCGTCAAAGAAATGGCACGGCACCACGTACATCAATAATATAGTAATTTAATCTGCATGGGAGTTTTCATTGTAGTAGACCTATATACTCCATTGACTAATGTAGTGGAAATCTCTCAATTGAAAGTTTTTACAGTAGTAGCCTATAGGCTACACCTCGGTGAAAGAATGTTTGAAATACTTTTGAAAAAATATAGCCTATTTAAAACTTGCCTATCGGCTATTTCGTTATTAATGGCATAGATAGGACTATGTTATTTTTTGAAAACTATTTTCACCATTATTTCGCAATGTGCAGTTAAACCTGCTGTTATGGAAATCTTTAAAATACAATATTGAGCCTCAAAACTAAAATTCCATGTGCACGATAAAATCTTGCATGACAAACCATGATCATTTGATTACTGTCTCCAACCAGAGTTCCGCATTAAGGTGAGCACCTTACCTCTGTGTATTTCCACCATTGCGTAATGCTTCACTTTTACGCGTGTATCCAAAAAAGAAAAAACAGCCACTCAATCCTTGACACCGACTATAAACACATAGATAAAGTATTTTTGAGTTTAAAAACTTTAAAATTAGGTGCTGGTCTTCTTGCGTAGTACTATAGCTGTAGCATACACGCCATAGGTATCTTTCTGGGAGAACGGATTGCCCCCCTATGTATTGCAGATGTGCAAGCTTTGAGATCTGTTGCTATTACCGCGCATGCAGGTGTTGATCATGGGTGGATTTTGCAAAGCCCATTCCACAGCCACAGGTTTTTCCTACCAAAGGCAGAGGGAGAAAATACCGACTCCGTGTGCCCATGCTTTCTGTCAACTTGGGGGATTTTATGCATCATCGTTTTAATAAGCACCGACAACATACGCGACCTTCTCCATTCATGCCAGCTAAAGAGACAAACCTTACACCCCCACCCCTTGAGTGGCCCTGATCCCTGGTTTTACGGGCTTAGCATTAAGAAAATTCTACTGCAATTTGGGATTAGGTCCAATACTCTTTTCACAATGGGATTTTGCTATTTGATATCTTGATACTTGTGTGCGATCGATCCCATTGACTTTGACAGGTCTAGGCCTATATATGTTGGGCGCTTGAGTCATACAATAGTTGGAGCAAACGTGTGAGATTAATCAATAAATATCGTTTTTTATATTTTTTTCCTGGCCATTGTAATATGCATTGGGCCTGTTTGGCCCTGACAAAAACTTAATTGACTTGCCTATTGGAATTGACCTTGAATTAATAATATTAGCCTTATTTCGTTCATAGCCAAAGCCTACCATATAAAATGGCACCTATAATTTGTGTGAATAAATGTAAAGTGCAAACCTGTTGTCATTCGAAACGCTCATGATTTGGCCATTCTAAAGATCCAAAGAGGATGTTACAATGCCTTCGTTTGATATCACATTTAGTTAACTAATGTTCTTGACAGTCCTTTGATTATTTGCTCGTGATTTATTATTGCAGCTCCGGCTACAATTAGAGTTTATTTTAATATGAGCTCAACAAAGCACCAGCCGAGGCGGTTGCAGTGGAGACAGACGCCTCATGACGGTCTCAACAATTAATCCCGAATATAAATATAATTTATATTTTCCATTCTTTATGCACATCTATCTATTGAAAAACGTTTTTTGTGTTTTTATTTTAGGTTATAGGATATAGATAGATGGTCGATTCCACCTCCAGTTAAATTCATATAAAACTTTATTTGAGAGGAGAGCCTCGTTTGGATGAACTGCACTATTATTCTGAAATGGAAATCCAAGTGAGGATTATGTCATTCATTAATATTCATGAAAATATATTACACGGTTAAATCAGAGCCTCTTTTTACCACTTTTGGAAAGTATTCCGCTACTATGGGAAAAAAATGCTTAAATTTGTATAAACGATGGTGTTGTTCACAAACAATTACAGGCAAAATGACAACGTTGAAAGGTGATTTTCTCTGAAGACCCACACAGGGTCCAAAATGCTTTACTACCGAGGGCAAGCAGTTTTCTTGTTATTTTAATCAATCACATAGGTTACACTAAAGCTATATTCGGTTTTAAGACGTTACATTTTGTTTTAGGTAATCTCATTAATTTTCTTAGTTGCCATTTTTTCATGTAGGCCTAGTTCCCAACCCACTTTACGTCATCGCTTTTGAATGGAAAATTGTTAATTCACGCGCTTAAAGATTCTCTCAAGGGTTAGTTTTTTTCATGAGCGAAATAAACACTGAGACCTGTTTAAATTTCCCTTTTACGGTAGCCTACATATTTTGTTTTTATGCAAACGCAAAATCTACTAGATGCAAATTAAATTAAGAACAACGTAGACCTACACCTAAGTAGAGCATTCAATGTAATGTTTTTTTTTTAATTAAGTATAACTTTTTCCAATTGTGGGCTCTCACGTGGTATAGATTTATTTAAGCATTTGAAGGGGAGGGGTTTTCTTGCAATCCTCGCAATTGACTGGTTACCCCTGTCGCCTGTAAGGGCGCACGGGCGCTTGGATTGGACGAAGTGGGCTGTTCTGCATGTGTTTTACGTTCATAGAAGGGCAGGGTAGGCAGAAGGTGATCAATCTCCATCGGTCAACATTGGCAATCACCTTACCATAGTGCAAGACGCACAAGATAATGCGATTGATTTGATTTTTATTCTATTTTTTTCCAATTGTGAAATTTTCCTCTGACGCTCAACTGGGGTTCGAAGTGGAAAACTGCGTTGGTTGATGTAAACTCCTTATTTGCAGTTTGCGTATTTCTCATCCATTTGTGCGCGCAGCTTCTTATGGTTGTCTCGCTTTCAAGAACATTTTCTCCATGTGGATATTCTTGATGTACGGGATCTTCTTGGCTTGACTACAAATAAAGCAAGTAAGAAAACAGGATCCCAAACGCAAGGTGAGTGGTAAATGCAAAGTTTTCGTTGTCTTATATAGGCCTGTGTAGTTAGTTTAGGCTACTTCCTTCTGGGTTGTTATTCGTCATTTTGATGGAATTATTTATACTATTGAGGTTACTGTAATCTATTCATATTCTTCTAAAACGATGTATTTGTATTTGATAAGACTACGAAGTTTGTATTTAGGTGCAACTTGCGTTGGAAACGGTTGTGCGCTCATTGGAAATGGTCGTTGTAAAGAATCACGCTCGTCAGGGGAAGCTATCAAGAATTATCTGACAGTAAACTCCCCATTGGAAATTCAGTTTTTATGGTAAACTAATATCCTAAATGCAACTTCTGGTTTGGTTGTGCGCTTATTATTTGAATGGAAAAACTGAGGCCTGACAAGACACACGGAATGTATATCTTTGAGGTGTTGTTAATTTATTTTGCTCATAAGACCTTTTCTTATAATGGTATCCCTGGGGCTCTCATCTGAATCGCAATAGAGTTAATTTTGCACAGAGTTTTTCGCCATTTACATTTGCTTAAACTCCTTCCTGCGGTTATGGAAATACAGTGAAGTATTTACGCCTCAATACAAATCCATCAGCTGGTCCGTGTCCACAGCGTGGGCCCAAGTAGGTCTATTTAGAGGCCAAATACATTGTAGCCAGTCAATGAAGTTAAAAAAACAAACCTATTTGTTTCAACCTTTACATTAAGGCACCCCCTCCAATTACTGAAACGCGTCTACATATGATATCATATATGCCATCAGGTCTGTTGGTTTGATTTGAAATCTGGATTTGAATATTTTTCTAACTTGATACGCTTTGGAGGATATTTAAATCGGATACACAGCTTATTATCAGGGTATAACCATGTAATAATAATGATAACAACGATTAAAATGCATCATTAGTGTTATTTATTCTATTTAAAAAAAATCTAGGATAAAAACAACCATTTGTTAATATGTGACATCTGGTCTCTGCTGAAAGAGAATGTTCCATTAGGCAATCGTGTAGAACACACTCCAGAAGATGTGGATATTATATAGGCCTAGAATATTTATTTGTAAAATATAATGTCATGCAATAATTTGACAAGCAGCCAACTCCATTTTCATTTCAACATGAAACTTTGGACAAGTTGTTATTTTACGCAGGCGTAGCATGTCGGCCCTACATAGCCTATAGGCCTAGACAAACTACGTATGAAGTAGGCGAAAGTGGTGCTGATTATGTCATAAAATGGCCAACGTTAATAGTGAAATGGATTATAAGGCAGTTTGTGTGTAGTTTATGGGTGCATCTGTGATTTATGCAGGCTGTTATGACTCTTGACATGTTTGCGAACCCAATTATCTAGGTCCAAATGCATGCTTTATTTTATTGATCAAAGTCATTCATCTTATCTCGCAGGCCTCTCTATGCAAAGAAAATGTGCGTAATGGCGAATGTAATGTTTTTAACAGTGGATGCATTTATCAAAAAAAGGGTTTAGAGATTGGCCATAGGAGTCATGCGTCAAATGGAATTAATACACGACTGGCGACAGATTTCATCCGTAATTATTTCTTTACTGTAGTGATGGATGACTGCAACCTGAGTTTATAATTGGATATCATTTAGCCACGTTAACGCGTCATGTCATACTTTGTTTGAAACCTTTGTAAACGGCTAATCTTTGGATTTTTGGAGAGGAAATCGGCTTTTTGATTCACTTTTGACACGACTCGGGTGAAAGTTGGAATTCTCAATCAAAAAGTCCTATAGGCTACTGGAATTTAACAAGTTTTTGAAATTGGAAATATAAGTTGTCTTTGATATTGTCTCAGGCTATTTCCAATTGAATTAACCATCATTTGAATATAGGGCCATTTTAATTATTAAAAGCAAATGTAGTTTGCTGAATTGTTCTTTGTAGGCTACTAAATATAAACGAGTAACCAACAGAAATATATATTTTCACATTCTACTCACAATGCGTTTTCCATTGCAGGATTTCATCAAGGGACTGCAACATCGGGGGAATCGAACTTTTCCGCACCGACTTTGGTTTCCCCGTTTCCGTTTCTAGCATGATGTCATACCTCAAACAGGCCCCGTACGGCATGAACGGAATGGGGCTCAGCGGTACGGCCATGGACCTACTGCACCCATCAGTGGGGTATCCAGGTAAAACGCCCCCCAAACACTTCACACTAACTGTGCCAAATCTGAATCACCTGTGACGTTATATTGGATAGTCGTCTGTTGCTCATTATTGATAAATATAGGACCGGGTAGCACACACTGCTCTCCGGCAATACATTCAATGTGCATTATCACACTTCCAAATGCACGGAAACGCAGAATTAAACACAAGTTGGTGTCAAATTATAGGATGGTATGATTTAATAACAAGATTCATTCCTTCGCACTATTTTCCGTTTCCACATGTTACATGACTAAGTAACTGTTAGACCTAGTGTGATTACAGTGAAGGCCTATTGTAGTGCAGAATATTATGTGATTTAAACCTGTTTTTATATATAGTCCAATATATATATCATTCACGGGTTATTTTCGTTTTGAATAAACACTTAAATCTGAAGCTAGCTATTTCTGAAATATATGGAAATATGAGATGGAAGCTTTGAATACTTATATTGAACCTCGTTTGTTTTGGTGTTTTTTTTTTCATTTCGTTTTATTATCAGATCGAAATGGCTTCGAAGAGTTTCCATTGACAGGTTTCTATTCCATTTCAGCGCATCCGAGGAAACAGCGGAGAGAGAGGACAACTTTTACTCGCACCCAGCTGGACATTCTGGAGTCCCTTTTCGGCAAGACGCGCTACCCAGACATTTTCATGCGGGAAGAAGTCGCACTGAAAATCAATTTGCCTGAGTCTAGAGTCCAAGTTTGTACAGAATTGCAATTATTTAGTTACTACTGTACTGTAGCCTACACTTGTTTGTGTGAACTTGTGGGCCATTTGTGGGAACTTTCTGAACTTGCAGTGGAAAACTGCAGCGACCAGGACAAGGCCTATTACTGCACCTTTCAATCAATACTTTACCTTTTATTTAGGATTTTAATGAGTTTCAACACAGTTGAGTATTTATTTGGGCTAAATGTTAAGCCTACACTGCAATTCAACTCTTAGCTGCAATTGTACACTACTCGAATAAACAATATGCATAATCTGTTATCATAACTGGTTATGATAGTTCAACAAATAGTTCAACAATTCCATGTTTTAAAATATAATTTATGTTCAGCTCTCACATAAGGGCCGTCTTAAGAACTTATGAGCCCCCTTTTGAAATGGGTGTGAGAGCCTTTATGTAACCAGCTTTTGTACCCCTCTCACAGGCTTACTGCAATTATGGCAGCTTCCTCTAGAGTTTCACTGATTTAGCTGAGAAATGTGCACGGTATGCAGGGTAGGCAGCCAAGCCTGTGCAGAGGTAGCCTGCAAATCGAATGCTGACTGCACAACAGCTTCATGTCATTTCCAAGTGTTTGCAATGCCTAAAATGGGATAGGAGAATCAGTGAATAAAGAATAATGTGGTTTTGTTGACCTACAAGAAGATATGACCGATTGGTTGACAGAGTTGATATCAGTTATGCCTTTGCAATGAAGTACTATGTATGCCACTAATTGTACAAATTACAAAGCATTCAATATTATCAAATGGAAATAGTTATTCAGTTTGTCGCAAGTTGGCATGACCAGTTTGACAACTGCTTACTCAATCAATGTTTTGCAAATTAGTTTGGACAGCTGACATACAGCATTTTAAAGTTGACCCTTTGCCTCTTGTTGTGCAGGTATGGTTCAAGAACAGGAGAGCCAAGTGTCGTCAGCAGGCCCAGAGTGGAAACAATGCTAAAGTCCGGCCTGCCAAGAAGAAGTCCTCTCCAACCAGGGAGAGCACAGGCTCAGAGAGCAGTGGTCAGTTCACCCCTCCGGCAGTGTCCAGCACCGGCTCCTCTTCCTCTGCCTCGTCCGGTGGCTCTCATCCCTCCGGCCACGGAGGCCAAGGCCTGAGCAACACTTCTACCTCCGTCACCGCCCCAGTGTCCTCCATCTGGAGCCCTGCGCCCATCTCCCCGGCCCCCGCACCACCCCCTGTCCCCGACCCCGCTCCCCCAACCAGTGCCTCCTGCATGCAGAGGTCTGTGTCAGGTACTGGAGGCACGTCCTCCTACCCGGTGTCCTACAGCCAGACAGCGGCGTCCTATGGGCAGGGCTACCCCGCCCCGGCATCAACAGGCTCCTACTTCGGAGGGGTGGAATGCAGCTCGTACCTGGCCCCCATGCACTCTCACCACCACCCCCACCATCCGCACCAGCTCAGCCCCATGACGGGCTCCTCCATGTCTGGCCACCCGCACCACCACATAGGGCAGACCTCAGGGCACCACCACCATCACCACCCCCACCACCACCAGGCCTACAGCGGGGCCGGCCTGGCCTTCAACTCCTCAGACTGTCTGGATTACAAAGAACAAACGGCCGCGGCCGCAGCCTCTTCATGGAAGCTCAACTTCAACACCACCGACTGCTTGGACTACAAAGACCAGGCCTCCTCCTGGCGGTTCCAAGTCTTGTGACTTTTTTTCCCCCTTTCAAATAAGTATTTTTGTTTTGTTTTTTTGTTGAAGAGCTTTTTTCTTCAAAGCATTAAGAAGTTAACTAATAGTAGAGACAATTATCAAGCCTTTTTTAAGTTAATGTTTGGAAAATTCAAGTAACGCACAGATGAAAAAGCCTGTCCAAGTGGCATCTTCTTTGACCATTTTATGAATCAACAAGCTTGAATTGGATCCACTCACCCATACTTTGGGACATCAAGGAATATTTTTCTACACATGAACTCTGAAAACTGCCCTCCAACAAGTTCAAAGTATGTAGTTTATCCCTTTGAGTTAGAATAGTTTTTTCAGGATGGAGCAAGAGCACTGTGTTATGGATTCTCCATAAATATTCCCAAGAACGAGCAATTGAGGGTGAACCTTTGTCACAAAATTTGTTTTATGGAAAAATATGATATTTTATGCTCATGTATTTGATATAGGCCTACCCATTAGAGACCATTTCAAATTAGAAATTAAGATGCGGCTATTGTTTTCAGTTTGCTGATATTCAAATTTATGTTAATTCCAACTTGAATATTGTTCATTGTCCGGACTGTAGTGTTGTATTTTGGAAGTTTAATTGCAGCACTTGTTTATAAGGTCAAAGATTTTGCTATTGTTCTTTACGAAGAAAATGTGAATTAGACACGCAATGTCAGTATTCCAATGAAATTTAAAATGTACATGCGTGTCTTTATAATAAAGATTCGTTTAAAACACGATTGGTTTTTCCAATGCAAAGAGTGTTCTTATCTGAATGTAGTGGTGCCTAGTGGGTGCTTTTTTTGGCAGGTTTAGATTACATTCATTTAAATACTTTGACGGCCCTCAGAACTTTGTTAAGGAACTTTATTAAGGAATGAACATATTTAAAAAGTAGTATATTGTAAACAAATGTAATTTTAAATTTTAAATTCAAAGGCTAATAATGGACATGGCCTAAAGATGGTTTTATTTCTTTATCCATGTGCCACTTTATTGCCATTATGATTAGGGCTCTATGTTTTGCGCAATCATGTGACATGCCTTGATTTGAACATGTATTTATAGCTTTTTCATCAAACTATCCTCTTTTCATGTCAGATATTCCAGCACCATCCTTAAACAATTGCTTACATTTTCGGAGTATTTCTCATTTTTGCATCAAGCTTAAAATGCAGATAACATCTTGCTATGTCATATGATCACGCAAAACACAGGGCCCTAATTATGATATATTTTCATTAACCCCCTGAGAGAAGTTGTAATTTTTATATAAATGTTGATGAGACAAAATAGCACGACACATTTTATTATGAACACGCTCATTTTTACCTCCTGTTCAACCTGTCTCCTTTCATGTCAAATCGAAGACAGACAGGTATGTTATTTTGACTTAACATTCGGTGAAAACAAAATAAAATAACCAAAATCATGCCCTTAGATTGTCCCGTTTTATAATAGGCCTGCTTCATTGATATAGGGTATTCATTAACAAGTTTGTCTTTTTAAATTGAAGTGCGGCCGCAAATGGGAACGAAATGGGCCTACGAATGAAAATTGCAATAGGCTGTCGGTACTTATCATTTGTGTTACATAAAGTCACATATTTGTAGTGATCCTTCGTCACAAAATGCATAATAACTTCCAGGTTTTGCGTGTATTTGTTTTGAGGATTTCCCAAGAGATATGTAATTATAATCCACACTAAGACGTCAATCTCCATTATGCATTCTCGGATGTATTTAATAACACCCCAAATTATGTTCATGTTTATTTTGGGCTCTGTGATTTAATTTGAGGGACTGTCAAATGTGTGTGTGTGTGTGTTTTTGTTTTTACTATAAACACGGAACATTTTGGGGGACATAAAAAAATAGGTTTAGGGGTTATGGTTAAGGGTTAGGGGTTAAGGAAAATAGGATTTTGAATGGAAATCAATTGTTTGGTCCCCACAAGGATAGTAAAATGAGTGTGTGTGTGTGTGTGTGTATGAATGTGTATATGTGGTGCAAATTGTAATATTCCTATACTTAAAAGCATTTCCACTACTAACACAACGCAGGATATTCCTAACACAATCCCTCCAGTGGCCCAAAGACGCATTTTCCTTGGCCACCAGCTCAATGAGTAAACTTCACATAGGTTCAATCAAAACATATTCAGATTAGCAAACATGTATCCTGGCATGCTGAGCATTTGTCTTTGCATGTTGACAGTAATGTATAATTTTGTTGATCCAAGACACAAAAAGAGGACAAATCACGATTTTAATTAACAGAAATCCCTGCTCTTGCGGTGTTCCAAGCCACAGTCGACCAGCTGGACAAACAGGTTTGGGTAAACATGGCGCCCAGTAGGAGTAGCTGACATGACGTGTGTTTGCCTGGCTGTCTCCCGCTGGGCAGTGCCAGTATGCCGCCACCAATCCCCCCCCCCATGCAAACAGGCCTGAATTTACTACATTTGCATCCAACAAGGAAGAACTAATCTCCAGGCCATGTTCAAGGAATCATGGCGGCTCATTTTGCTGAGCCGTCCCTTCCCCAAACACCTGTTCTGATGTCCCATCACTACAGCAGCCAACTGCTCCTATGGATTTGGGCAGTATTGTTCAGATGTGGAAACTTTGACAACACAATGTGGGGACAGTGTGCTGTATTGTCGTTAATGACAAATGGCATTGTCCTACTAGACTCACGTTGTCCTGTTAGATTATCACAGTTTGATCAACTGTAACGTTTGCTTTGATGGTATACTAAAAAGTACGACTTTTATAATACTTAACTGCTTATGATTAGAATTGAAGTCGCCATCTAAACTATTCCGACCGTCATGACTTGGGGAATCTACATAGATCTACAGTCAATCTACATTTTTAATACATATCAAGTGGCCTGTCCTTTCACACAACCAAAAACAGCTAAGTACAGAAAGCAGGTTATAAACTTGGGTCAATTTAGTTGACATTGCTTTAAATGGGAAATATCCTTATCCTCACCCGGTCCTTACCCTCAGTAACGCCTAAAGTAGACACTCTTGAGTCCTATCGCAACTAGAACCAGGTGACACTCTGACCTTGGCGGCCTAACTCAACCTCGGTCTAAATAATTCACAGAGGATGTGGCAGCCAACAGCGAACGGAGCTACTTCCTTGATTGCCTTGGAACCTGCCGGTGACCTGGGTGCGCGTAGACGAGGCGTCTGTCCGCCAGCTGAACCGCGACAGTCGTCTAAAGTTTGCATGTGGAGGGCTGGCCGAGTGTGAAGGAAGGGAGATCCGCAGAGAGATGGCTGGATACAGGCCCGTCCAGGGCTCAAATAGTATTTGAAATCTTTCAACATCTTCCAAATCCTTTGAGCATTTGCTTGAACCTGCCTGGAGTCCCAGATGGGTGTGGTTTGAGGGTTTGGAATATTCCATTGGTTCCTTTGTGCCAGACAAGCTCAAGCACAGCTCAAGTATTGGAGTGATTTGAACCCAGGTCTGATACAGGCTGTAGCAATTACAATCAGGTGCAGTACAGGAGGCTCCACTCATGCCATCTGATTGTGGGCCTCTAAACAACAGCTATAATCAAATCTGTGAATGAGTATATGAATCAAATATATCTGTGAATCTCCGTCTGAAAGATTAACAGCTATACCTCAATGTTTTCCAACCTGATTTGACTTGCTCCTCCCTTGGCTACAGAAAATTGCCAGCGTGTTGTTGTAATTATGATGTAACTAGGTAGGAGAAGGTTCAGAAGCAGTTTTGTTGGAGTTGAATTGCTAAGATTTGAAGTGCATTGAATTGTCTTCAGAGAGTCATATTTAAGTGATGAGGTCTGTCGTGTAATGTACACACCCCGCAAATGGTATTTAACCATTTATTTGCTTTCTCTCAACCACCTTGTCAAACCTCCGTCATACCCTAAGGCTGACGAACCTCTAAAAGCTCCTCCAACCCACTCTTAATATGTTTATCTAAGAGAAAATACAAAATGGAGGGCTCCTTTCCATCCGACCACATCTTCCTCAGTCACAACCCAACAAACAAAACAACACAACAGCAGTGCTTCTGCATGAACGAAACACCAAAAAGGGGTGAAAAAAAGCCAAATCATGGCTTCCGATATTGTGCACTTTGCCACTTCCAGCATATAGCCTCCTTGTGTATATTTTCATACGGAAATCCCCTTAGCATGGCGGGTAAATAGATTAGGATACAGTGGGGGATTAAGGATCGCCGTGCACCGCAGTCTCGCTAATCCCAAGAGCAGACTGTCAACAGCCCCTGACATGTCCGGGACGGGACTCCTTCTTCTCACACAAAATGGCTCCTTCCTTCGCTACTTAAAAAGCAAATCTGGGGCCTTCCCGTCATGAATATTCCCCCACTTGTTATTCTATCACGAGGAGTTGAGGACAGTTCACGATTGAAACAATTATTCACTTGTGTGGTTTTGGGTGTTGTAACTTTGTAGTAACTTTGTCGATATGGAAGTACAAGTTTAGTACACTCAAATGTAGTATGTATGAGATGCAATGGTTTTCACGTAAACATCCTTCATTCCTACCACTGTATTTCAGTTCAAATACAGTGCATTTCAATATATAGTACAAGAGTTCAATGTATCAGAACAAAAACACAGTGTGTATCATGAAGGATACCCTGACATGGAAGCACTACCTCCAAGTGCCCCTTCCAGCTGAGTATCTGTGAGCTAAAGCAGGGCCTCTCCTTGAAACAAACGGCGATGGGGAATCTCTTTGTCGGGCCGTGCCTAAGCCTAATCTAATGATTCAGATGACTGGGGGCCGTACTTAGTGGGATAGCCAGTGGCTCGGTTCAAACAAACCCATACGGGTGGAAGTTTCCCAAGGATAAAAAAAAAAAACGTTTTCAATTCTAGCGCCTTCCAGGCAACCCCCATTAACTTCAGTCTTGGAGTGCCAGGAGGAATGCGAGAGCTGGGCATTTTGCTGAGCTTGATTGAAGTCAGGTTTAAAGGGACTAATTCATTACACTACACCCAAAAAGAGCTCTTTACTGGTGTTGTATTTGGGGCCTCAATCATTTAAACTTGGTAACCAAATAGCCTCAAAGAAAACATAATTTCCCATATCAAATTTCTGACGATGTTTAACGTTTCAATAAATCAAAAAATCCCTTCTGCCACTTCATATAAACGTACTTACAGAACATTTTATTTTGGACTCCCTTTAAAACCAGGTTTCATTGACTTGGGCTCAGAGTGTTGACATTACTCCCGTAATGCCACACACACCACATGTATTCCCGGGGCTCCCGAGTGGCGCAGCGGTCTAAGGCACCGCATCTCAGCGCTCGAGGCGTCACTACAGACAGCCTGGTTTGAATCCAAGCTGGATCACAGCTGGCTGTGATTGGGAGTCCCATAGGGCGGTGCACAATTGGCCCAGCGTCGTCTGGGTTTGGCCGGTGTAGGCCGTCATTGTAAATAAGAATTTGTTCTTAACTGACTTGCCTAGTTAATTAAAGGTTCAATTCAAAATGAAGAAATGATAATTATGCCCCATTGACGCTCCTGATAAAATGTCAGTCTTTGTTGTTTGAACAGGTGCATTTTTCTCAGAACTGTCACTCATGGAGTGGCAGTGCCTCAAGTTTTCTCACCAGACGTTTGGCTGATTTGATTTTCACTAAGTGACTCATTTTCCTTCCTGGAATATATATTGTGCTGTGTGCACATGAGTGGGCCTTACACAATTGTTTTACACTTACACACACGAAAGCGAAAGAACGCTCCCGTCTTTCTCACAAAGGAATCCTAGAAGTTTTTGTGGCAAAAAAAGAGGACAGGAGTGAGGTCTTTGATCTTTGATAGGAGTTCAGTTAGGCCCCTCTTTCGGCCTAGTTGTAAGATGAAGCCTCGCTCTGTGATTTGCCTTGTGGTCACATGGACTTCTAAGGGATCAATGGACACCTATGTTACGACTTGCCATAATTGACACTGTGTTGAACCAGTTATTTAATGATTACAGTGAATTGCATCCGCTCTCCTCTCAGTTTCCAAGTCAGTATCTCGACGTGTTAGTCCTCCATGGCGTAACATAGCTTTTAAGGTATTCTACTTATTGTGGCATGGCAAAGAGACAAATCAGTATTTGTTTCTGGTTGACGTTGTTTAGGTGTTTTGTGGCGTGTCCTCACGTGTGGGTGCGTACGGATCTGAAGAGCCCTTCGGTGGTGGTGGTGTCACCATTTGATTGACAGGCCAGCTCAACACTAGAAACCTGGGATTAAGGTTGGCCAAGCATAAACAAACACTGCTATTTTAGGGGCCCAAAGGCAGCAACCAACATGTCCAAGAGACATTTGACTACCTTCATGTGTCACTTGTACTTTTCTCCACTCTTGTTTAGGTAAAGCCATTGTAACACATTGGAGTTTGACTACCTAGCGCCCTCCCAGGGTTTGAATAACTGCTTTGCCCAGGGGTGTAAGGTTCATGTTAGGGCACCCCCATAAAGGTTGAGAATGTTTCCATGGGTACTCCTAGAAACAGTGGTAGCGGTAACCACTATAATTGAGGGCATCGCCAGAAATCTACGTACAATTCGAACAATGCATTCTCAATTGACATTATCAGTTGCTTTCTGTTGTTTGTCAATGGACATTTGAGTTAATTTGTTATAGTGGTCTACTTTGGACTTGGAAATCAGTGTCACTAATGTCACCCATTCCCTTAAGTTACTTTTTGAGGATGGTCTTTAGTGTTTAGTCTTTAGTGTTTTTTAAGTCATGGATTTACCTTCAAAAGCTGCAGATTAGGATGAGATTTATTTCCGATTAAACCATAACCTCTCCTTGTACCGAGAGGATGTCATTGCCGATATGTAGATATGAGAGACAGAGACAGAGATATGGGAACAGAGACAGAGAGAGAGACAGAGAGACAGAGAGAGAGAGACAGAGACAGAGAGAGAGAGAGAGAGAGAGAGAGAGAGACAAAGAGAGTGAGACAGAGAGAGAGAGACAGAGAGAGAGACGGAGATATGGGAACAGAGACAGAGAGAGAGACAGAGAGAGAGACAGAGATATGGGAACAGAGACAGAGAGAGAGAGAGACAGAGAGAGACAGAGAAATGGGAACAGAGACAGAGAGAGAGACAAAGATATGGGAACGGAAGAAGGAGAGGGGACCGTTTAGATTTAGAGTGGATAACGAACAATAATGGCGCTCATGAGAGGATCAGATATGACTGATCTTATTCACAAATGTAACACGGGATATGCACTAATCTTATTTATTTAAGAGCTTTAAAGGCTCACAATGAGGGCTTTAGGCTAAGGAGAAATCTGCTCTTATCATTAGTTTAGAGGGAAGGCCGATTATGAGCAAATTATAAAACAAAGAATTAAGTCAGGGAGCCCAATCTAGATGAGATCTCAGTTAAATAGAATCAATTTTGAAAAGTGCACCGACATATGGACTTCACCCCAGGAGACGCTAATGCACAGACACACACACACACACACACACACACACACACACACACACACACACACACACACACACACACACACACACACACACACACACACACACACGCACACGCACACGCACACGCACACACACACTCCTAACCAAGGATGAATGCCCTTGACTCAGCAATACGCTATTATACTATTCTTGCACCTTCACACTGATTTCTATTTGACCATCATTCTGAAGGTGGTTAAAAGACTACCTGAAGCACAACTCTCCATTAAGCATAAAAACCACATGTAATTACATTCCACATCCCACCGTTGGCTCTTCTATGACCAAGCTACTAATTGAACCCACTATCTGTCAGTCATCCTCAAAGAGCCATTAGGACAATGGAATCATCAAATCAAAATCAAATGTATTTATATAGCCCTTCTTACATCAGCTGATATCTCAAAGTGCTGTACAGAAACCCAGCCTAAAACCCCAAACAGCAAGCAATGCAGGTGTAGAAGCACGGTGGCGAGGAAAAACTCCCTAGAAAGGCCAGAACCTAGGAAGAAACCTAGAGAGGAACCAGGCTCTGAGGGGTGGCCAGTCCTCTGGAATGTACAGCTTCGAGGACTTTAAGGCACCTTTTGGGGCCCTCATGACTATCCACATTTCCGATCACAATGTGTGCTACCCCTTCATTCCCCTCTGGAATGTCATCATCGTTATTCAAAACATCTCAAACGAACAAGCAACCCTTCCTCCTTCCCACACCTACCCCTCTCTCCTACCCCCCCACCTCTCTCACCCTAAAAACACCGTTTCTCTTGACTTGAACAAAAATAAGCACTTCTTTGGATTGGTCCCATTGTTTCTGGGAAAACAATGGAATTGCATGGGGACCAACTCTTTGGGTTTACCTACCCGACCCTGCACAATATTGGATGGGTGGTGGTGGGGGGCTAGATCTGACTGAACAAGAATGGGGTCACCCCCTGTACCTCTCCCTCTGTCCCCCACTGGGTCGGTTAATTTACCCTCAGTGGCTAATTAAACGAGGGGGGCGGTGCTCTGGGTGAAACGTCAATGCCCCCCCCCAACCCCCTCGTCCCCTCCTTGCCCCTGTCGCCGCCCCCCTTTGTTGTCTTAAAAGTGGCCGCGGGAGTGTTAATAATTTGTCACTCTCTGTTCTTTTTTCCCCCTCTCTCTCGGTCACTCTCCCTCTCCTTCTCATGTCTCTTAAGTGATCGGGATGGGGTCCTTTTAAGACCTCCCTCCTCCCTGTCCTCTGTCTTTCCATTCTATCCTCTTTCATGGTCCAGGGCCCCTAGCCCCACCTTTTCAATTTGGCCTGCTCTGCAGTGGCCCTTGGAGGGGGAGTGGACTAGAACTGTTGCTATCTCTGATGTTCTGTGATTTGGTGGTTGGTGGTTGGTGGTGGGATGGGGGGTGAGGTGGGTTTTGAAGGGGTAGCACACATTGTGATCGGAAATGTGGATAGTCATGAGGGCCTCAAAAGGTGCCTTAAAGTCCTCGAAGCTGTACAAGTTGCAAGTTATGTCTGTAACCTCGAAGCTATACAAATTGTAAGTAAGTTATAACTAGAACTTTGCAGAATATTTCTAAATGGGAATTCCACTCTCTCCTAAATGAGCCTGTTTCTACCGAAAGCAGGCGTTTCTCGGCTGCTTCTCGGCTGCTTCAGGCAATGTAGACTAGGCAAAGCAGCCAGCCAGTCGCAGGGTTGCCAAAAATTGAATTAAGTCAGTTGCCAGACTGGATAAGGAATTGGATTCTCTTTCTCCTCTCTGTTCTGTTATCCCCCTGGACCAGATCCTGTTGCCCCTGGGAGGGGGGGGGGGGGGGGGGGGGGGGGGGGGGGGGATGGAAGGGGGGGTTATGGGGCCAGGTGGCAGGGTGCTGACAGAGAGCCACAGAGAGCCAGACCTCTGCCAGGTCTCCTACCCTTTGGCCCCTGACACCGACTGGAGGCCCAGGGCCCACGTCGAGACACACCTGCCCCAGAAACGCTGCGCCGTCTCGGGGTTGCCAGCTGCAGCTGGCCTGGGCCCTCCGTCTGGATGCCTGGGTCTTACACTTTGGTGGTGGTGGCTATTCATCTTCACAGGATGCGCCAACTGGCTATCATACACTCAGGCCACTGGACCCAGTTGGACAAGGATCTTGATATCAGTACTTAGTGATATCAATAGCCTATATTAACTCAAATAGAATCTATTTTGCTGGTAGCAACTTACGTGTGCCTGCCTGGTTGTTTCATGCAGGCACAATAGTATTAAAGGGATTCCATGAATATGTATGGATTGACCAAACGGTCCTGAATTTATGAAAAATCCCCATATTTAATCATGACTAAATTGATGCATTCCATTTTTTCTCATTTTTCATTTTCTTTGTCTCCTAGTTCTTGAGTTTGAGTATTAAACCCATCACTGGGCTGGTCCCGTGGGAGTGGGTTTGGGCCTTGGCGCTAAGGACCATCGGACACCAAAATACACTCCCCCCCCCTCGTTCTTTTTTTATTAACATTATTATGTATTCCACCCAAGAATGATTTGGAATTTAAATTCCTCTATAATTGGGCCTATATTTTCACTGTCTGCCATGGTTCTGCTGCTTATCAGTGAGGGGTAAGAATTAAGACCACATAGGGAAACTAAATAACATTTTTTTAAAGCCGGGAGACTTAAGTAGAAAATTGGCTTAGCATGCAGATAGCAAACTCAACAATAGGAACATATATATGGAGCTCAGGAGTGATTGAAGTCCCTGTCTTTCTGATGAACAAAGTGTTTGATATTTCTCCACGGCTCTTACATAAACTGCTAACTTGATTTCACACCGTCGGATCTGAGTGTGACAACAAACACTTTAATTAGGAGCGAGATGCGGGGACGGGGACTTTAATGTTCCTGAAGTGAACGAAGAAGGTGATAGACTGTAATAAATCATCAGCGCACTCCAGACAGGCTAAATATACAGCCAGAATGCTGCCAAAATATATACATTTTTCTTCTTTTGCTCTACCCCACTTTTCATATCTTATTATTTTTCCTCTTTCTCCTCCTCGGCTTGGGCTGTGCATATTTTTGCATAGATTTAAAGACACAGTGATATCTCGCCCGAACCTACGTGGTAATTTGCATTGTGTGTGTTTTTTTTTTGGTGACCGGTAATTAGTGGGTATGAGATTTGGGGAAAGGGGTATGTATGGCCTCTATCAGTTTGTGTGTGTACCTGTCGGGTTTGTGTAGTGCCGCCACTAGAACCCGAGTGACATTTTCAGCACCTTTAGAACCCCACCTCTCCGCAATCAAAGATTAGCCCTTTTCAAAGTGGTTCCATTCCGAAGTAATTGTTTTACACCGATAAAAAGGAAATAAAGAAAGCGAGACTGAGTCGAGCGGAAAGAATGCAAACAAAGAATGAAAAGCACAATGGACGGACACCTCAAACCCAGATTCCACTCACATTAGCCGCCACTCGGACCTGATCGCAAAAACCGATAAACTTCCCAATAAACGAGCCAATCAAGACTCCCTTTCTTATTCTGACTGCCGAATCGCCCAACTCCCAACACCTCTAACCCAGTTTGGATTTATTGGTCAGCAAATAATCAAAGCACTTTTTCTTTAGGGGATTAGAGAAGGGGCTGAGCTTAGCCCGCTGGACCAAACACTAGTGGGAGGCCAGGGGGTCCCCTTATCAGGGCCCGGCTTCTGGAGCCAGCTTCGCTACAGGACAGATTGCTTTCATATTCCCTCCGTCTGGTGGAACAACAAAGGCCTGACGGCACCCAGCAATAGTGGCCCAACGTCTGATGGGACGTTAAGGATCCGCTCGCCCCTACGCCGCCTTTATGCCTTTATGTATTCATCAGTAGGATGAGTCGATGAGTCTATGAGATCTCCCCTCACCCACCCCTTCTATTAAACAGGGTTCATTTCTTCATCTTGCTTCGTTTGCTTCTTCTGTTCGACGGGAAAGGCCCAGGTCAGTGCCTTGCAAAAGCATTCAGACCGCTTGGATTTCTTCACATTTTATGACGTGGGATTAAGATGTATTTAATTGTAATCTTTTTGTCAACAATCTACACAAAATATTCTAATGTCAAAGTGGAAGAAAAATGCTAACATTTTTTTAAAGATGAATAAAAATGAAGCAAAATATAGTCATTACATAAGTGTTCAGCTCCCTGAGTCCATACATGTTAGAAGTACATTTGTCAGTGATTACAGCTGTGAGTCTTCTTGGGTAAGTCTCTAAGAGCTTTGCACAAGTGGATTGTGCAATATTTGCCTATTAATCTTTTCAAAATTCTTCAAGCTCTGTCAAGATGTTGGGGATTATGGCTAGATAGCAATTTTCAAGTCTTGCCATAGTTTTTAAGTCAAAATTGTATCTTGGCCACTTCGAAACATTCACCGTCTTCTTGGTAAGTGACTCCAGTGTAGATTTGGCTTTGCGTTTTAGGTTATTGTCCTACTCAAAGGTGAATTCCTCTCCAAGTGTCTGGTGTAAAGCAGACTGAACCAGGTTTTCCTGTAGGATTTTGCCTGTGCGTAGCCCTATCCCGTTTTTTTTTTTCTCCTGAAAAGCTCCTCAGTATTTTCCGATGTCAAACGTACTCATACCATGATGCAGCCACCACCATGCTTGAAAATAAGGAGCCAGTTACTCAGTGGATTTTCCCCGAACACAGGGCTTTGCATTTGTCCAAAAAAAGTATATTTATTTGCCATGTTTTTTTGCAGTATTACTTTAGTGGCGTGTTGCATATAAGATGCATGTTTTGCAATATTTTGATTTTGAATATTTGTATTCTTCTTTTCACTCTGTCATTTAGGTCATTATTGTGGAGTCACTACAATGTTGTTGATCCATCCTCAGTTCTCTCCCATCACAGCCGTTGAACTCTATAGCTGTTTTAACCTCACCAGTGGCCTCATGGTAACATCTCTGAGCAGTTTCATTCCTGTCCTGCGGCTCAGTTCAGTAGGACGACCGTATCTTTGAGGTGTCTGGTTGGTTTAATACATAATCAACAGCATAATTGTTACCTTGACCACGCTTAAATAGATATTCAATGTCTGATTTGTTATTGTTATCCACCTACCAAGCACTGCTCTTTTTTTAGGAGGCTTTTGAAAAGCGCCCTGGTCTTTTGTCGTTGAATCTGTGAAATTCAATACTTGACTGAGGGACCTTACAGATGTTGTATGTATGGGGGAACTGAAGAAGGGTTAGTCATTTCAGAATGCTGTAACTTTTTATGTGATTTGTTAAGCTACATTTTACTCCTGAACTAATTTAGGCTTGTCTAAACAGAGGGGCTGAATACTTATGCAACGACTATATTTTAGTTATTAAATGTTGTATCAATCTTTAAAAAATAATTTAAAAAAAATGTGTTGTGTGTAAATTGTTGACAATTAAATCCATTTTAATCCCACTTTGTAACACAATACAATGTGAAGAAATCCAAGGGGTCTGAATTATTTTGCAAGGCACTATATATGAATATATGTGGACTGATTTCAAGGTGTTTATTTCTTCATATCTCTCTCTCTCTTAAATGGGAACAGCCCAGGTCAAGCCTGTGTATATAGATATCTATTGGTTTGCCTATTAAACAGGGTTAATTTAGTCATCTTCACCCGCTTTCTCTTGAATGACAATGGCCCAGGCCGAGCCTATGCATATGGATGTAAATGATCCGTATATGTGATGTGACGTATACAGTCTGATGAAGGAGAGTGTCCTTCACCTCTATAAGCTTCATGAGACAGCCTTGACCCCGCCCTTCACCTGCGCTCCATCTCTCCGTCTGTCATCGTAACACTGCTGAGTGGATGTATAGAGAGAGGAGAGAGGCGAGGCCCTGCTTATTTGGCCCCCATAACCCTGGATGTGTGGAATAGGAGAGATTGTCACTGCTTCCCATATAGAGAAACATATAATATAGTGTTGTATGTACTTAAGTACGGCTTCCTCTGTGAATGAGGTGGGATGGTTGGAGCCTGGAGTCTTTAAGCAACTAAGTCTCCATCCAATATCATCATTGTTCGGCTGCAGAACTGAGTTTCCTCCAGTAACGACGGTCGACAGCCCCTCGCACCTCCGAGATTCAGAGGGGTTGGGTTAAATGGGGAAGACACATTTCAGTTGAATGCATTTAGTTGTACAACTGACTAGGTATCCCCCTTTCCCTTACCCTTTCACTCACTTCTGAGGTTTGATATTTGACGTGGTTGATGTGCTTGAAGCCATTCAAGTCAGTGAATGGAAGTACACGCAAGCCTCGTTCCAATGTCCATACTAGCATACCAGTTAGTACGCGCGCCCAATACATTGCCTCATTTCTAAGTCGTATGCTAGTAAGGATATTATCAGAGCCACTGAACAAGGCAGAATGGCAGACTGGTTGTCTGGCACAGCCAGGTTGAGAAATGGTGTTGGACTGTGGACCAGGAAGTATGACTGAGATTACCCTGAGACTGGAGGACAACAAGGACAATAGAGACCTCTGTGTTGTAAATGAGGGCAAACGGATGAGGTGTGGTGTGCATGTGTGTGAGTGTGTGGGCCATCGCCATTGCCCAATCTCCTCACTTACGTGACAGTGTGTGTCTGTGTGTAATGTTGTGTGTGCGTGTTCAAAAGAGGGCTCTCTTGTTGACATAATATAGCATTGTCTAAGCTACGTATAGCGTAGCATAGTTCACACACTATTCATGTAGCCTTTTCATGTACTATAAGCATGTGATGCTAGGCTTGGCTAGGCTAAACTGGGGTGGTATTGTTAGGGATAGATGCGGAATAGAGGGTCATTGTGACTGACGGGGCACCTGTTCCGGACTGTGGGACTCGTTGGTGTTGAGAGAAGTTGTGAGTGCCAGGAAATCCCTCTAGTGGTAGCTATGAATCATCACACTTCTGGCTGCTTTATTTGCTCTTATTTTACTTCTTTGACCTGACCTTTGACCCGGCTTTTCTTCTAGTCACTACTCCTCCATGTAATGAATCAATGGCCCGTACATCATGGGACAATTACCCGGACCCAAATGACATTGGAACCCTGGCTCCAACGTTGTCTCTCGTCATTCAGCTCCTCTTCGGTGAAGATTCTTTTAAGGGGGGTATACAAATGATTGGATAACATATTGCCTTAATGAGGGTTGCAGTAGTATTCTAGTATTCATATTCAGCCTGTATCAAGCACGTATTCAACATGATGTCATTTCTGCTGTTGCTGTGTAATAATAGCTCAGTACTGCGTATGTAAACTTGCCAGGATAAATGACGTCAAAATGAAAGTGTCATGAGATCTCTTGGTGAAATGACTGCTGTACTGGGTTAGGAACCAACGGTGTGCCTCCCCATTTACCCAGACAAGCCTCCTGAGAGGACAGTAAGGTGGAGCCCACTGGGTCATAGACTGGTGAATTAGGGGAATGGGGAAGACAAAGCAGGTGTGCTACGTTGTTTCAAATCAAATCAAATTTGATTTGTCACATACACATGGTTAGCAGGTGTTAATGCGAGTGTAGCGAAATGCTTGTGCTTCTAGTTCCGACCGTGCAGTAATATCTAACAAGTAATATAACCTTACAATTTCACAACAACTGCCTTATACACACAAGTGTAAAGGAATGAATGCGAATATGTACATACAAATATATAAATGAGTGATGGCCGAACGGCATAGGCAAGATACAGTAGATGGTATAGAGTACAGTATATACATATGAGATGAGCAATGCAGGGTATGAAAACATTATATGAAGTGACATTGTTTAAAGTGGCTAGTGATACATTACATCAAGATGGCAAGATGCAGTAGATGGGATAGCGTACAGTATATACATAAGAGATGAGTAATGTAGGGTAAGTAAACATTATATAATATAAAGTGGCTAGTGATAAATTCATTACATACATTTTTCCATTATTAAAGTGGATGGAGTTGAATCAGAAGAAGGGAACACTTAGCCTGGTCCCAGATCTGTTTGTGATGTCTTGCTAACTCCTCTTGTCATTGTCACACCAATGGCACAAACAGATCTGGGACCAGGCTAGCCGGCAAGGGCACATTCAACTATAAAATGTTCAATATGCCAGTGAAAAGATTGAAAGCTGCAATTCATTTTATGATACCTGAAAATACTGGAGAGTAATTCAAAGCCAAGTTGGATGCAAAAACAACTTCTAACCTCTTTGTCCATCTGATGGTTCTTGTTTCAAACACACACCATACCATCTTTAAAGGTATAGTTTACCCAGAATGCAAAACAAACATGATTTTCCATCTACCTTGGCTGTAGTTTATTCAAGAAGGAAGTTTTGGGATATTTAGTTTCCTTTCAACACCTAATAGCCATATTTTGTAACTGTTAGCATTCTCAGTAAGACTTAACATTAAATTGTTTTTATGCCTGTGTAATAAAACTGTAATTACTTTTGGAACGACATTTTGTTAGCATGTTGTTACATGATACGTAGGTAATTACATTTGAATTGCATAGCAATGAGCTGAGAGTTCTGTAACTACTGTACACAGGAGGAATAGTGACTGCATAGTAACTCCATTATTATACAATTATAAAACCATTTCCAAAGTCCTATGTAACAACAACGTTGCTATTGTAATAATCACAAAGTTACTACACATGTATAAGAACTTGATGTCAAAGTGTTACTGTATTACCTTATGTCTCACTCATTATGAAAATATATTTGTTAGTCATGTTCAAGCTTCAAAAGTGGTCTACTCTAATGTTGAGGTGATTCCATGTCCCTCGTGTACAGTATTTAATTCAAGGCTACAGGCTATATTAAGATTCATATCTAAGAGCCATCCAAACCATGTGCTTATGATCATATATTTAGACTAATTCAACTAGCTGTTGTAGTTTTTGGTTCTTCATCAAATAATTGGCAGCCATCAAATACAATGTTTGGGGGTTTCAAATAACTTGCATACATTGTAATTAAATGTTTTTTTTGCTAAGACCTGTATTTCAATATCAAAGAAAATACACTATATGACCAAAAGTATATGGACACCTGCTCGTTGAACATCTAATTTCAAAATGATGGGCATTAATATGGACTCGTCTGGGAAGATGTTGGAACATTGTTGCAGGGACTTGCTTCCATTCATCACGGGGGCATTGTCATGTTGAAACAGGAAAGGGCCGCCAAACTGTTGCCACAAAGTTGGAAGCATGAAAAACAGCCCCAGACCATTATTTATCCTCCACCAAACTTTACAGTTGGCACAATGCATTCTGGCTGGTAGCATTCTCCTGGCATCCGCCAAACCCATATTTGTCCGTCAGACTGCCAGATGGTGAAGCGTGATTCATCACTCCAGAGAACGCTTTTCCACTGCTCCAGAGTCCAATGGCGGTGAGCTTTACACCACCCCAGCCAACGCTTGGCATTGCGCATGGGGATCTTAGGCTTGTGTGCGGCTGCTCGGCCATGGAAACCCATTTCATGAAGCTACCGAGGAACAGTTCTTGTGCTGACGTTGCTTTCCTGTGGCAGTTTGGAACTTGGTTGTGTTGCAACCGAGGACAGACAATTTTTATGCGCTACGCCCTTCAGCACTCGACGGTCCCGTTCTGTAAGTTTGTGTGGCCTACCACTTCGGGACTGAGCCGTTGTAGCTCCTAGACATTTCGACTTCACAATAACATCCCTTACAGTTGACCGGGGCAGCTTTATCAGGGCAGAAATTTTACAAACTGACTTGTTGGAAAGGTGGCATCCTATGACGGTGCCACGTTGAAAGTCACTGATTTCTTCAGTAAGGCCATTCTACTGCCAATGTTTGATTATACACCTGTCAGCAATGGGTGCGGCTGAAATAGTGAAATCCACTAATTTGAAGGGGTGTCCACATACTATAGCATATATAGTGTAGTTGCCTTTTAGTTGAGACTCTATATAAACTATATTCGACTACCTTCAGTATTTGAAAAGTTCATATTTTCAAATAAACTACAAAATACAACTATTTTCTGCCCAGGTTTTCAAGAGACAGAGTACCAAACTGCCACTCTCGTCACAAAACCATTTTAATTACGGTCTCCATATGTCGGAGCAGTCGACAGGTGACAAAACTCATTCAATTCAAAATGTCTGTGTATGAGCCCTTTGGTCTAGTTGGCCTTCACACCTAGCCCAGGTGGATAGGTAGATTGCTGTATCACTGTGTTCCTTAGAGTCCAATGCGTCCCTGCAGTTTCATCAACATAGGTGTTTGATTGACTTGAAATAAGTTATATGATCATTTAAATTGACACTGCCAGAGACAAATGTGCTGTGCTTTGCAAAGCCATGTGATATACTTTTTGGTCTATGACAAACTCTTCCACAAAAGGGTTATTCAACTGTCCCCATAGGAGAACCCTTTTTGGTTCCATGTAGAACCCACAGTGGGAACGGTTCTGTCCTGTGTGGCTCAGTTGGTAGAGCATGGTGTTTGCAACGCCAGGGTTGTGGGTTCGATTCCCACGGGGGACCAGTACGGAAAAAAATTTAAAAGTATGAAATGTATGCATTCACTACTGTAAGTTGCTCTGGATAAGAGCGTCTGCTAAATGACTTAAATGTAATATAAATGGTTCTACATTGAACCCAGAAGCGTTCTACCTGGAGCCAAAATGATTTTACCTGGAACCAAAAAATGATCTTCTATGGGGACAGCCGAAGAACCCTTTTAGGTTCTAGATAACACTTTTTTTCTAAGAGTGCAGAGAAAAAAGCTGCCATCTAACCCCATCTAACACTACTTCTAATTCCAAGTTATCATACTTTCTTGCATTCTCTCTGTTGTATTGTTTTGTCCTCTCTCCTTCTCCCTCTCCCTCTCCCTCTCCCTCTCCCTCTCCCTCTCCCTCTCCCTCTCTCTCTCTACCCCCACTTTTTGTATGAGCCCTCAGGGTAGCCGCTCATTGAGAGAGGAGAAGAAAGGCGACATAAAGGAGAGAAAGTAAAAGCTGAGGAGGTGCGGAGGGGACACAATGCTCTCCAGATGAGACAGTCACGCGTTCCCATTGAGGAGGGGACAGGGACAGAGTGGCGCCAGAGCTCAGGGCGGACACGTTCATAATCACACATGGCAAGAGAGAGCGACAAAGAGAGATAGAAAGAGAAAGTGTGTGTATGTGTGTGTGTGTGTGTGTGTTAGATTAAAGATCACAAACTAAGGTGAGCTGAAAGTAATACATTACTGTGCACATGCATGCCTGCATAGCTGCACATGTCTGTGATGTGTCCTCAGATTCATCACACTGAATACAACAGAAACTAACATAACCCACAGGTCAGGAGGTGAGCGAGGTTGATTGGTGTTGGTGCGTGGGAGTGCGTGCACGTGTGTCAGTCTGTCCGTCACTCACACGGTCGGACCCCAGTCTACTTCCAACATGGCCGCAGGGCTCTTCAACAGATAGGCCTGAGGTGACATGACGGCATAGGCATGAGAGACCGCCAGCCGTCTTAAAAGGTCACTGAGGACAAATCCTCCACCCCATCTGACTGCTGTTGTCCCTTAGGACAGGTCAAGAGTTGAAAAGTTCACCCACGGAGAAAGGTGAGGAAGCCAGTCATGCAAATATGAGAAGGTGACACGGGAGAGGATTAGTGAGACTAGGTGAATGAGAAAAAACCAAGACGAGCACAAAACCCTGCCCTGGGATAAGTGGCTACAGAGTAAACTGAGATGTTTTATGTTTTTTGTGTGATTATTCTAATTTGTGAACCAAAGTAATCAGAATTGGAGTGTGGGTTGAGGGTCTCAGAGGCCAAATGGAGCCGTTTTATCTCAATTCAATCTCAATCAAGTCATTTCCTGGTAACATTTAAGTACTTTACTGTGATGGTTTTTAAATTAAAATGCTCAAAAACAAACTAAAATAGCTTCTTAGCAAAGAGCAATTTCTCTAGGACTGCTAGGGTGTTCTGAGTGGGAAGGGTAAAACTAAAAACTAGCTGTTATTGGCAGAGAGGTTTGGAACGCTCTTTCTTATTGGTATATTAACTAATTTACCGCCTGGTGATGTCACCAAGCAGGCCAAAACTCCATTCCACCAAAACAGGCAGAAATTTCAGGCGATCTTTTCAAATAAGGGCATTACTATAATTTTCACAATTTAACAATATTATTCCAATGTCATCGCGTGGGAATATATTCAAATATAGGAAAATCACGTTTTTTACTGCACTGGGTCATTAATTATGTTTGTAGTTATTATATTATAAGTCTAGTTATTATTAGAGACTGTTAATAATGCCTAAGGCCAAATCTAATAGTTATGTATTGGCTAAGTAATGCTTTATTAATGCTGAAATACAAGCTTAGTAATGGTTTAAACGTGTTATTACAGACCGTTGGCTAAATAATGGTTTAATCATCCTTAATTACAGCGCCTTCACAAAGCATTCACACCCCTTGACTTTTTCCACATTTTGTTGTGTTACAGCCTGAATTTAACATGGATTCAATTGAGATGTTGTGTCACTGGCCTACACACAATACCCCATAATGTCAAAGTGGAATTATGTTTTTAGAAATGCTTACAAATTAATAAAAAATGAAAAGCTGAAATGTCTCGAGTCATATAATTATTTGTAAGGTCCCTCAGTCGAGTAGTGAATTTCAAAAACAGATTCAACCACAAAGACCAGGGAGGTTTTCCAATGCCTCGCAATGCCTGTTGGTAGATGGGTAAAAATAAAAAATAAACAGATATTGAATATCCTTTTGAGCATGGTGAAGTTATTAATTACACTTTGGATGGTGTATCAATACACCCAGTCACTACAAAGATTCAGGCGTCCTTCCTAAATAATTTGCCGGAGACGAAGGAAACCGCTCAGGGATTTCACAATGAGGTCAACGCTGACTTTAAAACAGTTACAGAGTTTAATGGCTGTAATAGGAGAAAACTGAATGATGGATCAACAACATTGTAGTTACTCCATAGTACTAACATAAATGGCAGAGTAAAAAGAAGGAAGCCTGTACAGAATAAAACTATCCCAAAACATGCATCCTGTTTGCAATAAGGCACTAAAGTAAAACTGCAAAAAATGGGGCAAAGAAACTAACTTGATTTCCTGAATACAAAGCGTTATGTTTGGGGCAAATCCAACTCAACGCATCACTGAGAACCACTCTTATGGGTATGTTATGGGTATGCTTGGCGCTGTGTGGGCGAGCAGTTTGCTGATGTCAACTTCGTGAAGAGTTCCCCATTGTGGTGGTGGGGTTTTGGTATGGACAGGCATAAACTACAGACAATGAACACAATTGCATTGTATCGATGGCAATTTGAATGCACAGCGATAACGTGACGAGATCCTGAGGCCCATTGTCGTGCCATTCATCCGCCGCCATCACCTCATTTTTCAATGCACAATTCCTAGAAGCTGAAAATGGCCCAGTTCTTCCATGGCCTACATACTTACCAGACATGTCACCTATTGAGCATGTTTGGGATGCTCTGGATCGATGTGTACGACAACGTGTTCCAGTTCTCACCAATATCCAGCAACTTCGCACAGCCATTGAAGAGAAGTAGGACAACATTCCACAGGCCACAATCAACAGCTTGATCAGTTCTATGCAAGGGAGATGAGTCACACTGCATGAGGCAAATGGTGGTCACACCAGATACTGACTGGTTCGCTGATCCACACGCCTACTTTTTTTTAAGGTATCTGTATTCCCAGTCATGTTAATTAATGTACACTGCTCAAAAAAATAAAGGGAACACTTAAACAACACAATGTAACTCCAAGTCAATCACACTTCTGTGAAATCAAACTGTCCACTTAGGAAGCAACACTGATTGACAATACATTTCACATGCTGTTGTGCAAATGGAATAGACAACAGGTGGAAATTATAGGCAATTAGCAAGACGCCCCCAATAAAGGAGTGGTTCTGCAGGTGGGGACCACAGACCACTTCTCAGTTCCTATGCTTCCTGGCTGATGTTTTGGTCACTTTTGAATGCTGGCGGTGCTTTCACTCTAGTGGTAGCATGAGACGGAGTCTACAACCCACACAAGTGGCTCAGGTAGTGCAGCTCATCCAGGATGGCACATCAATGCGAGCTGTGGCAAGAAGGTTTGCTGTGTCTGTCAGCGTAGTGTCCAGAGCATGGAGGCGCTACCAGGAGACAGGCCAGTACTTCAGGAGACGTGGAGGAGGCCGTAGGAGGGCAACAACCCAGCAGCAGGACCGCTACCTCCGCCTTTGTGCAAGGAGGAGCAGGAGGAGCACTGCCAGAGCCCTGCAAAATGATCTCCAGCAGGCCACAAATGTGCATGTGTCTGCTCAAACGGTCAGAAACAGACTCCATGAGGGTGGTATGAGGGCCCGACTTCCACAGGTGGGGGTTGTGCTTACAGCCCAACACCGTGCAGGACGTTTGGCATTTGCCAGAGAACACCAAGATTGGCAAATTCGCCACTGGCGCCCTGTGCTCTTCACAGATGAAAGCAGGTTCACACTGAGCACATGTGACAGACGTGACAGAGTCTGGAGACGCCATGGAGAACGTTCTGCTGCCTGCAACATCCTCCAGCATGACCGGTTTGGCGGTGGGTTAGTCATGGTGTGGGGTGGCATTTCTTTGGGGGGGCCGCACAGCCCTCCATGTGCTCGCCAGAGGTAGCCTGACTGCCATTAGGTACCGAGATGAGATCCTCAGACCCCTTGTGAGACTATATGCTGGTGCGGTTGGCCCTGGGTTCCTCCTAATGCAAGACAATGCTAGACCTCATGTGGCTGGAGTGTCAGCAGTTCTTGCAAGAGGAAGGCATTGATGCTATGGACTGGCCCGCCCGTTCCCCAGACCTGAATCCAATTGAGCACATCTCAACGCCACATTGCACCACAGACTGTCCAGGAGTTGGCGGATGCTTTAGTCCAGGTCTGGGAGGAGATCCCTCAGGAGACCATCCGCCACCTCATCAGGAGCATGCCCAGGCATTGTAGGGAGGTCATACAGGCACGTGGAGGCCACACACACTACTGAGCCTCATTTTGACTTATTTTAAGGACATTACATCAAAGTTGGGTCAGCCTGTAGTGTGGTTTTCCACTTTAATTTTGAGTGTGACTCCAAATACAGACCTCCATAGGTTGATAAATTGGATTTCCATTGATTATTTTTGTGTGATTTTGTTGTCAGCACATTCAACTATGTAAAGAAAAAAGTATTTAATAAGATTGAATTCAGGCTGTAACACAACAAAATGTGGAATAAGTCAAGGGGTATGAATACTTTCTGAAGGCACTGTGTGTACATGCATAGCAATGCTTCACTACAGTGAATCGATAGGACTCATTTGTTGTTCCAGTTTCAGATTTGTTGACTATTTCGAAGGTGAGAGAAACTAAAAAGTACTTTTCCATGGATGATTATGTGTTCCAGCATGAGGCCATTGAATCCATTCACAAGGGTTAAGCAGTGGCCTTAACTGACTCACAGATTTATCCAACGATCCTCACGCCCCAGCTAACACGGCCAACTGATCAGGGCCGACAGAGCCCAAATTCTTCACATTGTTCCATTCATCTCAGAGAACATGGCTTGTCTGTCAAAGATGCTCTCTGGAGAGAAAAGCCTTGGTCTAGAAGGTAGAATCTGCCTTGCTACAATCCCTTACTCAAATCCAAACCTTATAGCCGTCATACGCTATAGACAACAACCACCTTGGCTGGGAACCAGCACTTCAGGGCACTTTCTATCAGCATCGTTCCAGGCAGATGGGGAAATGAGTGTGATTGGCAGAGAGGGGAAGAGGAAGACGAGGCGACTGACTGAGAGGATACTGTTGCCAAGGAGGCGAGGGTTGGGATGGGGAGGGGGGGGGGGTTGTGGGGCGTGACCGCTCTTAATTATCCGATATGGTTGCCAAGCGTTGGCACGGGGACATGTTCAGAAATCGAGTGACAGGTTGCCAGCTCGGTGGGAGAAGAGCCAATAGGTGCGTTCTCTGGGTTTCGAATGACAAACGCCAAGTGACTAATGCTTTTGGAGCCTTGGGTGGGGGCCTACGCGCCATCAAACACGCACCAATGGATCTCCCCACAGTCGTCAGTCATCATCACATGCAATACAGAACAGCAGTTGAGCAACAACACCAGTCCCAGACGCGACCGATGCCGACCGTATCTGTTTGGTTGTGAGGCTTCCCTATCAGTCCGATCTGAATGGCCCCACACTTTTAATCCTTGGTTTAGATTAGTTTCTCGCTCCAATCCCTTAAATCCCTCTCGGAATGTTTCTGTGCTGCATGTTACTCTCACCGAGATATGGATCGACTGTTAGAGCGATCAGCGATTGGTCATTGACTGCAGTCACCTCATGGAATCAGACTCAGAACAAAACAAAGCCGGCCTCCATGTTGCATGAGAGATACTGAAGGCGTGGTGCGACTATCAGGGGAGGCACCGAAATAGCGGATCAGTGTTGGGTTCGTCGGGGTCAAAGAAGAGGCGGCGGTAGACACTGGCTAACCTGTCCTTGTTGCCGGCCTTCAGGAACTACTTTCTTTCAGTCACTCAGAGAAGGGGGATGGGATGGAGATAACACGGCCATAGCAGGTGAGATCACCGACTCTGGGTTCAACTGCATGTCAGGTGAAACTCCCACAATGCCCTCTGTTTTCACAGTCTACACAAACATAGAACTGAGATCCAATCGCCCTCACTCTTTTGTTGTCTGTCAAACCTTTTCTTGTATTGTTGTGGCGTTTTGAGGCCTGCAAATATTTATAATCCCCACATAGCAGACACAGAAGACATAACAAACAACCGTCGAAAGACTGCACTTGACGCCAGTAGTGCCCTAAAAACAGTCGTTGTTTGGATTGAGTTGAAAACGACAATGTTGAGTCCATATAAGTTCAAATGGCGAGCGATGAAGGCTAGGCTAATATCAAAGCTCCCCGGTTGGTCAGAAAACGGCATTCCGTACATTCCTCTCCCAGTTCTGTCAGCTTAACCTCAGTGCTGAGAGACTTTTTCACTAGTGCCGTAATTACTGTGGATGGAAGGCAACAGGAAATTGTTATTCGCAAACTACTTTGTCTCTCTCTCTCTGTCAAAGTGTGCGAAGACGCAGCTGTGGTCGGTCGGTCATCCCCCTCCTCAGGCTTGTCTCTGTGACTGACAAGGGAAGCCAGGTTTGGGATGGTAGACATTGTGTGGTCATGAGAGATGTGGTAAACAAGCTAGGCTATGCCTCTATCGCCGCTACACAGCCAGGCATTAGATGTCAGTCATCTGGAATGATGCTTTGTTAGCACGTCAACACTTGAGAAGGGGGCCAGAGAGGAAAGAACGTCTTATTAAAAACTATTTGTGATTAATATTTCCATGTCGCTGCTGAGTGAATGGAGAAGTGTGTGTGTCCCTGTGTGTGTGTGCCAGTGCATAATGTGTTTGGGCATGTGTGTTTGCACACGTGTGTGTCTGTGCGTGACTGTGTGTGTGTGTGTGTGCGTACATCTGTGTTTGTGCATGTGTGTCTGCGCGTGATTCTGTGTTTACGTGTATGTGTGTGTGCCTGTTTCAATCCGGAATGTGTAACGTATTACACACACACACACACACACACACACACACACACACACACACACACACACACACACACACACACACACAGTGACTGACTGAAGCATGGCAGGTTGAAACCTGCTGAGCAAACTACTCAAGGCTGCCTAGTCATGCATTGTCTGTGGTAGAGGATGACTCTAGAGAGGAATGAAACAACTCACCTCCCTGTCGAAAGAGTCACAGTCAGTGATTCCTAGTGGATTCAGTCAGACCATACATGTGAAGACAAGCTGACGAGGTCACGACGACTACAGCTCCTCTTCTCTATATGACCATCAATGTCGTGCCTAGTTTGTCGTAAACACAAGTAGAGGTATCTCAGTTTTACCGTATCCCTTTTGATCTACTGTCCAAGTGTCAAGGAATCTATGTGCTATGTAGTAACTGTCACATATGGATGAAAAATGTAAATGTGAATTATACACATCCCACTTCTGACTCCAGTGCGCTTCTGCCCAGTGCCAAGGCATTTACGCTTACGTACATAGGACAGGACTTAAACTGTTCTATATTTACCAATGGTAAAGTTATTGTGAATGAAGAGGTAGTGGGAAAAGCGACACTTTCCATACTGGCCCTCATATCTGAGCACAGCCTAACACTTTTCTCATGCAAGTGGTGACCTCTGCTGGTACAGTATAAGAACCGAAACATCAACTGGTCTGGCTTTCTTGAAACTAACACTATCTCAACATGTTGTCACATTGCACCTTCCTCAATAGACCCCTGGCGTCATGACACCTTCTTTCATCTGTAACCACAGGAGGCTGGTGGCACCTTAATTGGGGAGGAATTGCTCATGGTAATGGCTGGAGAGGAATCAGTGGAATGGTATCAAATACAGCAAACACAGGACGGCTTGTAATAATGGCTGGAATTGAGCAAATGGAATGGCATCAAACACATGGAAACTATGTGTTTGATGTATTTGATACCATTCCACTGATTCCGCTCCACCCACCTTATTGTGGTAAGCTTGTGGAAGGCTACCCGAAACGTTTGACCCAAGTTAAACAATTTAAAGGCGATGCTACCAATTACTAATTGAGTGTATGTACACTTATGACCCACTGGGAATGTGATGAAAGAAATAAAAGCTGAAATAAATCATTCTCTCTACTATTATTCATAATAATGCAGAGTAAAGTATGTGGTTTGGTGACATCATAAAGGTGTCTGTTTATTTTGTCATTAACTACCTGCACAATATAGTGAGTGACATACCCTTCTTCAACATTAAAATACAGGCTGGGGCCCAGATAACAGCACATGAAGAGGCAAACAGTAGCCTGGTCTAGTCATTACAAACAGTAGCCTGGTCTAGTCATTACAAACAGTAGCCTGGTCTAGTCATTACAAACAGTAGCCTGGCCGTCCTCCCCTCAGCATCCTCCACTATGTTACCATCAAAACAATAGATACTTTTGTACCTGTTTCCTCCAGCATCTTCACAAGGTCCTTTGCTGTTGTTCTGGGATTGATTTGCACTTTTCTCACCAAAGTACGTTCATCTCTAGGAGACAGAACGCATCTCCTTCCTGAGAGGTATGACGGCTGCGTGGTCCCATGGTGTTTATACTTGCGTACTATTGTTTGTACAGATAAACGTGGTACCTTCAGGCGTTTGGAAATAGCTCCCAAGGATGAACCAGACTTGTGGAGGTCTACAATTTTTTTCTGAGGTATTTGACAGATTTTTTTTATTTTCCCATGATGTCAAGCAAAGAGGAACTGAGTTTGAAGGTAGGCCTTTAAATGCATCCACAGGTACACCTCCAATTGACTCAAAATATGTAAATTAGCCTATCAGAAGCTTCTAAAGCCATGACATAATTTTCTGGAATTTTCCAAGCTGTTTAAATGCACAGTCAACTTAGTGTATGTAAACTTCTGACCCACTGGAATTGTGATACAAGGAATTATAAGTGAAATAATCTGTCTGTAAACAATTGTTGGAAAAACTACTTGTGTCATGCACAAAGTGGATGTCCTAACCGACTTGCCAAAGCTATAGTTTGTTAACAAGAAATATGTGGAGTGGTTGAAAAAGTAGTTTTAATGACTCCAACATAAGTATATGTAAACTTCCGACTTCAACTGTACATGCAATATAGCCTACAGGCCAGCAGAGGCATAGGCTAGCATATAGGGCATAGCAGCAGAAAAAATGAATACTCCTGCTGCATATGTACATTATGGCGTCCTTATGTGACCCCCAAAACACACCACACCTATGCGGTTCTCAATTGTAGGCTAGTGATGTCATCTCACCCCGGACTTGATCATTAGGATAGGCTACACTTTATGCAACAGGGATCATTAATGGGAAAAGATTACGGCGCAGTCAATCTATTTTAGTCCTCTAAAGCTTATTATCGAACTAGACTGTAGTGCGAGAGAGAAGTGGGGGGGTAACTGATAGATAACGGATCCGAGTGTAACTGCATAGCGGAGCGCGTTTCTCGTCCTCGGGGCTCGCGTTTCCCTGGGGTTGTTGCACCGCTCTCTATGTCCTTATCTCCCCGACAATCTCGCCCTGAACTATTTTCAGCTGGACTCGCAAAGACAGACGGCGGACATACTGTAGCGAGGGGGACGGACCCGGGTTCACCATGTTGACATTGTTGTCAGCGATGTACATAGTGGTGCGGGCGGCATCGTCGGAGGTAAGAGGCTTCTCCTTGACCGCAACAGCATACCAAGGGGCTCTCAAACTAAATATTAAGGCTACCTTTGAATAAACTACAGTTGCACATTTGACATCGACTCTCCTCCCTATAGCACATGTTTTGAATTACTGCGATAAACTCTTACCAACCTAATCCTATTGGGTAGCCTAGTGAAACATTGGTTTATTCGGATCCCTATTAGTTTTTGCCGAAGCTTCAGCTATTCTTTACTATCGACTAGAAAACGAGTCGCAATGGCTACTATTTTGTGGTATCTATCCGTAGGCTATCCCTCAGTCAACAAGACATTCGAATTGAGTAGTCTACTTTGAGGCCTACTCATTCATAATGTAGCCTACAGACTGTCTGTGGCTGGACTGTCCTGTCTGTGTGACCCCATCACCATTCATTCATTAACTGCTTCCCCTACGCAGCTTTGGTAAAGGGTGGCAGGTAGCCTAGTGGTTAGAGTAACCGAAAGGTTGCAAGATCGAATCCCCGACCTGACAAGGTAAAGAAAGAAAAAAAGAACGCGAGCGGATGTTCATTGCAGATTACAACATGGATAGTTCCTTGCCACCCAGTGCATCAGACAGGCGCAGCCTCCATAGGGGAAGTCAAATATTTTCATCGGGCGATTATGTAACATTAATGGTCCACTTCCCACAATCATAATGAAACGGATCTAATAAAGCACGAGGGGCCGTGGTATATTGGCCATATACCACAACACCCGAGGTGCCTTACTGCTATTATAAACTGATTATCAGCGTAATTAGAGCAAGCAGTAAAAAAATGTTTTCTCATATGGGTGGTATGTGGTCTGATATACCACGGCTGCCAGCCAATCAGCATTCAGAGCTCGAACCATCCAGTTTATAATTAGTTTTTATATCTGTTTGCATAACAATAATCACATTTTTAGCCATGTAGTGTTTTGTTGGAGTGTATACCATGTGTATCCTTTATATAAGACTAATACAACTTAAATAAAGGTAAATAATATTAGGTAACTAAGTGACATGTTATATCTGCCGTGGAAAATATTAGGCTGCATGTCTGTGTTAGGTCCTGGTTGCTTGATGAAATAGAGTGAACATGAATTATAGTTAAAAGTCAACAGGCTTAGTTCTTGAAACGGGTTATTTTGAAACCTCCGAATGTGTCCCAAGAGGGACATGCCAGAAAGGATGGAATTATGGTGCTTCCCAACTAAATTGGATTCACTAAACCTAACCTTGTTCTTACCCCCACCCTAGAAAAAAGCTAATATGCCTGCTCATCAGTTGTGAAGATAGTGCCACTTTAGTCTGTTCTATTGCCAAGCAGCTCGTGACTAGTCTACCAGAGCCACATCACTGCACTTGACTTCAAATGACCCCACTCTTGACCCCAGTGGAGGCTACAGACAGACGTCTTGTTCCTATAGTCTTCTATTAGAAAAAGTTAGGTGGACGTTATACTTACTACTTGAAGATTAATCGTATTTTCTGTTTGAATTAGGCTACCAGTTGGCTTATGACGGATTTGATTTTACCCACCTACTAAATAAAGATGCAGGTATTAATGGTAGAGGACGTGGTTTTCAAGTTAAACCAATATGGACAAATATTCTACAGCACTTTCACTCATCAGTGGTCATGAAGCAATGAAGCAATGAAAGAGAAGTGTCTCCATCTTACAGACAATGGCCATTCATAGTTGCTTACTAGTAAGTCACAGAACCAACCTTAAACTCAGTCTAATCAGGCTTTTGTTGGGTGTTTGAATGAATCGTTGCTTGAAATATTGTTCATCATGTAATAGTCGGTCTTATTAACTTTAATTATAAGACATTAATAGATCATTTATAAACCACGTTTTTGATTTGCTGAACATTAGTCCTGTCGGTATGCTCAATCTTTATAGAAAAATGCTGTGTGCTGTAATGTAGGTGTGATGCATTTGTAAAAACCAAACATAGATTGATATCAGGGTATAGGCCTACTTTGGGACAATTCATTGGCTAAATTCAACTTGGCATAGGCTACCAAAAATCCACTAAACACATCCCAACACAACTCTAATGTATATATCTGATTAATGAAGTGTATAGATTAAAATGTGTGTTTTCTTAAAAATAGATTTAAAAAAAAGCTTGGCCCAGTGCAAATACTATGCCATCCTCCTTCATTCATTGATTAGACTACAGTGAGAACTGCAAATAACTGTGTACAGAGAATCCCTAGGATACTGTCTATCCAGTCCTTCTAGAGGAGTGATGAACGTCTGTTAATTTATTAAAAAGCTATACAAAATGTGCGGCTGAAAGAAGCAAGAAGCAAGGTATTAGCAGTGGTGTAAAGTACGTAAGTAGTACTTAAGTCGTTTTTTGGGGTTCTGTACTATTTATATTTTTGACTACTTTTACTTCACTACATTCCTAAAGAAAATAATGTAATTTTTACTCCATACATTTTCCCTGACACACAAAAGTACTCGTTACATTTTAAATGCTTAACAGGACAGGAAAATGCTTCAATTCACGCACTTATCAAGAGAACACCCATGGTCATCCGTACTGCCTCTGATCTGGCGGATTCACTATACACAAATGCTTCATTTATAAATTATGTCTGAGTGTTGAAATGCGCCCCTGACTATCCGTAAAATAAATTAAAAAAAAACAGAAAATCGTGCCGTCTGGTTTGCCTAATATAAGGAATTTGAAATGATTTGTACTTTAACTTGTACTTTTGATACCTACGTATATTTTTGAAATTACATTTACTTTCGATACCTAAGTATATTTCAAATCAAATACTTATAGACGTTTACTCAAATAGTATTTTACTGGGTGACTTTCACTTTTTACTTGAGTCATTTTCTACGAAGGTATTTTTTACTTTTACTCAAGTATGGCGGTTGGGTACATTTTCAACCCCTGGGTATTAGTAAAAGGAGATATTTGAACGCCGCCCGTACTCAGGTTTTTTAGGTGTGTGGTCCATATAAGGTTATATGGGCGTGGCCTACGATAACAACGCGCTCGGGCTGCAGCAGTTGTTCATGGGGAATGTGTTCCTTTTCATGACCTGGGCGGGTAAAAAGACCAGCATCAGTGAATATTCAACTACAGATCCCAGGACAGGAATCCAGTGCGTCATTTCAATACAAGCGCAGAGGTGACCCTTCTGTCTAGTCCTAGCGGGAGAACAGTGTTTGCAGGCTTAACTAGATCATCTATCTCAAGTGAATATGGTAAGATGTATGTTTATTTTGTTGCTGTCAGTTAATGCTAACTGTTATATTAGTGATGCATCGAAAGTGTTAGCTAGCTAGGAAAACAGATGCTTGTCATTGCTGATGATCAAATTGGGTTTTGTATCCGCTTGTCATTGAAGCCGGGAGCTAGCATCATTGGTTAATCTAATGTTTGATTTAAAATGAGTCTGATTAGATTTCAGGCTATAACGTTCACCATCTCTTCCTGAAGTCGTTTGCTAACGTTATTCAGAAAGATGGCCAACCAGCCATCTTGTGCAGTGAGAAGAAATACGAGGATGTTGGATTTTATTAATAGTCTCTAGACTACAATTGGGAAATGAAGAAGATAAAGTGCCTGATCAGGAAATTGTTTCCGCTTTTTCACACTAGTAACAATGTAGCCGCGGTGCCTTCTCTTTTCAGTCGTTATGGCTACGTTGTTGCAGTAACAGACTTTCGCGCGTGGCATTAGTATAAATTGCATCATCGTCATTCATTAATTCATTCATTCCTTGATGACAATGGATATCAAGAACAGCTTGAGTCGCCCATTTTGAAGCTATTGGACGCGTTCCTCTGCCCAGGCGTTGCTGACGCATGCCAGGTCTTACAACGCCTGGATAGGTATTTTATGTATCAGCTAACTACGTCTGTTCTAGCAACCTGTCAGTCAATGACAGTCGATGATGTGGCACGCAACCATTGGTTGATGCATGCAACTTCTGAGCAGGGGAACCTAACCAACATATGGGCATTGCGTGCATCAACCAATGGCTGCATCCATTGGGTCATCCACTTACCGATTTGCTATAACATGATGTGGTTAGCTGATACAACGCCTGGATAGGTATTTTACGTAAGATTTGGCATGCGTTAGCAGGAACGCGCCCCTTATGTGGAATATAACTTGGGTAAAATGTAAAAGCGATACATAATAGCAGAATAGCCAACATATATAGTTCTTAATCTTTGCTCTTTCAAACAACAGTTAGCGTTAAATCACGGAAAATATCACTAAATGCACTTTATGGGCTAATGCAAAGTGCGTTTCCATCTGTCAACACTGAGTTTTGTCATTTTAATCAACATAGCAGTCAGATGCGATTACTGCCACTTCATTTGCTTATCCCTGCTATGTAGGTCATTACTGCTGTGTTGGAAGATTGCATAGAACGAGTATGGGGTTTTTGTGTTGTTTTGCAGGCCGACCCAATCCGTGTGCTGGTGACTGGCGCTGCTGGACAGATCGCCTACTCTCTGCTGTACAGCATCGCCAAGGGAGATGTCTTCGGCAAGGACCAGGTAACACGGCCTAGGCCTACTTATATCTGCTCTCTCTCTCTCTCTATCACATCATCTTTGGCCTCGAGAGAGCACAGGAGGCAGATGGCTGTTGTAACATGTAGGCTATAACGACGCCGTTACATAAGCGTGTGAATTATACATGGGATGTGAATTTTTGACATGAGGTGGGGAGGGGCAGATCTCTTATTTTTGGCAGTGGTGAATGCAGATCCCTCTTTGCCTTCGTTTCTGTTCTAGCCCATCATCTTGGTCCTGCTGGACATCCCTCCCATGTTGCCAGTTCTGGATGGGGTTGTGATGGAGCTGCAGGACTGTGCTCTCCCACTCCTCAGGGGTGAGCTATGCTTTTCTGTTCTGCCTGGGCTGGTTGTGAGAACATACGAGTGAGAACATTATACATAGGCATGCTTTTTGGCATGATTTACATTCTGTGTCCTCCCCCATCTGAAACATATTTAAAATGCATTGCGTGTGTATGGACTGTATGTATGTGTGTGTGTGTGTGTGTACCTCCCTGCTGCTGCAGTACTTTTCCAATAGCACTAACTTCACAGCAGCAGGAATGGTCCACAACAGACTGCTGTGGGAAGGAGTATCAGAAAGGAGGCCTCCTATTAGTCGGTTCCCAAGGCCCTATAGGAAATTCCAGCCAATCCTGGGAGTGGTGGGGCAACAATAGGGGAGGCGGGTTACAAGATGTTTCTTGCACCAGTGAGCCCTGATTGAAGTTCATCCTGATAAAACAGGGAATGAGTTTTTCACTAGTGGCCAGAGACCAAACATTATCTATGAAATCAGACCATTTGGCAGTGTTTCAAGAAAATAGAGAAAAAAATTCAGCCAGGTGGAGCCACTGAGTGCTAAGGTGTGTGTGTGTGTGTGTGTGTGTGTGGAAATTACCTAAGGCCATTTTTCTACACAGAGACTTTGTCTGTATCTTGCTTTCATGTACACCCAGATGATCCTGAAATGGCACTATAATTACTGTAAATTAAACATTTAGCTACCACCCCAAACAGAAACTGCCACCACACCTACTGTCTTACTAACTTTGGCAGACATTCTTTGCTCATAGAATATATATCTTTTTTTAACGCATCTTAAAATCATAATTGTATTGCTTTTATGTAAAATCAGAATTTTATGTTCATTGCTAAATCCAATATAAACATGCATCTCTCTACAAATGTGGCTGTAACACCAAACGTTAACGACATCCACTCTATCCAACACAATATCCATGGTAACTAACAGCCCCCCCCCCCCCCCCCCCCCCACCACAGAGGTCATCCCCACCGACAAGGTGGAAGTGGGCTTCAAGGATCTGGACGCCGCCATCTTGGTGGGCTCTATGCCCAGGAAGGAGGGCATGGAGAGGAAGGACCTCCTGAAGGCCAACGTGGCCATCTTTAAGACCCAGGGTGCCGCCCTGGAGAAGTACGCCAAGAAGACCGTCAGGGTAACTGTCCCTCTGTGTGTCTATGACTCGGCATGTTTCGGGCCACAGCCGCAGAGCAGCAGCAGCCTGGCTAGAGAGAGAGAGAGAGAGAGAGAGAGAGGTGGAGGGACACACCCCGCACCAAAGAGAGAGCTCTCATTGCTAACGATAATCAAGGGTCACGAAGGCACAACAGTACGGCGAAGGCCATGTTGTGAGGTGTTGTACTGATGTAACATTTTAGTGAGATACATTTTTGATTCATGTTAAAGACTTTATGTAATACCTCCAGTTCTAAGACATTTTGAAATGAACCACTACAGATTTCACAACTTTCCTTCCTTTAAAATCATACAAACCTTTTGACAAATCAGACTATAATTTGACCTTTTCGCATTTCAAACGGGCCAGTTTTATTGGACAGCCTTATACTTCTATGGTATAGGCGCAAGTTCACATCTTAATGGGCTGGGTTCCAAAGCCAGGGATGAAAACTGCTCCATGCTGGTGTCATGAGGGGGCCTTTGGCCACTACGGGTTTGCAGCAACAACTAGACGTAAGTGTGACGAACAAAGCCTCACCTCTTCTATGGCCACTACTCCTGATCCAGGAATGTGTGTGAATTTGAATGGGCTGGTTTCTATATAGCTACATAAGAACTGGATGCCCGTCCTCTAAAGTAAGTGTGTTTTTAGAAGAAGAGTACTTTATTAATCCATACCAGATGGAAATGTGGGTTCTACTTTACCCAATCCCTCCTATATACGCACACACAAGTACCCACATTAGGCAGAAACAGTGCAGCGACCCGGTGAGCAGTTTAGGGGTTGAGTGCCTTGCTCAGGGCCGCAATGGCAGGAGATGTTATCTTTCTAGGATTGGCACTGGCAGCCGTAACACTCACGTACACACAGCAATCCCTTTAAATCGAGCTAATGCTTGACCTTCATTTAAAGGGGATGTATTCTGTGTGTGACATCTATCTTTATGTTGATTTATAGGCCATTTAGAAAGTGTCAGTATTTCCCTTAGTCATGACTCGTGTTTCTCAGTTGCACGGCTACTCTTTAAAAAAAATATATATTTAGAAAAATGGGTACAAAGTAAAACAAAAAAAAAGTGTGTATATATATATATATATATATATATATATATATTTTTTTACTTTGTACCCCTTTTTCTCTCCAATTTTGTGATATCCAATTGGTAGTTAGTCTTGTCCCATCGCTGCAACTCCCGTATGGACTCGGGACAGGCGAAGGGTCAAGAGCCATGCGTCCTCTGAAACACAACCCTGTCAAGCCGCACTGCTTCTTGACACACTGTTCGCTTAACCCGGAAGCCAGCCGCACCAATGTGTCGGAAGAAACGCCATACAACTGGCGGACGTGTCAGCGTGCATGCGCCAGGAGTCGCTAGAGCGCGATGGGACAAGGACGTGCCGGCCGGCCGAACCCTCCCCTAACCTGGACGACGCTGGGCCAATTATGCATCACTTCAGGTCTCCCGGTCACGGATCGAACCCGGTGCTGTAGTGACGCCTCAAGCACTGCAGTGCCTTAGATCGCTGCACCACTCGGGAGGCCTCTGCTACTCTTTCTGCTTTCATAAACCAAGTGTATGCTTTTAGATGTATAAATAGTCACGTACAATGGCACAAAATGAAGATAAAAATAAAATAGGACTTATCCTATTCTTGTTTCCTACTCTGAAATTGAGCTGTTCCTGAATCTGTAGTTTGAGTGAGCGATGACTCTTTGATGTTTCTCTCTCTCTCTCAGGTCTTAGTGGTGGGAAACCCTGCTAACACCAACTGTCTGATTGCCTCCAAGTCCGCCCCCTCCATCCCCAAGGAGAACTTCTCCTGCCTGACCCGTCTAGACCACAACAGGGCCCGTTCCCAGGTAGGCCGAAGCCAAGAGGCTCCGTCCGGAAAAAGCCACGAGTTCCTAGCCTCTAGGCTCTTGATGTAATGTCCAATCCCAAATGGATCCCTATACCCTATGTACTTCAGCATATCTGAGAGGATTAAGTGTGAGCAATATGATTGGCTAGTTTGCATTTTTACCATATTGCTTAAACCTAGTCAATCATATTATCTCTAGAAGTGCATAAGGTGTAGCTATAAGTCAATTTGGAGTTTAGATCTGAAACAATTGAATGGGTATACCAATATGGTCCAAAATCCCATAAATTGCATCGCAGCCTGTTGGCCTCTAGGTGGCGATGCGTTGCGGCGTGCCCGCCGACGCAGTCAAGAACGTCATCATCTGGGGCAACCACTCATCCACCCAGTACCCCGACGTGCACCACGCCATGGTCAACGTGCACGGCAAGGAGGTGAAGGCGTACGACGCCGTGAAGGACGACAGCTGGCTCAAGGGAGACTTCATCTCTGTAAGTGAACTCAAGTTTTGGCTCTTCTGAGCTAACCCATTTTGACACAATTTCCCATAAGAAATGTACTATAAGGCATTCTAACAATTTGCTTCAAAAGGCATTATTCTGCCATTTAAAAAAAAAATACAAATAAATGTATGGCTTTGTTTATGAAAATGTTCAGGGCCTCAAACTGTACAAATGTACCAATTTTCATGCTTTTATGAAAAGTAAACAATTCCACCCCAAATCTGCACACGTCGCTTGGACTACTGCTCACAATCAATTGTATTTGTCACATGCGCCGAATGCAACAGGCGTAGATAGACCTTACATTGAAATGCTTACTTACAAGCCCTTAACCAACAATGCAGTTTTAAGAAAAATAAGTGTGATCCTTAATATAAAAATAAAGGAATGCTTTATGAATGTAGTTATACATATTTATGAGCAGCTATTTGCACCTATGTTGTGTATGTGTAGCTTATAGGTATTATAAATGTGTGATCCTTACCTGAATGAATCCCTTCATGGAAAAGCGAGCGTAGGTTGTGGGTGTCATTTTGGACCCCATATCTCGTCTTTTAATAATCTCTTATCTGAATACAAGCATTTTCACTGAATCTATTAGTCTCTTTAGTCCCGTGTTGTAATGAAGCAGTCCTAAATCTCCCTCTGTCCCTTTCCCTCTCTTCCTCTTCTCTCTCTTCCTCTTCTCTCTGTCTCCTGCAGACGGTGCAGCTGCGTGGTGCCGCCGTCATCAAGGCCAGGAAGCTCTCCAGTGCCATGTCTGCCGCCAAGGCCATCTGTGACCACATGAGGGACTGGTGGTTCGGCACTCTCGATGTAAGCCGTGTGTTTGGGAGGTGGGGTGGAATGACTTCAAGGATCTGCAGCAAACCCACTTTTTTTTTCTTCTCCAAACTCCACAAAACATTTAACGCTAAACAACTAACAAATGTTTATATTTTGAAAAGCGGTGTCTCGGAACAGAGCACCGCGACCGCTCATTCTTTTCTGGAAGAATCCACGAACACGCAAAGCGTTTTGTTTGGTTGTCTCAGACAAATGAATTTGAATTGGCTGTACTCTTAAGTGGAAAAAGAATATCATAGGGTTGCATAATTCTGCAAACGTTCCCTGGATTTTCTGGAAAACCTGGGAATTTGCAGGGGGATTTTTTTTTTGTGAAGCTGTGTCCCTGGCCTGATTGTTTTGTCCTGTTGTCATTTTCAGGGTGAGTTCATGTCTATGGGTGTGTACGCTGGTGGAAACTCCTACGGAATCCCCGAAGACCTCATTTACTCATTCCCTGTTCATATCAAGGTAAGGCGTAACCATAGAGATGGATAGAGGGCTCTTGTGCCACAGTTTATTTACGAATTGCCAAAATGTGTCACTCATGGCCCTCAATGGCACTGCTCGTTCTGTCACAGAAGAGGCAGTTGTATACATAGGAGATGGGCTGTCTTGCATCTCTATGGGCATAACTAATCAACCCTGGCAAGGTGTATTAATAGAACATATCATTTACCGATGGGTGGTTATTGAAAGTCATTATTACCCAGCACCAGCTTTTCAGAGTTTAGGTTATACCAACATAGGCCTACTATTGCAAGCCAGCAGTGTACACAGACTTGTCACATTCATTTGCTATCGGAAAATCGTGACAAAACGGTGTTACGCAGAGCATTATGGGTACTGGAGTCGTGTACTGTAGTTGTGATCCTGGATTGGATGAGATGTGCTAAAGAGCCCCCTGTTTGATCCTCATCCATATTCTCTCCACAGAACAAGTCGTGGAATATCCATGACGGTCTGACCGTCAACGACTTCTCCCGCGCCAAGATGGACGCCACAGCCGCCGAGCTGGTTGAGGAGCGAGACACGGCCCTGTCCTTCCTGAGCCAGTGACTCGCGGTGCCACCTACTGGCACACCGCCACAACAACAGCACTTAGAAGACCCCCAGAACCCTCCTGACTCGCGTCTGTGACCAAATGCCCCCACTCGAGTCCCGCTGCACATTTGGCGAGTGTGTGTACCTCTCTGTATGTGTGTGTGTTTGTTCATCTCTTTAAGATAACGGTTATTAATAATAAACCTGTAATAAAAAAAGGCTATCTAAACGTTGGTCTTTGTCGGAAGACACTGGAGGATTGTCCTTTGGGTAGATGATAATGCACAATAGCTCTACTGTACTCACACGTTATCCAACAATAAAAACAGGTACAACTGATAACTCATTCTGTGGATTGTGGTTGGTTATTTGACTAAATATCTCTAAAACAAAGGTTTTCTGTTATTTTTAAGATAATATTAAAGTTTACATGGAAATAAAAATACGATAGTTGTATTCCTGTAAATATGGTAGTTATCTATATCATGGTATGTGAAATGTTGTGTAACTATTTTTCTACCCCCTCTTTCCATTGAGGCCCACTGAGCCTTCAAACATGTATTGTGATCAAAGAGGGTATTTCTGAAGTTAATTATTATCTTGTCAGTCAGGCAAAATACAATCAGTAGATGTTGGTGAGGTCAAAGATGGTGAGGGTCATTGCCCTTTGCAATGAAATATTTGACCACATGGTGGCACTGTTGACAAGGTTATACTACTCGGGGACCCCTTTCAAATTGATCAAATGGTAGTTTAATCATATTAACAAGATCCTAATGGTGAAAAGCTTAAGATTTGTAGGATATTGTAATTTCCCTGTTACCCAATTATTTCTTACCATGAGTTATCAATGTTTCAAAAATAGCAGTTGCATGAACAAAAATGTGTACAACCATCCGAGAACCTATCATGAAACGGGAATCAATAATTTAACCATCCTGGACCGCCCGTTGGAAGGCACTGTTTGCCCATTTTGCAGTGCCTGACAAACTACACAGCGGCTAGGGACTGAACTCTAAGTCTACTGTTTGGTGAGCTGTGCTATGCAGGCAGAGGGGGGTCCGGAAGACTCATTACACTCCAAGGAAAAGGAGAATATGGACACACTCTCACATAGAGATCCTATTAAACTACAATGTTTTAAACACTTTATAATATTTAGTGTTCCTTTAACAACACCGCATACGGCTGTCACTTGTGTCTGGTCTCAAGCCATTGATGTCCATCTTTCATTGAATGTTCAATATTTGCTAGCAAATTACAGAAGGCGATCAAAGACTATATAGGCTAGGCTTTTGGTAACTATTTGAAGAGATCACATAAAATTACAAAAATACATTATTGTATAGTATTTTCATTTTATTTAACTAGGCAAGTCAGTTAAGAACAAATAATTTTTTACAATGACGGCCAACACCGGCCAAACCCGGACGACGCTGGGCCAATTGTGCACCGACCTATGGGACTGTTGTGATACAGCCTGGATTCAAACCAGTGTCTCTGTAGTGACGCCTCCAGCACTGAGATGCAGTTCCTTAGACCACTGCGGCACTCGGGAGCCCAATGAGTTTCTGGAATGAAAGTTTTCCTACCAAGATGGATGTATTTTTAGGCTTATGGTCACTCATCCCTCATCAGCTGACCACCAGAACCGGGGTGACTGGTGGACTAAAAAGGCATGGTACCGGGCCCAAAAGCAGAAGGCTTCCACTGAGGGTTGGGGTGTGTTTTGGGGCTCTTTGGAGGGGTGGATTAAGGCTCAAAGATGTTTGGGAAAAAAGGCTATTAAAAAGAAAAATACTATCGGAGAAGGTGATTTAGGCTATCTACTGAACAAAGTCATTATTGACTAATACTCCGATTAGTCCGCAGAGTTGCCATCTGAAAGGCATTAGGTAATTTGTAAATAATTTAATTTAAGTGTAACGCTTTTTATTTTGAAGAAGAGCCTTTGTTAGAACAATAAGAGTTGGAAGAGCTCAGGTCCACCCCCGTGAACAAGATTCTGATTGGGTAAGCGGAGTTTCGCATGTTTTGATTGGCCACTGACTCACCAATCGTTTGCCCTCATTAACTGGCCTGGCAAGAAGCCAACTTCGACATTTCCGGCTTTACTTTGGTGTTGCAAGAAGCCTGTCAAAAATAAACATGCTCCTCAGGACAGTGAAAATGTACCTTTTAAAGTGTTAATTTGTCACTTGTTTCAGAGGCCGAAACCCAGCTCGATAAAGTAGCCAAGCACCTTGGAGTTCTTTGGTGGATTGATATCAAAATAGTTATCGTCAGGTGGGTAGGCAATGCAATGAATTACGTTTGAAACATGTTGCGTGTGATGTAAATGCACGATTAGAGCCTTATAAACTAAACAATTGGCTGCTGGCATGGATATCTTCGTTGCTACTGCGGCTGCAGAATGGCTAACTTGTCCCTGCCACTTCGTCTCCAAATGTACAGTGGCATGTAGCCAAGATAGCGCGTCGTGTGGCTAAAGTCAATCCAGGGTCAAATTAATCAATACAAATAATGTATGAACCGTACGCCAGAGTGCTAAACAGCCGCTTATCAACGGCGGGGTAGGACCAACCATGCTATAGAAGGGTTATGATGCTATTCAAGGAACCGCGTTATGGGGAAATGTTATGGGGAAATGTGGGCAAATCTAACGTCACACGAAATATGTGACGTATGGATCTGACCAGAGCTGCGTGTTCCATAATACATTAACTCCATATTAATTCCTAACTCTCTCGGCTGCCTGCTGTGCTAAAGGTTTACATGTAGGCACTGTAGCCTACATATAAATTCATCGGACATATCAACTGGCAAGCACTTATCAAATAACGTCATGCGTGTAACTTAGTTCCGTTAGTGAGATATTTAGCGATTGTTCTCTGCTAAGAGGGTTCGTCACTAACTACCACATCCACGAAGTCCAAAACCCCGTCTATTTCAACCCAAAAAAAATCGTATTAAAATATGATTTGAAATCTAACCTTAACCACACTGCAAACCTTATGCCTATCCTTAAATTAGCACCAAAAATCAACAACAACAAAAATGTTCAGGAATTTTGACGTCGTAGCCTATTTAGACTTTTGTGGCTGTGCATCTAGTGTAAAACCCTAGAGAGGTGGGAGAACTGAGAACAGTGCATTTGCACTGATGAGTGGTGTCTGGTTTACTGATGGATTGATACGTTGTTTCTTGGGACTGCAGTTCATCATTTCTCAAGCGCCAGCGGCTGTCCCTGGTATCTGGTGTCAAGTCATTGATGTTTATCTTTTATTGAATGGTCTAATCTTTTCTGGCAAATTACTGAAGACTATCGAAGACTATAGGCTAGACTTTTGGGATCTTATTTGGATAAACTTTCTTGGCACATATTTTGTCATACGTCCAAAGATGTCTGTTTTTGAAGGTACGTTTTCTGTACCTGTCTGGTAAGGAGTCGGATGGCTACTTTCCCATTGCTATTGATTGCTCTTAACAGTTATCTTTTCCATGACTCTAAGTCACTTTTTGACTTCTCTTAGTTTGGAATGATTTCCACTTTTTGAAAGGCAGTGCATTCTTTTTACTTATCTGTTTTTCTGATGTCTTGAATTTAGGCTACTGAGGATATAGATTTCAACACATCAGTATTATGCAATACTGGGAATTGCCAAATTAGGCTACCAATCTCTTAGTGGGGGATATTTTCATCTTAAGTGATTTGCATGTCAATTGTAACCAGAGCTTGGTTGCTGGTATTTTTATATAATTTTCTCAACGTAATACATCCTGTGTTGAACAGAGGGTGAATGAATCACAGTTGACTGGTTCAATAATGGAGGGGCAGGTAGGCTAGCAGCGGTTAGGAACGTAACCAAAATGTTGCTGGTTCGAATCCCCGAGCCGTAAGTCATTTAGCACGTTTTGCTAAATGACTTACATTTTGATAATATTGACCCAATAGGCTTGACTTGTTCATGGTATAATGGATATAGGAAGAAAATGCTAGATGTCCATTAAAATAGATCCAATAAGCCGACACGTGGGTAGACATTTACATGGCATCATATGTAACCATGTTCCATTTCACTTATTGTAAAATAATGTGCTTGCTTGTGAATGACTACAAGCTGCCCTTGCTCATTAGAACAAAGGCATGCAGTTGTTTCAAGAAGGCTGAACATCTTTACACGGACCATTTTCTGTCTTTGATAGTTTTGAATGGTTCCTGCAGAATGAACAAACAAACTCCTTTTTTTTCTCTCTCTCTCTCCTTTGGCCTCATACTATTTGATTGTTTTGAATGGTTCAAGCAGACTGAATGATGAAATACCTCCTCTGTTGCCTTTTTTTTCTCTCTCCTTTCTCCCGGCAGATCTCAGCAAAGCCGGGATGGCTGAGTTTCAGGAGAAGCTGCGGCTGCAGCATGAGACCTCCATGCACAAAGAGCTGGAGAAGCTGCTGGCCACAGCCAAGGGGGCTGAGCAGGAGGTGGGCCTGGGGTTTAGGAGTTTGGAGCGAGAGTACCTGGTGCATGTTTGTGGATCTAGGGGGGGTTGTTTTGGATGAGTGAGGAAATGTCTTACCCTCCCAGAACTCAGTCCAGCAGGGCAACAGGATGGTGAATGACCTGTGTCTCTCTCAATGGGTCAAACACAGATGCACACACTTTACGATTTCACAACATGGACTCGCTCTTTCTACCTCTTTCTGCTCCTCTCCCCATCTTTTCACCTCCCCACTCTTTGCCCCCTTGTTTACTTTAAGCCCCAGCAGGCTTGCTTTTAAACCCCTTCTCTATATGATGTAGGCCATACATTCCCACAGAAATCATTGTCACTTTTCATCACCACTGAGCCTTCACCTTACAAAGCATCAGCTATTGCCATCCAACAAGCACAGTGCACAACCCATCAAAACAACCCATTTGACCAGAAACTGGAAAGACAATTCTCCCTGCTTAGCAAACCGTTTGTATGCAGTTAGCATTGCTACTGCTAACTAAAGCATTGGCATGATGGCAAAAGCTTACAAGGTAAGCGTTCTCGCTCTGTAGAGTAAGTGGTTCATTTTTTATGCTGCTCCTCGTTTCACTTGAAACACAACACATTACAGTTAGACTGCGGAGGGGGGAGAAAACGCAATTAAAACCTACCGAGGAGACCTGAGGGTTTAGGAACGAACAGTGAGATGGGCTAGGTGGGAGTTCTAATGATTACACCAATGGGGGCATTTAGAACACAGTGAACCGTAACGTACATGAAAGCCATTAAGCAAATGTCAGAAAGGAGGGTTGCGGGCAGAATGCTTTGATTATAGGGAGTGGGCAGGAGAGGAGGAAAGTCTACGCTTCGCCAAACAGACTAGAGAAATAATGATGCACATCATTTGTAATAGAAATATTGAGTTCAGATGTAGCCTATATGACACATCAAAAAGTATTTAACTGTGGATCCCATTATAGGATTGGTGAGGCGGGGGGTCAATGTAAATAGTCCGGTGGCCATTTTATTAATTGTTCAGCAGTCTAATGGCTTGGGGGTAGATGCTGTGAAAACCTCTACAGGATCGGTGGGTCTCCCGCGGGACGGTTGAGCTAACGTAGGCTAATGTGATTAGCATGAGGTTGTAAGTAACAAGAACATTTCCCAGGACACAGACATATCTGATATTGGCAGAAAGCTTAAATTCTTGTTAATCTAACTGCACTATCCAATTTACAGTAGCTATTACAGTGAAATAATACCATGCTATTGTTTGAGGAGAGTGCACAGTTATGAACTGAAAGTTATTAATAAACCAATTAGGCACATTTGGGCAGTCTTGATAAAAAAAAATTGAACAGAAATACAATGGTTCATTGGATCAGTCTAAAACTTTGCACATACACTGCTGCCATCTAGTGGCCAAAATCTAAATAGTGCCTAGATTCATATATTGGCCTTTCTCTTGCATTTCAAAGATGATGGTAAAAAAAAAAAATACAAAAAAGGTAGTTTTTTTTCTTTGTATTATCTTTTACCAGATCTAATGTGTTATATTCTCCTACATTCCTTTCACATTTCTACAAACTTCAGTGTTTCCTTTCAAATGGTATCAAAAATATGCATATCCTTGCTTCAGGTCCTGAGCTACAGGCAGTTAGATTTGGGTATGTCATTTTAGGCGAAAATTGAAAAAAAGGGTCTGCTTGCCGTGCGGTAGCAGAGAAAACAGTGTATGACTTGGGTGACTGGAGACTCTGACAATTTTTGGGGGCTTTCTTCTGACACCGCCTATTATATAGGTACTGGATGGCAGGAAGCTTGGCCCCAGTGATGTACTGGGCCGTATGCACTACCCTCTATAGGGCCTTACGGTCAGATGCCGAGCAGTTGCCATACCAGGCGGTGATGCAACCAATCAGGATGCTCTCGACGGTGCAGCTGTAAAACTTTTTGAGGATCTGGGGACCCATGCCAAATCTTTTCAGTCTCCTGAGGGGAGATTATAGTTTGTTGGTGATGTGGACACTAAGGAACCTGAAACTCTCGACCCGCTCCACTACAGCCCCGTCGATGTTAATGGGGGGCCTATTCGGATGCCTTTTCCTGTAGTCCATGATCAGCTCCTTTGTCTTGCTCACTTTGAGGGAGAGGTTGTTGTCCTGGCACCACACTGCCAGGTCTCTGACCACCTCCCTATAGGCTGTCTCATCATTGTCGGTGATCAGGCCTCTACACTGTTGTGTCGTCAGCAAACTTAATGATGGTGTTGGAGTCGTGTTTGGCCACGCAGTCGTGGGTGAATGGGGAGTACAGTAGGGGACTAAGTACACACCTCTGAGGGGCCCCAGTGTTGAACGTGTTGTTACCTACCCTTACCACCTGGGGGGGGCGGCCCGTCAGGAAGTCCAGGATTCAGTTGCAGAGGGGGGTGTTTAGTCCCAGTAAACTTAGTGATGAGCTTCATGGGCACCATGGTGTTGAATGCATTCTCACATAGGTGTTCCTTTTGTCCAGGTGGGAAAGGGCAGTGTGGAGTGTGATTTGAGATTGCGTTATCTGTGGATCTGTTGGGGCGGTATGAGAATTGGAGTGGGTCTAGGGTATCCAGGGAGGATGCTGTTGATGTGAGCCATGACCAGCCTTTCAAAGCACTTCATGGCTGCCGATGTGAGTGCTACGGGGCGGTAATCATTTAGGCAGGTTACCTTTGCTTCCTTGGGCACAGGGACTATGGTGGTCTGCTTGAAACATGTAGGTATTACAGACTCGGTCAGAGAGAGGTTGAAAATGTCAGTGAAGACACTTGCCAGTTGGTCCGTGCATGCTTTGAGTACACGTCCTGGTAATCTGACTGGCCCCGCGGCGTTGTGAATGTTGACCTGTTTTAAAGGTATTGCTCACATTGGCTACCCTGAGCATTATCACACAGTCGTCCAGATTAGCTGGTGCTCTCGTGCATGCTTCCATGTTGTTTGCCTTGAAGTGAGCATAAAAGGCATTTGGCTCATCTGGTAGGCTCGAGTCACTGGGCAGCTCGCGACTGGGTTTCCCTTTGTAGTCCGTAATAGTTTTCAAGCCCTGCCACATCCGACAAGCATCAGAGCCAGTAGTAGGATTTACCCCCCCAAAATCGAAAATGATAATTTGCACCAAAGTAGACATCATGCAAAACTACAAATCCCTGCAAGCTCCTGCACGTCATCTCTAGCTGATACCTTTGCTAACAGTTATTGTATCAATTTAAAACTTGCACAAGATATTTCACAGAATTGTAATTTTTTTAAGGAATTAGCCAATTTATTCATTACTACATTTAGCTAACATTAGATAATTAATCCAGAGATTTTTACTCTTGCCTCGATTCGGCAGTCTCGTCCATATCATGTCATTGGTAGTTCTTTATTATAGCCAAATTGGCAGCTAATAAGCGTTTCATTTTTGGGGGGTAAATACAGGCAAATATATTGATAAAGTCACCTTGTCCTAGAGATTTACACGGTTAATAACACCATGTCCTTGTTTGTCCACTAGGTTTTATGACTCATACTGTGGTACTCTATTCCAGTACAAGCACACCTGATTCAAATGTTTTACTAATCATCAGGCTGACGGGAGATATTGCTCAAGGAACTCTTCTGGGTCCTCTCATCTTCCTTTCAGTCATTGACAGCGCAGCCCGGGATATCGAAAGTAGGTGGAAATATGTTGACGATCTAAATCTGGTCCCATGCCCTTTCCGGGTCGAGGGCCAGGAGCTCAAAGTGTGTGATAGTGTGAACTTTTTTAGGGCTAATGGTACAGAAAGACTTACAATGGGGGCAAGCAGTTTGTAACTATGATAACCAAGAGCAACAGAAAACGTTTTGTCCTTCGCCGCCTTAAAAGGTTCCATGTGCCACAGGAAGACCTGGTTTGCATTTACACCGACTACAGACGCCCCACCCTGGAATATTGCGCGCCGGCTTGACACAGCTCCCTGACCCTGACCCAGTCTAGTGACCTGTAGCGTATTCAGAAGAGGGTGTGCCGCACCATCCTAGGAGGATAATCCAGTTATACTGAGGCACTTCAGACCCTGTCCCTAACCTGGCTTCATGTAAGACGGACACAACTCTACACTGACTTCGCTGTCAGCCTCCTAAAATCTCAATTCCGAGACTGGCTAACCCCTAACTGAATCACAGTGACAGGCAGGAATACCTGCAGCCAAAACAAACTGACTATACCAAAATCGAGTTTACCAATCCCATATTTCTGCTCGTTGATTAATTATTCTCTTTAAGACCACAGGACATTATTGATTTAGATTTTCGTAAACGAAAAATGTTGCTCGTGTCCATTAATATTTGGTATGCTCATGGATGTGTTGACTGCTATATGAGTGTAATAAAAAAAAAATTGCCCCCCAAAAAATCAAGCCCTTTTATTAGTTGAATCAGGTGTGCTGGTTCTGGAATACATCAAATAAGTGGAGATGGCTGAAGTTACTAGAGGTTTGGGAGACAGTGATTTAGGCTTCAGCAATGTTACGATTTCAATCGTGTCGGTATTTTATCAAGCTATGTTTTGCGTGTGAATTGGATGCTATAATGTATTCATAATGTGGATGTTGATCATTTGCGTCCATGCAGAGACTGATCCTTGGCACTTTCTGTTTCAGATTTCCAAAAAGGACTTTGAGGGTTTTAAGAACCTCTTCCACAGATTCCTCCAGGTGAAAGGACCCTCTGTGAAATGGGACAAGATCCACAAGCCCCCAGAGGATCTGGTGAGTAGTTAGGTTTTAACCCTGGTTAAAAGCTCAGGCATTCGTTATTTGCATAAGAAATTACAAGACATTGTCATACAGATCAGCCTGTCTAAAAATGGTTCCCTTCCTTACCGTTGGAAATCCATTGTTTCTGCAGGTGTAGACCCTCTTGTACAAGGGATTTTTTGACCTGTAGTTTCTTTTATTTTTAACAAAGTCCTTGTTGCGTATTTAGTGCTAGTCCACAAACTAGGGTCTCAGAAACACTGTTTTGAGTGTAGCATCTCTGTGTATGTTGGGTGAGATTAGATCTGTAGGCCAAAGCCCTCTTCTACAATGAACATCTGAGCAGATAGATGCCAACGCGGCCCCTTTGAACTGAACATGAGAGCTGTAGAGTTACAGTGGCTGTCATGTGACACTGGCTCTATGGGGGCAGAATGTTGTGGTCCTGTCGTCCTGCAGCATACCAAGGGAGAGTCTGGGACAGAAAGCCAAGTGTTGTGTTTCCTTCACTGGGACGGCAGCCAGGTGCCAGTTCACCAACCCCCCCCCCCCACATCGTCTACGTCCCCATCCTCTCCCAGCTGACTGGAACATGTGAGGCTCCAGTCAGAGAGGGAGTGTTACAGCTAAAGGGTCACTGGGGCGTGGGCTTTTTCCCGAGTCTAAATGTCTAAGAACTTAGCGTTTTTGAGTAGTGCTGGTCAAGAGACTGTGCCTATGGTGACAGGAGGTAGACTCCGTTAAAGGAAGGAGGGGGCGTTTCAGGGAGACCTGGGCTGGAACCACTGACCCATAGAACACTTAGGCCACATACAGGAAGGCTACATCCAGTTGGTATATAGATGCACACACTTGTTTGAGTCTACATTCCCAAGCTCGTGAAGCCCACAGATTATAATGAGTACGTAGTAAGGGATGGAAACAAGCACCCCGCACCAACAGAACTGAAACGAGGTAACTAGATCCAAGAACAGAGTGTGTAGCTATGGGCCAAAGCCAGCCAGCTATTTATCACCCGGGTGACATTTCAGTGTCTCAGAGCCTGACCCCCCCCCCCCCCCCCCCTTCCTGAAATAACCCCCGGCTCATAGGTTACCTTATAAATAGCCTGACCTCTCCAGCATTCGAAAGCACAGCCTTGAGGGAGCAGGATTCTGGCCTGGGGTGGTATTTGGCTTACCCTGCCCCGAACCCACCTCGTGGGTGTGCATGGGTGGGCGTGTAGGCCTATCTGCTCTAGCAGCCTCACTCTACGACCGTCTTAACACCGTCTTGTTTTTTGGGAAGTAGTTCAGGAGTAAGGAACTTGAAACCGTATCTGGACTCGTTCCCCACTTGTGACATAGACACAGGTCACCTCGGAGACCTTGAGTTTGAAGTTGTTAAGTTCAAACAACTGTTTTAAGTTCTTATGAGTTCAATCTCATCATGTTGTAGTTCTCCTTGTTATCGACTGAAGCTGTATGGCTCTGAAAGGGTTAATCGTTTACCCTTATGCAATACATCTGCACAATATTGACTTGTGAGTTCATGTACCTAAATTGAGTGAATCTCCCCAAAACAAGTCCATGTAAAGTGTTTTTCTATTATCCGATAGATACGGTCTGCTTCTCTACCAGATTCTCCATTCCCTCCCAGATATGCAATCGCTTCATCGCCAAGGACACACAGTATCTGCAAAACGCAAAGCTTTTGCTCTTAGGTCAATATTGCTTGTTTTGCAGAGATTGACTGTTTGAAGTCCAAGGCTGCTAGGAAGCCTGAAAATGCACCTTGAGTTTGCGTTCTCAATATTTAGTTGTTCTAATGCTTTGTTGGCTAGCTAAGTGCTTGGAATGAACCCTACATTTTGAGTAGCCTAGTGAATAATAACGGCCCAAGAATGGAACCTTGTGGCACTACAGTATTTATAGGAAGCATTTCAGACATTGTACCATCAACCTGTAAACTTTGATTTGATAGTTTTCCACATTCTAAAGAGATTATTCTGGTTCTTTTCTGTTTCACTCTAGTAAAACTCTAACTTTGCCTTATAATTAAGTGCTATGTTTCACTTCTCTAAATCTAGTCCAGTCTGTTGCCAGATCGTACTTTGGCCCAAACCACGTTTTGTTCATGAATAAACTCTGTTAGATCCCCAGAAAACCCATGGATTGTCTCAACCCTTATGAGTTTGAGCGGCTGAAATTCTCTTGAAAGACCACACAGGAAGCCTTGCTCATCACATTTTCTAAAAATCAGTTTCAAATAATGGGTGGTTTTGTCTTTGTAAAGGGAACCACGTAGCTCACAATGAAAGTAACCTATTTTTGTCGTTGAGAGTAATGGCACTTCACCTCAATAGCCCAGACTTGAGTAAACACATCTTACTGTGCTGTGTTATGACTGACGATGGAGAACCCACACCTTCAGACGCTGTGTGGTCTTGACTCCAACACAGCCATGAGAGACTATTGTGTGTTGGGAAGGATCCCCCATAAGGTAAGAAACATTGGTATGTCTTCGAGAGCAAAATATTGATGGTGATGGAATTAGTAATTAGAAAATGATTTGGTTACTTCTCTCTTGATCTTTTGAGACTCTTGAGATATCTTGATTAGGGCCTGGGACGATAGCAGTATCGTGGCAAGGAAACAAAACACCAAGCATATTTAAATTCTTTAGGAAAATGGCCCTAATGTTGGAAACAAACATCACTGTTGTCCTCCAGAGTCACAAGTATTTATTTTTCAAGCTATAACACACCATATTCTACATACAGCAGGTTTTAAAGGACCAAAGTGCTTGTTCTGTTTCGTGTTTTAATGTTTGCCATGGAAAAAATATCGCAATACTGGTATCTTCCCCAGTGGCGTGTATTCATGGATGCCAAGGGAAGCCAGGCGCACCAAAATGTTTTACCAACATTTCCTTCAATTCGCAAGAGGCTGAATGTATCTCACCAGAGAAAGCATCCGAGCGAGCAAAATAGTGCCCCTCTGTGTCTGTGTAGACCATCTATCTATCCGATGCTGTCTGGTCAAAAAGAGTATGACATTGTTGCCGCCCGTAGCATTGAATGCAAGGGAAGCCAGCGAGCATTTGGCCTCCCTTGATTTAAAAAAAAAAAGTATAAAATTATATCCAGTCAGCGAAATCAACTGTGAATGGTCCTGGCACACCAAAACAAGTGTCAAGGGAAGTCAGTTTGGAACTTGCTTCACTCCAATTACATCAAGAACAATACGTCATTGACAGAAACCACTTGAATTGTTGCATATCGTTGTGTTGTTGTCCTCCAGTGGCTGGCTAGCTAGCTAAAATTGACCCTTTTCTATACTGAACAAAAATATAAATGCAACGTGCCACAATTTTACTGAGTTGCAGTTCATAAGGAAATCCATTAATTTAAATAAATAAATTAGGCTCTAATCTATGGATTTTACATGAATGGGCAGGGGCACAGCCTTGGGTGGGCATAAGCTCACCCACTTGGGAGTCAGGACCTGCCAATCAGAATGAGTTTTTCCCCACGAAAGGGCTTTATTACAGACAGAAATACTCCTCAATTTCATCAGCTGTCCAGATGGCTGGTCTCAGACGATCCTGCAGGTGAAGAAGCCGGATGTGGAGGTCCTGGGCTGACATGATTATATGTGGTCTGCAGTTGTGAGGCTGGATGGACGTACTGGCAAATTCTCTAAAACAATGTTGGAGGTGGCTTATGGTAGATTAATTAACATTCAATTCCCTGGCAATAGCTCTGGTGGACATTCCTGCAATCAGCATGCCAATTGCACTCTCCTTCAAAACTGGAGAGATCTGTGGCATTTTGTTGTGACACAACTGCACATTTTAGAGTAGCCTTTTCTTGTCCCCAGCACAAGGTGCACGTATGCAATGATCATGCTGTTTAATCAGCTTCTTGATATGCCACACCTGTCAGGTGGATGGATTATCTTGGCAAAGGATACATTATCACTAACAGGAATGTAAACAAATTTGTCCACAAAACTTGAAGCTTTTTGTGCATATGGAAAATGTCTGGAAGGTTTTATTTCATCTAATTAAACATGAGACCAACACTTTACATGTTGCGTTTATATTTCTGTTCAGTGTAAATTAGCCATGGATGGAGATTTGGACTTGTGGTTTTACTTAATTCTCCGTACTGGCCAATGATTATAACACCGATTCTGATCCAACCATAAATTCATACATTGTGCCCCTGTGCTCCATTTCTATACAACTGTCAGCAACAGATGCGTCTGAAATGGCCGAATCCACTAATTTGAAGGGGTGTCCACATACTTTTGTATCACGGTCGCAAGGCAAATGAACTAACAGGTTATAGAGCAAACAACGCAATTATCACCACACATAGGTTGTAATGACATTTAATCTTGATGTGACTTTCTGACATGAGAGTTGTGAGGTCTTGGATATCGTAGAGCTTGGGCCAGTCTTTGGTAATGTCAAAATGGTGACCAACATGAAGATTTAGCCTAAATGTTGTTTGTTAAAATATTTTCTTTATAGCTAAAGGAGAATCCTTACTGAAGATTATTTTAGCCTGTATGTCTGAGGGAAGTAGAATGACCCGGCTCTCCAGACTCCTATTCATTTAAAAGGGGCTATAGTTGTGGCGATAATCAGCCTAGTGGTTGAGCTAGAAAAGGGTTTTGAACCCTCTACCACCTAACAACAACTCACTGAGGTGTTTTCCTAAGGAGTTCCCGTGTCTTACACGTTGCTTTGTGTATTTTCCAGTAGTCCATACACACTGAATACAGTACACACTGTGAAGCAATAATTGGGGTTTGTTGAGAGAAGTGCGTAGTCTGCCTCCGCTGTAGCCTATAGGGCCGGTTTCCCAGACCGTAAGCCTAGTCGGAGACTAGTAAGAAGTAGCCCACCACTACCAATGGTGAATCTCCATTGAACATTTTTTTTAGTACAGGACTAGGCTTTCTCCTAACCTGTCTGGTCCTGGGGAACACTGCTCATAGCATTGGGATATTAAATTATAGGCTAGCTTTGAAATGGCCTATTGTGGGTGTATCTGTGGAAGACATTGTCAAGATACTGTGAGGATTCCTTCATGGTCGCACTCTCGTCTCAATGGTTTGTCTCGTGAAAGTGTGAGCAGTAAGGAAGAGCTGCCTGTTACCATGCCAACTCTGAAACGGTAGCCTCCCTCCGACGGTGCAGGAAGTGTGTGGAAACGTAGAGCAGGAAGTGTCCTCGCACTCTCCTGCGTCTGTCTATGCATGTGAGGAGGATGGGGATGGGAGGGAGGTAAGGTGTGTCTGTATGTGAGTTGAAGGCAGTGTAACGGATTGCGTAAAAGGTCTTTAGTGTGACACACACACACACACACACACACACACACATTCTATATTTACTCCTTGTACAACACAAGAGGACGAAACGGACATCTGTCATCATTCCATTCGCCAACAGCGGGGCCAGTAAAGGCCAGAGGGCCTGTTCCTTGTCCCCTGGGAATTATTCTAAATGACGAAGTACAGGAAAGGAAATTCAAATGGTTAATTATACCCACAAAGTCTGACTATACCCCATCTAGCTTACTGTATTCAGCTCACAGTAAAACATACCATATTAACAGTTTGCCCTTTTCAATTATGTAGGCTACCGCTGTACCTTGATCTAGGCCTACAACAATTAAAGTTTTTCCTATTGGACAAATGATGTATAAAGTTACTCCAGGCTTTCAGTTACTGCATGTTTAAAAGCTCACCCAGTGTGGTAACACAAATGCATTTTCTCTGCTTTTCTCCCACAAGTCATTGCTTTGTATTTCACCCTGATGTGGTGTTAATCAAGCTCAGCTAGCCAATTTTACCCTTTAAAAACATTTTATAATGTGTTTTTCTGTATCAATCCCACGATATGTTGGTTGTAGGCCTGAATGTTTTGTGGGTTTGTTGCATTTTATAGGACAAGTGGGAGCATGGACACAAGCAACACATTGCGATGCCAACGAACGCTTGAATAAATAAGCTCTCTACCTTGACATATGCCTACTGATAGTTCAATGGCTATTTCTGGACCTTCAAGACAATCCAAATGTTTTTCATTTGGCATGAAGATACAGTATGTAATATTTATACACGAAAAAACGTAGGCCAGATACATAGTTATCAGTGGTAAAGGACGGACGCTGGTGTTAAACACACTTTGCTACAGCCTTTGTGGCTGTCCTTCCTTCGTCCGGGGCGAATTGGGGGGGGGTATTTTCTGTAGGGGTGTTTTGTTCTCCCCTCAGTCTCTGTGTGAGGATGTACTTTAGCTCCACCGCTCTGGGTTTTGTCAGCTGTTGCCATGGCTTCACTGAGTAGCACTGTTACATAATAGGGGTTTGGAGTGATGCCAGCTCCCCCCTTTTCTCTCCAACCCTCCTACGCTCCAAAACAAGAGCACCCCCCCAGCACCCTACCTTGAGCAACCCCAATACTGCCCCCAAGCTGTCAACTGCTGAACTGAAGAACCAACATCAATGGTCACTTTCAGCTTTCACAGGGACTGATATAAAAGGTTGCCCTGTTACCCGGGGCAAGTGAACTGAGCAGTCGGCAAGTTGAGTCTTCTCTGTGGTTACCCCATTGGACAGGTGAATTATTTTATTGAAAACGACCAAACCGCAAAGAAAACCTGTAGCCTTAACTGATATTTCTGAACCCTCCATTGTTTAATAGAAAATCCATCAATTTGTCATTTCTGTGTAACTTACTTAATGGAGGAACGTGTGGCCTGCACTGAAGCGTTCTAACATTGCCAGTCTGTGTGTAAACAGCTTTACATTTCTGGGCAAGTGATAATAATCTTCAGGCTACGCCTAGTATCTGACCTCTGACCTGTACCTCTTTCCCTCCCTGTTGCAGATCCACCCCTATGACAAGATCAAGGCCCAGGTGCTGCCGGACAGCGTGGCGGCCAGCCTCAACAAGCTGGTGGTGGTCAAGCTCAACGGAGGCCTGGGCACCAGCATGGGCTGCAAGGGCCCCAAGAGTGTCATCAGTGTCCGCAATGAGAACACCTTCCTGGACCTCACCGTCCATCAGATAGAGGTAGAGGATACTGTAATCTACCATTTTTGGTTCGAGTGAAGATAACACTTAAAAGATATCAGAATATTCAGTACAAGCCAGAATGTTAACTAGAGCTAGTTATTGTAGTACTAGATTTCCTGTTTCTACATTTCTACATTCAACGTTTATGATGAAATGACAAAAACTATTTGGGAGCCAAACTCCCGTCGTAAAAATGCCTCCCCCTCTCAGCACTTAAACAAGACATTCAACGTGGACGTGCCTCTGGTTCTCATGAACTCCTTCAACACAGACGAGGACACCAAGAAGATCCTGCAGAAGTACACACACCACCGGGTGCACATCCACACTTTCAACCAGAGCAGGTAACACACGCCTACAGAAATATACACATGGGTTGTGTTCAGCAGTGCACACTGTTTTAAAGCTTTTTTGCAATGTAAAATCCTAATGAGCATTGGTCTTGGACAAGTTCAGGTACATTCCTGTTTCAAGCCATTTTCTCTGTACTGGACATGATCCTGTTCTATTACGATCCTCAACTCTTTCCTGAACATCCTCTCCTTTTTACACCCATCCATCTCTTCTCCATTTCCCTCTCTTCCTCACTTGACAGGTTGTCATTGTAAATAAGAATCAATTCTCATTGACTTACCTGTGTAGATAAAGGTAAATAACATTATTAAAACTCTCCTCCTGCCCCTCTAGATACCCGAGGATCAACAAGGAGTCCCTACTGCCCGTGGCTAAGGACCTGGGGGTGCACGGCGACCACGGCGACGCCTGGTACCCGCCCGGCCACGGCGACATCTACGCCAGCTTTTACAACTCCGGCCTGCTGGACCAGCTGATCGCCGCGGGCAAGGAGTACATCTTTGTGTCCAACATAGACAACCTGGGCGCCACCGTGGACCTGTTCATCCTCAACCACCTGATGACGCAGCCCAAAGACAAGCGCTGCGAGTTCATCATGGAGGTCACGGACAAGACCCGCGCAGACGTCAAGGTGAGCAGAGGTTTGTGTGCTAGCTAGAAGCAGGCAAGGTGAGCAGAGGTTTGTGTGCTAGCTAGAAGCAGGCAAGGTGAGCAGAGGTTTGTGTGCTAGCTAGAAGCAGGCAAGGTGAGCAGAGGTTTGTGTGCTAGCTAGAAGCAGGCAAGGGGTACTGCTGGTTCTCTTTTCTCCCTGGTAGTTCATTATGTCGCTGATGGTCAGAGTCCTCACCTCGGCAGTATTTGGGGACCTTGGGGCTAAAGATTTAAGATCTTTTAAAAAGGTAGAGGATGAAAAGATCATGACGAAAGTGACTTCCCTACAATTGTCTGATCCGTATTGTACCTCAATGTAAAACGGCATACAGCCTTCCATTTCCTGACTGCTCACGGTTCTGCCACGCCTCTCAAATCTACTCCGCAGGGTGGGACACTGATCCAGTACGACGACAAGCTGCGTCTGCTGGAGATAGCCCAGGTGCCCAAAGCCCACGTGGACGAGTTCAAGTCGGTCACCAAGTTCAAGATCTTCAACACCAACAACCTGTGGATCTCCCTGGCCGCCATTAAGAGGCTGCACGAGCAGAACGCCATGGACATGGAGATCATCGTCAACCCCAAGGTGAGAGGACAGATGAAAGGAGAGCCTTAAAATGAAAACTGTCTGGTATCTATCTTCAGTGGGTTCAGTTCGTAGCCATGTGTTTTAGGGTTTCCTTTAAAATGTACTCTTAACCATCATTTTATATGAATGAATATTTTTCAGATGGCTGTCAACCATGGCCTGGAGTGACTCAACTACGATTAAATTTGCATCACTTTGTAATAGCCGCCACAAGCTCACTGAACGTTAGCACCAATTACCCTTCAACTACCTCCTCCCCAGACGCTGGACGGTGGTCTGAACGTGATCCAGCTGGAAACAGCGGTGGGCGCCGCTATCAAGGCCTTCGACAACGCCCTGGGCGTCAACGTGCCCCGTAGCCGCTTCCTTCCCGTCAAGACCTCGTCGGACCTGCTGTTGGTCATGTCCAACCTCTACAGCCTGGACGCCGGCTCGCTCACCATGAGCAAGAAGAGGGAGTTCCCCTCCACGCCACACGTCAAGCTGGGCAGCTCTTTCACCAAGGTAATGAAAGCAAAATGTAGATTAATGCATTTTGTCGAGTCATTATGGCAGACATTTTGATTTTATATATATATTTGTGTGGGTCTTTTTTATTTATATATTTCATGGTTTTAATATGTTCTTGACACTATAAAAGTGACCTGTTCTGGTTGCAGGTCCATGACTTCCTGATGAGGTTTGAGAGCATCCCAGACATGCTAGAACTGGATCACCTGACAGTGTCAGGAGACGTCACCTTCGGAAAGAACGTCTCTCTCAAGGTAAAGGCTTCATACCCAAAATGGTACCTCATTCCTATTGCATAGTATTTACTTGGAATACAGAAGATTGATACTGGGCTAGTTTTGCTTGACATCTCTCGATGTTTTGTGTGTTACATTTGTCTACGTCCCCTCCCACAGGGAACTGTCATCATTATTGCCAATCACGGAGATAGGATTGATATTCCTGCCGGAGCGGTGCTGGAAAACAAGATTGTATCTGGCAACCTGCGCATCCTCGACCACTAAGGCCTTCAGGACACAGACGAGACTCAAGGCCAAGAACAAACTATACCTAGGACTGTTGCAGAGCAAGAAAGACACAGGGTGCCGTTCCACAGCTCAAGGTTATCTGTGATCCACCATTTCAGATAAACTATCTGCAGCTTACGAAGAAAGACTACCGCAATCAGGGTCATTTTAAAATCAGCTTAAAATGGATGGGCTGGTTCAGCACACCATGCAAACACAAGGCTTCCGTTGGAAGCGAAAGCTGTTAGAGGGTTCTAAGGCTGCGTTTACACAAGCAGCCCAATTCAGACATTTTTCCCAATTATTGGTAAAAGAGATCAGAATTGGGCTGCCTGTGTAAACAGCCTCTGTTGCAAATTCTGAGCCAACTAACCTGAATAAAGTGCAGTATGGATTCAACGTGTCTGTCTTGATTTTAAAACTAGAAAATCAATCAAAGGTCCGGCCTCAAGTGCACATCAATACACCCAAGGTAGGTCAATAGTCTATTGCAGTGCACTACAACCCTAAACTAGCGCACCTGTTTCTAATAATTATCTAGTTGATAAACTGAATCGGGTTAATTACAACTGGGGTTGGAGCAAAAACCTGCAACAGGGTTGGAGAGCCCTGGTCCTCTCGTAATGAATGCATCTCAATTTAAGATTCTGGGTGCATCAAGTCTAGCGGCTTCCTCAGACAAATAAGGCCAAAGTGGAAATTCTTCCATGTTTTATTCAGTTTCCTGGGATTCAAGACAAAACGCTCAGGCATGCGGTCAGATTTTCAGTTTGCCACACTTCCTTACCCATCTTAACCAGAGCAGCAACGAGGGCCCAACATACACACAGGCACTCAAACAGTATACTATTGTCTGTCTTTGATAGTTATCAAAAGTAGGCACTTTTGAAGTAGACCGCTTTTTCTACACCATCGGATCCTCTTGCATGAGGTGTAACGTTCACACAGTGCAGACAGGCAGTTAATAGAACAAGACTGTTTTGGTTAGAGCTCGACTACAGACAAACCAATCGGAGGCTAATGTTCGTTCATGCAATAAAACAGGTGAGAACACTGGATAGAACTGTCACGACGAATGCAGTGGAGTTTCCTGGCCATTTGATGTAGCCTTGTTGGAAGATAATGACTTAGCGCAGTCATTACAGAGGGGACCAATTGTGCATAATGTCTGTCAGTTGACAAGCAATTTAACTAACCAGATTGACTAGCAATGCTCAGTGGCATTATTATTGGAGAAATTGCACAGTAAAAAGGTTAAATAAGTGCCATGGAAGGGAATGCTGTATTCAGTGCAAATTGAGAAGACGTCAAATGTTTAGTCAACGAAAGACCAGTGGTCAACTTACATGACCATTTAGCTTAAACACAGGTCTGAATCCGTCAGAGTGGCTTTGTTATTCGTTGACGGACGTGAGAAAAAATATATATATAAAAAAAAAAAATCGCTTTTCCAGTAAGCGACATGTTCTGAACCATGTCGACATATCAGGCCAATCAAAGTCTATAGTTGAATTGCACACAGTGTGATGAGGTGACAGGCAGCAGTTAGTTGCGTCCTAAAAGTCTCTCGTATCTCAGAGCTGCTCTTTAAAAGAAAGCCCATGTCGGTGTCCGCTAGTGGTACACTAAATAGGGAATATGGTGCCATGTTACGTAGCCTGTCCTACATCATGGCTGCTTCAGGGGCTGGTCCCACAGCGTTGCTGCCTGGGGAAGTTTCTCCCTTGAGGAAGCACCCCCACTACCAGACTTCCGCTCTCTTTCTGTACCCAGACAGTGCCCTCTTCAGGTGGCTTCAGTGAGATCCATGGTCCCCTGGGCAGGCTGGCTGCTGGAAGGTGAAGCAGGTACAGTCTCTTTACAACAAGAACCTGATTAGAGTTAGTTTCTCCCTTCCCTCCAGGGTGAGTTAACATGGCGTCGCACTGTATGTAGAACGACTACTCCCCCCATCATCACCTCTTCTGCTCCCAGATCTCAGCCATGTTCAAGTCCAGCTTTTCAAGTGCCCTCAGTGATTGAACGTTCTCAGTGTAAAATGCCACATCCACCGTCACCAGCCTGGAGTGGGGTGAGAGTCATTATGGGGGGGGGATCAGAGAAGTGCTTTCAAGTCATCATTCAACAAGTCCATTGCAATTATAAGGTACATTGTCCTTTAGTGACAAGAAGCTGTTTTATCGGACACATTAAGCCTAGTTCTGGACCAAAATCACTTTCATTAGAGATTCTCCATTGACCATCCTTTTTAGTACGGTCAAAGCAGAGATAATATAACTGTTGGACACATTTTTTTGGCAAGATTACAGAAATGTTGTTCTCTCTCAACCACCACAGAATCAGAGGAACACCCACCCATGTTGAGGTCCACCGTCGTGGTGCACCCCGAGACGGGCCAGCTGCTTTTTAAGGTGCATTTTAAAGCTTGCATTGATCCTCAGGAACAACATCTAGGCCCAGAGGAGGGGGAAAAACAGACAGTGTTACCCTCAACTCAACATGTCTAGTCAGTTGCGACTGCAATGAAGACAACCTGGAACGTGCCCAGTATGGTATAACAGCGCATGAGAATAGCGGTAGAAGGTACATTGTATTATTCAGAATGACAAATTGGAATCATTAGAAGTCATTGAATAAGATCTGTGGTATCATTGTCATATGTTACCTGTGTCTGTTCCTCAGGTAGCAGCTCGTAAAGGGCTTCGTGCATTTTGGCCATTTGTTTACACACGTTGCGAAAGCAGGCCGAGGGCATGGGGGCCTTGACTTCATACTGGCAGGAGACGGAGTAGATATTCACATGATACGTTGATACACTGATTGACATTGGCTACAGCGATCTTTATAAAGTGGCATTGCAGGTTAAGACGGGGAGAGTTTGAGAGCGGTTCGGACCTGTAGAACTCACCTTAGACAGCACCTTCTCAAACAAGCTGTCCATGATCGCCATCAGTTTAGTGGAGATCTCCGTTATGTGATCGTTGTAGTCCTGGCACAAAACAGGAAGGGGGGGAAAAAAATGTATTAAAACTCAAGGCTTGCACATCGTGTCGCTCACGGTTTACAAGTGAATCTCTGAACTAGAGTACTGTCCTCGTGCGTGCAGGTCTGTGGATGTCAGTGCTCACCTTAGTGATGTGGTCAAAGTGCCTGAGGACGCTGTACTGCTTGGGCGTCAGCTTGGTCTCAAAGTGGGCCCTGATGACGGGAATGTAGTGAACCACCAGCTGAAGACAGCGAGAGGCCAGGGCTGAGGAAAGACATCCACACACACACACACACACACACTAAATGTGGAGGTAACCCTGTAGTGGGGCAAAGCCTATGGTTCATAGCAAAGCACCGGGTTGTGTTCAGTAGGGCAAACACCATAGACAATTTAAAATGTTTTGAAATGGAAAATGAAATTGCGCTTGTCTTATTGGACACGACCAAGTAGTACATAGCGGAGTATGTGAGCGGCTGGAAATCCCGCTCATTGAGCAGAGCTTGCGCCCCCCTCCGGCGCTTCAAGTCCTTTCCAACCGCTCCACTAAACACCGCTCTGCGTCCACAGGTTAAACTGCCGTTCCTAATTCGCTCCATTCATTAAAATCACTATTTAACAAACACCCATCTATTTCTGTGACTACCTGGACCTACCATTTGGTTTTGAAGTATTGAAACTAAGCCATATGATTTGAATAAACATGAAAAGGTGAATATAAAAAGCACATATCATTTCAAATAGACTACATGTCATATTAAACAGCATATTAACACTAAATAGGCCAGGAGCCAAACAGGATGTGAAAATTATTTATAGTATTTCAAGGCTATAGCCTACAAAGAAATACTTTCAAGCATTTGCGAGTGCGACACAATTGGCTGGTAGGGACAAAAAGCGCTCAGCACGTAAACGTTTTGCTGTATTAAATGATTATAGTTTATAAGTTGCGCATATAAGCGGTGACTTAATTTTTATTTCATTTGAAGTAAATGAAAAATGACAGTGCCTTTGAATTCATTTTTAGAAACAGGAGTTTGGCCAGTCGGTGGATCTCATGTGAAGGAGCCTGTCGGCCAGTAGCAGACGCTCTCGCAGAGCCACTGGGGATGCTAAACACCCTGTTGGCCACTATTGCTAGGCAGAGATGCAGTTGTTGTTTTCTAGAAGCAGGCCTAAAGGTTTATAGGCAAAATAACCCTATCCGAACAGAAAGCTTCTTGAACATGGGAATATGCCAGGCCTATTGGGCCAAAATCAATTACGGCCTATTGTATAGGTAACAGAACAAAAATGAATACAACTTTTAAGAAACCTGATTTTTAGTTTAGAAACACTTTGCTACAATGGACACACTTGCAGTGCATTCGGGAAAGAATTCAGAACTCCTTGAGACTTTTCCCACATTTTGTTACTTTACAGCCTTTTTCTAAAATTGATTGTATAGTTTTTTTCCCCTCCCTCAATCTACACACAATACCCCATAATGGCAAAGCAAAAACAGGTTTAGATATTTTAGCAAATGCATTTTATCTATATATATATATATAAAAAAATGCATTTGCAGTTTATTCAGACCCTTTACTCCGTACTCTGTTGAAGCACCTTGGGCAGCAATTAGAGCCTGGAGTCTTCTTGGGTATGACCCTACAAGCTTGGGACACCTGTATTTGGGGAGATTCTCCCTTTCTTCTCTGCAGATCCTCTCAAGCTCTGTCAGGTTGGATGGGGAGCGTCGCTGCACAGCTATTTTAAGTACTCTCCAGAGATGTTCGATCAGGTTCAAGTCCGGGCTCTGGCTGGGCCACTCAAGGACATTGAGACCTGGTACCCTTCCCCAGATCTGTGCCAACACAATCCTGTCTCAGAGCTCTACGGACAATTCCTTCGACCTCAGATCTTGTTTTTTTTCTCTGAGATACACTGTGGGACCTTATATAGACAGGTGTGTGCCTTTCCAAATCATGTCCAATGAAGTTGTAGAAACATCAAGGATGATCAATGGAAACAGGATGCACCTGAGCTCAATTTGAGTCTCAAAGCTAAGGGTTTGAATACTTATGTAAATAAGGTATGTTTTAAATTTGTAATACATTTGCAAGAATTCCCCCCCAAAAAATCGTTTTTCGCTTTGTCATTATGAGGTCTTGTGAGGAAAACAAATAATTGAATCCATTTTAGTTGAAGGCTGTAACGTATGAAAATTTGGAAAAAGTCAAGGGGTCCGAATACTTTCCGAATGCACTGTAGTCATCTACCCACCTCATTCCTTTCTTTTAGCATGTCCATGTAGTAAGTACACCATCATGCTTTCGGGATGTGTGTCTCTTCAGATTCCACAATGATTCTTTAGTTGTGGACACTACATCACCGCACTCCTTCTCTTGCTCTTGGTCCTCATCCTTGTACGTCACCTTGATTTAGCAGCTGTGTGTTTTATCAGTTTCTTTATGAAAATATTTAGCAACTCCATGACAGTAGCTAAAGCAAGGGGCTGTAGATGGCAGCACACAAGTAGACTACAGATGCATGCTGGGCCGGGCATGCCCTGAGATTGTGAACCGAGCGCTTCTGGAGCGGCGGGAATCGCACTCCGCTCTCTAGTCAAATTGGGCAAGACGCTCCTCTCACATGCCCTGGTACATACCCAGGTTTTTAGTGGTGATGGTCTTGAGTCCCACCACTTGTAGTGCTCCTGCCCCCAGGACCAGCTGGCAGCTCCGCGAGTTGAAGTGCTGTCAAAGGAGGGGAGGGGGAGTCAGGGACCATTCAATACAACACGGTGGCAGTTTGTTAGTGGGATGCTTGCCAGGTAAATGTAGCCAACACTCAGACCATCATTCTAGACTGTTGCCACACAGCGGGGGTGGCGTGTTGTTACCTTGAGTAGGTCTGAGAGGCGGGTGAGCATGTCCGTGGAGATGGAAGGGATGTCGTTGACACACTGACAGTACTCCAGGAAGATCCGGATCAGTAGTAACACCGTGCTGATGATGAGAACAGAGGTCACCAGGCAATAAGGGTCTTATCATCATTTGTCCTACAAGCCTTACGTTTTGAATGTGGGACTGGAAATTAGCATTTATTGTAGTTACCTACCCAACAACAGCATATTTCTGGCCATCAATGTGCAAATAATCACTTGGTTTCCTTTCTTCTGTGCCTGGTATTGAGAAGAAGACAGGAAATAAACTCAGTCAGTCTGGGGACAGCCAAATATTTTTGGGGGGGACTGACCATCGGGAACCTGGACTGACAGTCGTGCAGAGCGTGGGTCAGTGACAGACCATGGTAAGCATGGTATACAGGGCATAAAATTCACTTTAGTCCACCAGTCACTGTGGCAGGTAGATGAAAAGATCTACCAGCCACTCAGGTCTTTTACCAGCCAAACTATTTTTGCCATAATTCCATAAACAAAACAAAAAAAACAGATGACCCCACTTTGTAATGTTTCTAAAAAAGACATTAGTAAGAAGTAAAGTGGTATATTGCTGAATTTCATTTCATTTTTTGAGATCAGTCTTAACCAAAATACCAGACAAAATGTTCAGCTGCCCCTTTAAGGGTGGGAGGTTACCGTGCTAACTGAGCCACTCAGTGGTCTCCTGTGTCTCTGAGATGTAGGATCCGTCTCTTTGCTATCAGTTGAAGCAACAACCTCGCAATGTAAATAACCAAAAAACATGACAAAGTTTTACATTGTAGACTTTCAAGTAAATTGGACCAACTTTTATTAAGCCTGTGCGCAGCGCCTCCAAAATGAATCAGCACTTCACTGAGTGTGCTTAGCTCCCCTGCCAGGCTGTGTTGCTGCGAGGTGGGACACAGGATTCCTATTTCTTTGAGCGATTAGCAGCTATGAAACAGAACAGCAGAAATATACTGCTCAAAAAAATAAAGGGAACACTAAAATAACACATTCTAGATCTGAATGACTGAAATAATCTTATTAAATACTTTTTTCTTTACATAGTTGAATGTGCTGACAACAAAATCCCACAAAAATAAATCAATGGAAATCCAATTTATCAACCCATGGAGGTCTGGATTTGGAGTCACACTCAAAATTAAAGTGGAAACCACACTACAGGCTGATCCAACTTTGATGTAATGTCCTTAAAACAAGTCAAAATGAGGCTCAGTAGTGTGTGTGGCCTCCACGTGCCTGTATGACCTCCCTACAACGCCTGGGCATGCTCCTGATGAGGTGGCGGATGGTCTCCTGAGGGATCTCCTCCCAGACCTGGACTAAAGCATCCGCCAACTCCTGGACAGTCTGGTGCAACGTGGCGTTGGTGGATGGAGCGAGACATGATGTCCCAGATGTGCTCAATTGGATTCAGGTCTGGGGAACGGGCGGGCCAGTCCATAGCATCAATGCCTTCCTCTTGCAGGAACTGCTGACACACTCCAGCCACATGAGGTCTAGCATTGTCTTGCATTAGGAGGAACCCAGGGCCAACCGCACCAGCATATGGTCTCACAAGGGGTCTGAGGATCTCATCTCGGTACCTAATGGCAGTCAGGCTACCTCTGGCGAGCACATGGAGGGCTATGCGGCCCCCCAAAGAAATGCCACCCCACACCATGACTGACCCACCGCCAAACCGGTCATGCTGGAGGATGTTGCAGGCAGCAGAACGTTCTCCACGGCGTCTCCAGACTCTGTCACATGTGCTCAGTGTGAACCTGCTCTCATCTGTGAAGAGCACAGGGCGCCAGTGGCGAATTTGCCAATCTTGGTGTTCTCTGGCAAATGCCAAACGTCCTGCACGGTGTTGGGCTGTAAGCACAACCCCCACCTGTGGACGTCAGGCCCTCATACCACCCTCATGGAGTCTGTTTCTGACCGTTTGAGCAGACACATGCACATTTGTGGCCTGCTGGAGGTAATTTTGCAGGGCTCTGGCAGTGCTTCTCCTGCTCCTCCTTGCACAAAGGCGGAGGTAGCGGTCCTGCTGCTGGGTTGTTGCCCTCCTATGGCCTCCTCCACGTCTCCTGATGTACTGGCCTGTCTCCTGGTAGCACCTCCATGCTCTGGACACTACGCTGACAGACACAGCAAACCTTCTTGCCACAGCTCGCATTGATGTGCCATCCTGGATGAGCTGCACTACCTGAGCCACTTGTGTGGGTTGTAGACTCCGTCTCATGCTACCACTAGAGTGAAAGCACCGCCAGCATTCAAAAGTGACCAAAACATCAGCCAGGAAGCATAGGAACTGAGAAGTGGTCTGTGGTCCCCACCTGCAGAACCACTCCTTTATTGGGGGTGTCTTGCTAATTGCCTATAATATCCACCTGTTGTCTATTCCATTTGCACAACAGCATGTGAAATTTGTCAATCAGTGTTGCTTCCTAAGTGGACAGTTTGATTTCACAGACTTGTGATTGACTTGGAGTTACATTGTGTTGTTCAAGTGTTCCCTTTATTTTTTTGAGAAGTGTACTTTGAAAACAACTACTGCAGCATTTTTCTAACCCTAACTGTGCTCATACTTGACTTTTGACTATTTTTATTCGCAAATGTAATACTCGCACTGTAAATTCCTGCAAACTGACCACCTGCCTGGTGAAATAGACATTCTAACCTGCCAATATCTAAATCTACCCGCATGTGGCAGGTGTTCATTTTGTGCTCAAATGGTATGTCACCTTGGGGTTTGCGTTCGGGTAGTGTGATCCTGCCATCTGCTATGGAGTTAACCAGGTCCTGGAATTCTGCAGGAACCTCTGCCTGCTTCCACCGCTCATTGTCCAGCAGCAGACTGGAGAGAACCCACACGCACAGTTAGGATAGACGGTTTAAGTTCCTGAAGTATTGCACCTCTATTCCCTATTTAGAAGTGTGTGTGTGTGTGTGTGTGTCTGTACTCGCCAGTCTAATACCTGAGCTTGGTCTTACGCTCCTCGTGGAAGCGGTGGACAAAGCGGTTGGCCTGGCTCTGTAGCGCCCCCCTAAGGGACACACTGCGCCTGCAGCACAGCTTCTCTGTGTCCCTCACAAAGCCTTCCACCGCCTGGGACAGAAACACAAACTCTGCCGAGCTCAGACGCTCCAGGGAGCCATCCTGACGGAGAGCGAAAGGGATTTTTTCAAGGTTACAAACATGAAATACTACTAGCGGGGTTGGAGTTATTCCCATTTTACTTTGTCACTTCAGAACATCAATGGAAAGTCACACATAAGCCAGCTGACAGTGCATTGGTCATGCTGCGCGTTGTTTATCCTGTCATGTCATGCGTTAAACGAGCTAGCTACCTTGGCTCTGGCCATGAGGACTTTGACACAGCGGTCGTGGCTGACGTCTGAGGCGGTGTAGAGCAGCTCCTGGATGTTATTGGCCACGCGGCCCAGCTCCAGGTCACTGGGCATCATGTCCTCACTGGACCTACAGCCAGACAGACAGCATAGAAATACAATTACTAGAATTACACTTTTTTTTAAATGTTTTGTGAATGTGGTGCTGTACCTAATATACTGTCCAGCGAGTGTATACTTTCATAATTTGTTTGAACTGGTACTGGGCTACCTTTCAGACGAGTCTTGTGAGGCGTCGTAGAGAGACCCACCTTTCCACAGAGGGGTTATATTAATGTTGTTGCCCAAACTGTTTGGATGCTATAGACGGAAGGTGACAGATCGGCAGTACTGACTTCAGACCAGTCCCGTGACGGTTGTGGGGGTCATAGAGCAAAGCGGAGTTTGAGAGTCTCTATATAGAGGGGTCATAATAGTCGTTTTTGTGAGAAGACCGATTTTCAGGATGTCTCCTGGTCTGACAAACACTGCTGTGGCTCGTCCACCTTCCACCGCAGATGGCCGACATCAGAGGATGTGGTGGATATATCTAGCTTAAAACAGAGATTTAAAAAAAAAAATTAATGGGGATTTTTTTATTATGCCAACTTGATTTCCAAAGGGGAGCGGACATCGACTTTAGGGTTAACCACAGAAATGTGTATAGAATTGCAGGAAATTAGCTTTAAAACGACAAAATGTTCTCTAGGCTCCATGGGAGAATATGTAGAATTGCAGGAAATTGGCTTAACTTCAAAAATATGTTCTAAAAAAATATATTCTACACCACCAAAATGGGGACCTCTAAAATGTTCTCACTAACGGACCAACTGCGCTCCCTGCCACGCCCCCTGCCACGCCCACCACCTAAGCCCCTTTTTTGATCCAGAATAACCCTGTATTCTTTTGTTGGGGTACGCTCACACCATTCAAACACAGAAAAGCTGCTTTTTAGCATAAAACATTTTCTAAGGTAAACTATTTCACGCATATTGTAATTAATTATAGATCATATTTGATAGAAATCTGGAAACACTGGACAGTTACTTTGATTTCCTGAGTGTATACAGATGTGCAGCATGTATTGAATATTTTTCACACTGCCTTGCCAACCCAAACTTTACTTTGGTGGAATAATAACCAGGCCAGCACAGTATATCCTGACTCAGTAGTGTTAACCTGACTCAGTAGTGTTAACCTGACTCAGTAGTGTTAACCTGACTCAGTAGTGTTAACCTGACTCAGTAGTGTTAACCTGACTCAGTAGTGTTAACCTGACTCAGTAGTGTTAACCTGACTCAGTAGTGTTAACAGTGTGTTTGTGGTTGGTGAAGGTGGTGAGTGACTCACGAGACGGCGGCCCCTCCTGGCTGGAAAGCGTGTTCCCTGCTGGAGGACGACTCGGTGGTCCCTGAGGCAGAGTCACTACCACAACCATCCATACGTGACAGGGCCTGCCTGGGCCCCACGGTGGAGCTCTGCTCCTGGCCTGTGCTTGCCCCCAGGTGCAGCTGGGCATCATTGAGAGCGTCGCTGATGAACAGGCCCTCGTGGGTGAGGTAGGCCAGTTCTGCTTCCTCCTGGTTGAGAGGGGTTCCTGGGGCCTCAGTCAGGCCCACCGCTGCAGCCCGCTCCAGCAAACGGCTCTTCTGGTTGCTGTCCAGCGCCTCCAGCACGACATTCCTCACCACACTCAGCGTCGCCTGTGGGGCACAGCATAAGGACAAACTTATACGGCAGAGGAACTAACTACCAGGGTTGTGGTCACTTCCATTTAAATTCCAGTCAATTCAGAAAGTAAACAAATTTCAATTAGACATTTTCCTTACTGAAAAGCTTCTTGAATTGAAATTGACACCAACCTTGCTAACGACACAAGATAAATGAAAGGCACAGATCATCAACAGAGTCCTACACAAAGGTATTAATCATGTACTACAATGGGCCAGTAAAATAATGCACTTTAAAACAGCTGGTTTGTACACCAACGAAAAACGCCAAAGAAAGATGTGTAGACACTGCCAAAATAACAAATGCTGAAGTGTTACTCTATTCTTCTATGCCAATTTACATAGCAAGGCATCTAACTACCTTTCTTTTTACCTCTTAATAAACTTTCTTCAAGTCTTCTATTCAGCAAGAAGACAATTCCATAAATCCCATTTTGATGAAATCTATCTGACCGGGATTGTGTTTTAATAAAGTATGATGCTCACCTTGATCCTCTTCAGGAAGAGAATAAAGTTCTCAAAGACGGACTTCAGCAGCTCAAACCACTGGGGGAAGGTCATCAGACGCATCTGGTCTGCCAGCCTGACCAACCAGAAGCAGAAAGCAGGGTTGTATTCATTAGTGCAAACCATATCAAAATGTTTTTCAACAGAAAGAACCCTTTAACTTTGTTGAAAATCATCTAAAAAAATAAAAATTGAAAATGTCACCTTCAATTCCTAACAACTCAAATAAGAACTTGCAATAATTGTTTGCTTAACTTTGCTAGCTTAATGTTTATTTTGGAAATAACAGAGCTCTACAAGGAGGGTCATACCAGCAATGCATAGCATTTTTACTCATGTGAACAATATATTTTTTTACTTTAGGTCTGCTTCAATGGCTTTCATGGGTAGGTAAGCATTGTTAAATGAGGACTGATGTCAAATTACGGTAATTTTGTATGTCCAAACATAAATACTCAATTACATTCAAATGAATGCGTTCATGTGGTGTACAGTGCCATGTCCCTCAAAATGGTTCTCTTACATTTCTAAATGAGCCAGGTTTTTCACCATGTATCCCACATGTTCAGACTACATTGAGATAAGACAGTGCAGTTTTTTTTTTATTATTATAGGCATTATTTTATACACAACTTTGTCTGAATATTGATGAATTGACCCCATGGGTCATGAAATGTGATTTAACCTTTTTATGTTGCCTAATAGTGTTGTCAACAATTCAAATATTCTTCACAAAAAAATATATATATTACATTTTTTTACCCAATTCTTAGTCCAACAAAGCGCCTATGCAAAGCCCTCGCTGTCAATAAGAAACGTATTCAAGGGTCAGCCTGCCAGCTGAAAATATTTGCCAGTGTGTGTGTATAGGCTACATACCCCTCCCACCTCTGAAGCATATGCTACTGTAGCCTACTGACGTTAGAAGCATGATTAAGAAATTAGGGAGATCTTTCTAATTACAGAAGAATTAGGCCCACAGAATTACACCCATCACAATTACACCCTTTACGAAGTACTTTGTTGAAGCACCTTTGGCAGTGATTACAGCCTTGAGTCTTCTTGGGTATGATGCTACAAGCTTGGCACACCTGTATTTGGGGAGTTTCTCCCATTGTTCTCTGCAGATAATCTCAAGCTCTGTCAGGTTGGACAGGGAGCGTTGTTGCACAGCTATTGTCAGGTCTCTCCAGAGATGTTCGATCGGTTACTGGCTCTGGCTAGGCCACTCAAGGACATTGAGACTCCCGAAGCTACTCCTGCATTGTCTTGGCTGTGTGCTTGGGTCGTTGTCCTGTTGGAAGGTGAACCTTCGCCCCATTCTGAGGTCCTGAGCGCTCTAGAACAGGTTTTCCATCAAGGATCTATGTACATTGATCCTTTCATCTTTCCCTTGGTCCTGACTAGACTCCCAGTCCCTGTCGCTGAAAAACATCCCCACACCATGATGCTGCCACCACCATGCTTCACCGTAGGGATGGTGCCAGGTTTCCTCCAGACGTGATGCTTGGCATTCAGGTCACAAGGTTGAATCTTGGTTTCATCAGACCAGACAATCTTGTTTCTCATGGTCTGAGTCTTTAGGTGCCCTTTGGCAAACTCCAAGCAGGCTGTCATGTTCCTTTTACTGAGGAGTGGCTTCCGTCTGGCCACTCTACCATAAAGGCCTGATTGGTGGAGTGCTGCAAGATGGTTGTCCTTCTGGAAGATTCTCCCATCTCCACAGAGGAACTCTGGAGCTCTGTCAGAGTGACCATCGGGTTCTTGGTCACCTCCCTGACCAAGGCCCTTCTCCCCCGATTGCTCAGTTTGGCCGGGCGGCCCGCTCTAGGAAGAGTCTTGGTGGTTCCAAACTTCTTCCATTTAAGAACGATGGAGGTCACTGTGTTCTTGGAGCCCTTCAATGCTGCAGAATATTTTTGGTACCCTTACCCAGATCTGTGACTCGACACAATCCTGTCTTGGAGCTCAACAGACAATTCCTTCGACCTCATGGCTTGGTTTGTGCTCTGACATGCACTGTCAAATATGGAACCTTATATAGACAGGTGTCTGCCTTTCCAAATCATGTCCAATCTATTGAATTTACCACAGGTGGACTCCAATCAAGTTGTAGAAACATCTCAAGGATGATCAATGGAAACAAGATGCACCTGAGCACAATTGAGTCTCATAAAGTGTCTGATACCTTATGTAAATAAGTTTTATTTTATTTTATTTTTTAATACATTTAATACAAACATTTCTAAAAACCTGTTTTTGCTTTGTCATTATGGGGTATTTATTGTGTGTAGATTGCGGGAGATTTGTATTTATTTAATCAATTTTAGAATAAGGCTGTAATGTAACAAAATGTGGAATAAGTCAAGGTTTTTGAATACTTTCCAAAGGCACTGTATGTCTCTATTTATGCAACAAAAAAAGAGCCCTGTCCTAAACAATACGTTTCCATCTCACAATCTAACGTCACGCCCTCAACTAGATTTCCACACCCACATTGTTTTCACAGCCCTCGTGTCATACTCCGAGCACTCCTTTCAATAACAGGATGTCAGATTAACGCAGTCTCACTCGTTGTTGTTGTTAAGACAACCATAAACAACTGGTTTAGCTTCCTTTCCTTTGTTGAGGATGGATTCTCAGAACACCAGGCCATATTTTGACCACACCTCCAGTGCATTCGGGAGATATTACCTTCAGCTCAATGTGCTCAAGCAAATACAAAACGCATGCAATGTATAGCTAGCTGTACTACTCACTTCGTGACGATGTCAGTGTCAATTTCTTCGATCTGCGACACCGAGTCGAAAACAGACTGCGGGATAAGAGTATGTTACTTTCCAAATCCGTTTAACTAATTCAAAATGCATTTCTCGTTTGATACAGGTGTGCTAGTTCAGGAATAGACCAATAAAGTGGAACTGGGAGGGGGTGCTGGAGGAGAGGTTTGGGAAATACTCTTAATATGGCAAAGTCCTTTTCCTAATTTCACCATAAAATGTTTATGATCATGAATATAGTCTGTTCTGATACTTTTTGTCTGGTCTTTACCTGTGTGACGATGCTCTTGGCTGCTAGGATCATCTCGTCGCTGTAGATGTCCAGAAAATCCAGCTTCCGCTGCCTCAGCAAGCCAAACACCAGAGACTCCAGCCTGTCCTGTCTCCCCCCCCCCCCCCCCCCCCCACACACACACACACACACACACACACACAGAGACAGAGAGTGAGCAATACTATAAAACCCAATAACGCCAATCAGAGTAATTATTCACTTCAAGAGATCAATTATGATAAGACACCAATTCATCAATTAAATTACAATAAACTAATAAACAAAGAGATTCATATTTCAAACCAATTAACACACTGATTTCCTCATAATGGAGATAATTCAAATCTCCTTCAGAGTCATTCAAAGTTCCCATAAACATAACAAAAGGCAATTGGCAATTGTGCTACTGAAACATAAATTAGGTTGATGATTGAAGATATCAACACACTGATGTTTTCCTCTGATCTGAACAAGCTCGAGATGACCCCAAACGTGCCATTTTCATTCACTTGATTCCAAGTAACAAACGGAAGAGTCAGACCCACCTTTATTGAGACTGAACGTTTGTATTGCATCTGTGACCACTGTGACAAAAAACAAACTCAGTTTGGTGCTCCAACTACACATTCTCCACCTTTACGGTTGAACTCAACCTCAACCAGAACCTATTTTTTCACACATTCCCCCCCCCCCCCCCCGTCTTCTGACAGCGGATTTAGTGCATTTAAACCTTTGTTGTAGCCAGGTAAGTCATTTGAGAACGAATGAGTTAAATCTAAAAACGACCACAGAATAAAATATAAACATTGTTTATATTTTATCTCAACGGTGCAGACCTTCTCCATGACCTGTCCGTCGTCCTCCAGACTCCTGCTGAGGTCACTCCTGGAGTACATGCTGAAGTCCTCCACCATCATCTTGTCTATCAGCTTCTCCATCTCACACAGCTGCGAGCCCAGGTGTCTGCAGGGGGGGGGAAAGACAGGTGACGTCAGACACATCACAAGGCCACACTAAAATACACAGAGTATTTCACTATGTTTAACTACGGGCTGGGACTCATGTTTAAAATGACTTATATTGAAACGAAACTCTGAAAAGCATTGTGACGAGAAGTGGTGTGTATTTTAAACCTTTAGCGTGATACAGTTCTGCCACCATGCTGTATTTGTGCTTCAAGCTTACTCACAATAAATAGCTGGCGTGGACTGCTGCTTACTATCATTTCATGTACGATAGTCTCATATGAGTGTCAGCGCATTTAAATCAGACGAGTGTCCCCACCGCGTGCATAGATAGATCCTGAGTACGTAACACAAACATCCCCCACTTGTCCCCCCCCCCCCCACCCCGCCCCCCACCTGAAGCTGTGTATCCCCTGCAGCTCCAGCTGCAGCACCTCCTTGGTGGTGGCGATGAGCTCCAGGGCCCCAACGAACTCCGAGGTGGAGAGCAGCAGCTGCACAGTGGGCTGGCTCTGATGCACCGCCGCCATCAGCTTCAGCTTGTTGTGCAGCCGCGCGCAGTTGGAGCGCGTCAGCGCCTGCCGCAGTGCCCGCAGTGGGCCTTCGCACATGATGCGTTCGATGGCGGCCGTGCGGCCCCGGAGGACTGCCACGGCGCGGGCGGTTTCGGTGAGTCGGTCCTGGAGCTCGTGCTGGGAGGACATGGCGTGGAAGAAGGCCTCGGAGCGCAGGGAGATCTGGCGCGCGATGCTCACCTCCACCACGTCGAGGTAGTGGCTCAGCTGAGAGAGAGAGGGAGAAGCCAACAACAGGAAACATGACGGTGAAGCAATGAAACAATGCAGGACATGAACATTTTCCGTCAGCTCACCTTTTCCTGTAGTAACCGTGACGATGCCATGTCCCTACTGCTCTTCCCGCCAGCGCTGTTGAAGTGGGACCATGGTAGGACCGCGTTAAAGGTCGTTGGGTCGTCTAGCGCAAAATCAGGCTTCATGAAGATCTGTTTAAGCCAGATATTCATTTTGGAATCCAGAACCAAATATTATGTGTGCTGCTCTAGCTAGTCTAGGGAGATATTAATACAATTAAACAATATATTATAAAAAAAAGTGAATGGTATGACCGTTTGAGAATCATGAGAGCATACAGTTAAATCAAGGGGGCAAAACGGTTCAATAGGGCTCTAGAAATCCCCACAACTCACATGGTTACAACACAAAACAAGAGGAAATAAAGAGGAAATAAATACCTTGGGCACCTGCTCCAACTCTGTTCTTGATTTGTCTACGAAGAACAGAAAGTGAAAAAGCACATTAGTTGAATCAACTCACTTAAACACAAAGGAAATGTGATATTTGACAAAACTAATAAGAAGATAGATTTGTCCGTTAGGCCCAGAATAGATACTGTAGGCGCCAGGTGCAGAGCTGTTTAATATCGCATACCGTGGTTGTTTGTGATGCTGGAGACAGCATCCAGCTCATCCTTGTTGGAACAGATATTCTTGCATCGCTCATGGATTTTCTCCCTCTACAGAGAAACACAGACATAATTTAGTTTAGTCCTAATAGCTCATACAGTTTAATTATAGTGGATGCATTTTCTTTGTGCTATTTTGACCATGAGTAAAGAGAAGAGACAAAGTCTTAGAAATAGCTTAAAATGCAATGTTCATTACATTGCACAGGGCAGTTCCAAGGTAATAACCAAACAACAGAAAGAGGATTTGACACCTGGACTGTGTTCATCAGGCACCAAACAGACAAACTGGAAGGGACTATTTGGACTTTCCCAATAAGAAATGCAAATTTTTCTTTACCATTGCAACATGTTTTTAAATGTTCTCTGTTGCATGCCCTAATGAGCGCAACCCAGGCCAGACAGTGGCCTCTACTTCAGTCCAATCTACTGAATAATTCACACTGAATGACGGGGGCAGCGGGGTGTATTCGTTACCTGAGCTGTTTCCTGCAGGTAGGGGCCAAAGTGTTCCTTTGTGATGTTGGGGAGGTAGAAGGAGGGCGTGACTTCTGTCTCGGCAAAGTCCAGGCCCCAGGTTTTGGTGAAGAAGTCAGACTCCCTCTTGGCCAGCCGTGGGTCGTTCAGCGCGGCCGGGAGGTTCACCTTGGAGTTGTACACCGTCCACCTGTGCTGGTCGGCCACCACCGACGGGCCCTCGCACAGCCCCCGGGCTGCCTCGCCTGCAAGGGCACGTGGGAAATGAAGTCAGTAGAAACCTTCAGCAGCAATAAAACGTTCAATGCATCTTGAGATGCATTCCATGGTTGCGCTCCAGTTCTCTAGCCTGACCCACCATCCTCAACGCTGCACTCTCATTTGAGGCTACCTATTTTTCTACCCTTCAACAAGAAGTGTGCACTCGTTCACTTCCGCTCATGCATTTAAAAGCTTTGGATTGGTGCAAGAATGGCTGGAGGGAGCTCCTTACACCAGTCCATTCATTTTAAATCCATGAGGGAGAGTGTACAAGTGCACACTTTGGGAGAGGGGTAGACAAATAGGACTGCAGTCAGCATATGGTTGATCAACAGTGACACAAGATGAACCTTTATATATATTCATCTTGTAAGAGTGTTGGCCAACCATAAATGTAGGCTAGTTCTTTACCCGTGGGCTCCTTGGGGCAGACGTCGGGCAGGGAGTGGATGGGCCTGTAGTGTAGTGAGGAAGGGTCCCTGTCCTTCTGGAAGAGCCCCTCGCTGCCACCACTGCTGGGATGAGGCACTGGGGAGGAGCTGTGGCTGGAGGCCATGGCATCGGTGCACCTCTCCACAGAGGCTAGCTGAGTTAGCAAACATAGCACCGAGTCAGAGAGTATCAATACAAAACAAAGACATAGCCTAAACATTCATGTTTGCGGTAACAAAATATAAACCCTAAACCGGACCATCTTCAGAGTTCTTAGTCCAAGGGCATTGAAAATAGGGCCATAGAAATCTAAATGTTGAGAGAGGAAGGATACAGTGGAACACTTGTGTCAATAGTCAAACAATTCAGTCAATCCGTTCAAATGTCAGCCCATTTTTCTGTGCACAGCAATGACATTCAGTTGTCACAAATCACTAGTGTGAAGTGAAAGTGCAGATGCTGCAGATGTATTGTCGCTCAGACAACTGTGGCTCAGAGGTGCAGTTGAGCAGGTGTTAGGCTATAATCTGAACAGTGAGAAAAGCGATGCCTTTTGACTCACTTCCTCTGTGTATTGATTCAGTTATTGCTTTGTCTGCATAACTAGCCCTGTCTACCTAAACTGAATTATCAAATTCAAAGTAATTCACCATTGGTGATTAAAGTGGAGGGTGCCTAGAACAGGGCCTATAGGTTAACCAATATAATCAGACTAGAAGACAGTGTTGTGTAAGCAACTGAGACCATGATAAAACTGCTCCTCTGTTGTCTAATCAGTCTGTTGAAAAGATTAGGGTGAAAGGTGGGCAGGTACCTATAGGCTACAATCAGCTCCTGTCAATATGGATATGCATTGTTGTCAGTTTCAGTAACATACAATATCGAATGCATGGTGAAATAAGCAAATAAATGATTTACGGCAGACATATTAAGTCTTCATATGAATGATTTACACCAACGTCACGTGCATCACCAGACACTGAACACGTCATTGGGCAATGACGTCGTAGCTGCCTATATCAACAACATCAAATGTTAACGCACGTAGCTTGCTAACTAACGGTTACATTGACAGCTACAATCAAAAATAAATTCGCTAGCTGAGGGCTATATGGATCAAAACTGTACAATGCAAAATGTCAAGAAAATATAGTCAGCTATCTCTGCGATTCAGATAATGTTCCAACACCACCAGGGATGATGATGATGATGTGGTCATTTTTTTTTAACTAGCTGGATATCTGATCAGATGACAGTTTTAACTGACAATCTAGTTAGCGTTATTTGTTTCACTTTTTAAATAGCTAGATAGTAGAGAGGTGTTTGCCTCACCACACTGCTAGACAACTGCAGCTTCTTAACGTTAACTATCTCAGGTGGGGAACAAGATAGCTACTTAGCTAACTAGAGTTATCGTTCTAAGTTAGCTAGCTACTGTAGCTAACTATAAAACACCGCCGTCCCCCATTCGCATTTCCCCGTCATCCGGCAACATTAACTGTCATTGACCATTTTTCTAATTACTCTTTACAGACGATATACGATTTACTCTTCGAGCAGCTACCCACGACTGCAGCAGCCTGAAGAGACCAGCTGGTTTACACGTAGACTGATAATCGAAGCTAGCAAAATGTTAGCCATTTGACAGCCAAACAGAGACGGAAGCAGTCCACACAAATACATGATCGCTGAGCTTTTTTTTGAAGAGTAGACAAACCAAAAGAAGGTGCGCTATGTCTGGTACCTGTTGTTAGAAACACATTAGTTCTTGATTGTTCTTTCCACCATCACGCTAACATTAGACAAACCAGGCGAAAACATCAAGCAAACTGCCGGTACAGTAACCATAATGCACTGCGCGAACAATCTTCTTCGAGTTCTTTCGAGCATAACCACGGAGTCACTTTCACCACAGCACACCACCTACTTCACTGCAGGATGGGAGTGGGGGGCCACAAAAAAAACGGAATTCATCATGAGGGGCTGCAGTGGGTCTGCGTACCCACATCCATACACCTCCCTCCCCACCTTCTGAGCAAAACATTTCAGTGCCCCCCCTCATGGGAGTGAAGAGATACCAAAAATGTTTTAACCTGTTAATTTCCTGCAATTTTACACATTTTGCCATGGGGCGGAGAGAACATTTAGCAATTTTATAACTCATTTCATGCAATTTTACTCATTTTACCATAGGATGAACGCAAATGTTTTCAGTTTTTAATATGATAACTACTGATCAATGGGCCCCACCCCGGTCTGTAGTTCGCCCATGCTTACTACAAATTTAGATAGCTGGCCGCTAGACTAATTTACCAATCGAAAAACTTTTAGCTGACATGGGCTAATTGAGTGACTGCTGATGCACAAACAAATTTCGAAATAGCACCTTCTGTATTCTATTATTCCAACTCTCAACAGTAAGTTGAGAACCTGAATTAATTCAAAAAAATATATACAAATATAGTTGCCCATCCCCTACCTACTGCTTACAACTGACAATTTTCACATTCTCATAAGTGGAAAAAGTAATTTTTATGTGAACTAGCTAGTACTGTCAATCCAAATGAATACTGTGTATAATAGGGTGAATGTTATTGCATATCTTATTTATTTTAGCTAAATACACCAAATATCTAGCATACATGAGTTCTGTCCAGTTATTGATGATCTTGGATTCCAACAGTGGATTGGAAAAAAAGAGAGCACTCACACAAATGTGAACAATTTCAAAGCTTTTAACTTTTATTGTTTCCAGTTGGTAAAAAAATCTCTTGTCTGCAACAGCAACCCTCTTTGCAGAAATAATACTCAACATCCTGTATGAAGGCATCGGGCGATCAAGAAGATATAAAGCAGAACAAATTGGTAAAACTTGAATATAAGTTGGTTGAACGGTAAAGAAAATAAGCTCTCACACATTACTCAAATCGGAGTACAAATCACTGTGTAAATTAAGATCAGAAGACAAAACACGGGTACATTAACATACACAGAAACATAAATATTATATACACACTGGAAGCAGGTACACATGGAAGATGAGAGGGTCAAATTTTCATACCATCTGAAAAGTCAATGTGTTTAGGGCCACACTTCAATTGAACAAAAACGGATCACTTGCTTGCTTGAACACATTCTGGACACTCAGATAAGTGTCAATGGCGACAAGTTTCCACCAGTCAATTTGAAGATCTGTTTCTCCAGTCCTTGTACAGAAAGTACACAGAGAGAAAAGTGATAGTTTTTTATTATGTACTTCTTCCACTTCTTATACCACCTTATACCTGCTGATGTGGTGATTGATAACATTAAGATAGGGTACATGTTGGGATTCATGGTAAAAAAAAAGGCATACGCAATCGCCAAATATTGATTTACTAGGCCTAGTTTAACAACATGGGTCTCGATGTCTAAGAAAAAGGAGGTCACTTCCAAAACAGTAGCTAGCATTACAAAGTATGCTTGTTTCTGCTACAATTGCCTCATAAGTTTCAGATAGAAAAAGAAATGGCTATAAACATCAAGCCACACCACACATCCTCACAATGGATTTTGCATCAGAACATTACAAATCTGCACCTGTGGAAGAGTTTGCTGTGTTAGCATATACTGTAGCGCTTTTTCATTGTTAACATGAAAATAGAATTATAGTATCGAAAACAGCACTGCTAGAAAAAAGGTCACTTGAAATGAGAGAAGCAAAAAAAGTATTCCGTAGCTCTCCAAAATATTTAAGTTAAGAAATGTTTAACAGTCCTTTAGCTGTTTTTCCACCATTCACTTGGTTATCAAATGGCCATGGGTCATGGTCATTAGGGCACCAAACAGAAGAAAACTGTCTGACACAGTGAGGGACTACCTGGATTTGTCCAATAAGAAACTCAAATGTTTATTTTCTGTTGCAAAATGTATTAAGATGTTTTCAGTTGTGTGCCCTAATGATCACAACCCTGGTAGTTGTGAAGCGTCAGTTGGGGTTTGGGAGGAGACCACTGTCCATTATCTAGTCCAGGGGCCCTTGGAAGATGAGTCTGAGGTAGCCGCTCTCGCCGGCCAGTTGCTGCACACAGAACGGACAAGCGGCGTGGAAGGTGTGCGTGCCGTGTGGCAACGGGATCTGGCTCCAGAACGCTGCCGTCTTCTCCGAGCACACATGACCGCACGGACTAAAGGCGTGTGTGGGCGGTGCTGCATCCAGGTAAAACCCCGCCTCACACCCCAGCCATAACGGTACATACGGCCCCCTGGTTCGGCACATGGGGCACTCCCTCTCCCGGCCCACCTCCACCACCTCATCCTCGGGCTCCCGTCCTTGGCCTCCCCAGCCGTGGTAGCCGTGCACATGGCCGCATCGGAGGTAGGCCCAGGGCTGCTTCTCATCCAGGATCTCCTTGCGGCGGAGGCTGGGGAAGGCCAGGGTGTTGAAACCCACGGGGCACTGGGGCCGCCCGGCATTCAGCTCCTGTCGCAGGGCCTCCAGGTGCTTCACGGTGGGGGTGCGCGAGAGGCCCTCGGCCGTGCGCCACAGGAGGGTGGCGCCGCACAGGTCGATCAGCGAGCCGTCCACCAGTTCCTGGCTCTCGCTCTCCACCTGCAAGAGACACAGAGATATTAGCAAACAGATGGCAAGATATTAACAAACACAATACAAACACATGCTCCACATGGTGTTGCTCTGCAGTCTGCCTTGATTAAATGTGTCAATGGTCCTGTAGACGGCAACCTGCGATACCACATTTTATAGCTGTGGGTTGAAGGGGGATCCCAGGTTCTCCATTAAGGACTTAATGTAGTGCTTTTAAATTTTTATGGAGTGAGGAGAGTAAGTATATTTCAGTATTATATTGAGCATTGTCCTGTATTATTGGCCTTCGGTATGTACCTCAATAATAGATCAAAGAGGTCTTGTTTTTGTTTCAGACAAGGTGCAGACCTGCTGTGACTAAACCCATTGAACCAGCATCCCTTCCTCTCTTTCTCCCTTATCAGCTCTCGGCATTTCCTCCCCCCTTCCTTGGCCGTTCTCATGCCTCAGTTTTAAAGTCTAAAGGCCAAACCACATCATAATCATAATAACGTCATGTCTCAGACTCTCAGTCATTCCTCCCAAAATGAAGGTGAGGTTAGGAGGGTGAGGGGGGATTCCTATGAGAATTCCTCTGACATACTGAAATCTTCCAAACTGACTGTGTGGTCTCTGGGAGAAGGAACTTAAAAGTCTAGAGTCAGGGTTTTCCAGGGGAGGTTATTATCGGTGACATAACAGACCTATCACACTATAAATCAGATGCTGATTTCTGTGTATGAGAAACAGAGACCTCAAACAGCTAAAGCCCATCCAAACAGACTATTCTGTACAACTGAGATAACTCGTGAATTTGTTAAGATGTCCCATCTGCTCATATCACAGAGCTGTTGTTTAATGGCTTAATGAAGTTACCCAACAATAACATTTTGGAGGACGGTAGAGTCTATGTTCTGAACATTTTTTCTAGAGTCAATTGTTCCAAGTTAGAGTGAGAACTGATATTAGCTGGCGGCTTCCATTTAATTAGTGCAGTATTAATGCTTCAGAAACATCTACTTAAAACAATGTCCCTGCAAAACAATGGCAAGGCATGGCTTACAGGGAGTAGACTCACTCAATGAGATTGCACAGGAGTGTGTGTGTGTGTGTGTGTGTGTGTGTGTGTGTGTGTTTGAACATGTTATGTTTCTGCAAGTGCTCACATCTACACATGTTAGGGCTTGTTACTTCATGTGTGCGCACGCATCTGTGTGTGTACATGTGTGCTTGTGTGCATGCTTGTGTCTATGTATGTATCTACTAGCTACCCACCATCTTGCCCCGTTGCTGGGCGGAGCGGGTCTCTCTGAGGGTGAAGACTTTGCCACAGACAGAGATCTCTCTCCACACGCCCGGCTTGGAGTCCTGCGTGAAGCCGTGGCGAGGGTGCATCACCAGCACGCCATTAGTGGTCAGCCCGTCCATCTGTCCGTCCTGTGTCCTCCACTTGGCTGCCTTCTCCTGGGGGAAAGAAGGGATAGAAAGTAGAAAAGGAGAGTTTCAGAAATATGTGTGCAATACGTTTAGTTCTAATAGTTCATAGTTATTTCAAGGTTTTATTATGGCTTATAAACGTCATTGCATCATGAATGCTAATTGCAAATGCTTACAGAGATACAGGTATATCATATTAGTAGTATTTCTATCCTAATTATATGGCAGCTATTTTGTTTTCATCACAATCACCAACTCACCCCCAGGAAGATGTTCTTGGAGGAGTCGAAGCCGGCGGCGTAGATGCGAGCGGTGTACGGCGGGCTCCGCTGGCAGATGATGCGGCAGGCGAAGCGCGAGATGGTGCTCTGGATAGACTGGGTCTGGGTCTGGCCCTCCCCCCCGTGGCTCTGCTGGCTGCCAGGCACTGTGTCCGTCACCACAAAGTCTATGGGGCTCTCTGTGGAACGCCCAATCTGGGATGGAAGGGAAAAGAGGTATATGAGTTATCAGAGTGTATACTCCATTTAGTTTTAGTAATGTTCTTGCAAAAAAAATAAGCTTTTAGAGAGGCATATATAGTAACTAAACTGATTCAGTTCTTTATTTAGATTAGCTTAAGGAATGCCAGATATGTGTCTCAGTACTGAAATGGCTTCCTTTCCTTGTCTCCTTTTTATGTGGTCTCTCAACCATCAGTGCTTTTACTAAGATTGTTGCCTGTTAGCCAAGCCTTCTATCATTTTCATGCCATTCATTAGTTAGAGTTGGCTAAAACACATGCAGATCAGGACCTGGACTATGAGATTGAGAGAAAAGACAGGTGGCAAATGAATGTAGGAAAGAAAGGGAAACATTTTCAGATTTATGTTAGCTGAGGCTGTCATCGATGTCATGCAGAAGTAATGGAGTAACAGCACCGCTGGCCACCGCCAGACTGTTCACGCCTGTAAATCACTATGAATGGAGACAGTCGAGACAAGGGTCTCTGTGTGTGTGTGTGTGTGTGTGTGTTTAGACTTTCTATGCATGTGAAGAAAGACACTGCTCCTTATTATCATCACTATGATATTTGTTCCTTGGGTGTGTGAACGGAACAATTACTCTCTACTTAGGGAAACTCATTCAGGAGACAGCAGGGACGTAAAAGAGGGAGAGTTAGAGAGAGATGTAAAAGAGAGAGAGTGTGTGTGTGTGAGAGAGAAAGAGAGTGTGTGTGATGGATAGAGAAGGAGAGAGAGTGGGGAGAAAGAAAGAGAGAGAGAGAAAGAGAGAGAGAGAGAGAGAGAGAGAGAGAGAGAAAGAACATTGAAGAGTGATGTAAGAGAAAGAGAGAGAGAGAGAGGGAAGAAAGGGTGATGTGGGCTTATCAGAAAGGAATGGCAGGGTGCACCTGAGCCCCACACGGTCTCACTGCTTAACTGCCTGCTGAATCAGCTTCGAGAAGCCACAATGTCATTCGTCAAATCTGTAAAATCTATACAGGATGTACAGCAGTGGCAGTCGGTGACGTTCAAGAGGAGGGAGGATGATATATTTTTTTATGAGCATGGCCTTATTTCTATTACAGCATATTGGATGACTGTTATTTATATTACATTCACCCAGTTCAATGTAACATTGATAGGTTTAGGCTACTACATGATACTCAAATTTTCCCTATTCAACCTAGCCTATGAACGCTAGCCTTTTAAAGCATTTCATGTTTACAGATGTGACTGTTACGGGGCGATAGTCATTTAGACAGGTTACCTTGGTGTTCTTGGGGAAAGGGACTATGGTGGTCTGCTTGAAACATGTAGGTACAGTGAGGGACAAAAGTATTTGATCCCCTGCTGATTTTGTACGTTTGCCCACTGACAAAGAAATGATCAGTCTATAATTTGAATGGTAGGTTTATTTGAACAGTGAGAGACAGAATAACAACAAAAAATCCAGAAAAACGCATGTCAAAAATGTTATAAATTGATTTGCATTTTAATGAGGGAAATAAGTATTTGACCCCTCTGCAAAACATGACTTAGTACTTGGTGGCAAAACGTCAGACGTTTCTTGTAGTTGGCCACCAGGTTTGCACACATCTCAGGAGGGATTTTGTCCCACTCATCTTTGCAAATCTTCTCAAAGTCATTAAGGTTTCGAGGCTGACATTTGGCAACTCGAACCTTCAGCTCCCTCCACAGATTTTCTATGGGATTAAGGTCTGGAGACCGGCTAGGCCACTCCAGGACCTTAATGTGCTTCTTCTTGAGCCACTCCTTTGTTGCCTTGGTCGTGTGTTTTGGGTCATTGTCATGCTGGAAAACCCATCCACGACCCATTTTCAATGCCCTGGCTGAGGGAAGGAGGTTCTCACCCAAGATTTGATGGTACATGGCCCCGTCCATCATCCCTTTGATGCGGTGAAGTTGTCCTGTCCCCTTAGCAGAAAAACACCCCCAAAGCATAATGTTTCCACCTCCATGTTTGGTGGGGGTGGTGTTCTTGGGGTCATAGGCAGCATTCCTCCTCCTCCAAACACGGCGAGTTGAGTTGATGCCAAAGAGCTCCATTTTGGTCTCATCTGACCACAACACTTTCACCCATTTGTCCTCTGAATCATTCAGATGTTCCTTGGCAAACTTCAGACGGGCATGTATATGTGCTTTCTTGAGCAGGGGGACCTAGCGGGCGCTGCAGGATTTCAGTCCTTCACGGCGTAGTGTATTAACAATTGTTTTCTTGGTGACTATGGTCCCAGCTGCCTTGAGATCATTGACAAGATCCTCCCGTGTAGTTCTGGGCTGATTCCTCACCGTTCCGTTTCATGATCATTGCAACTCCACGAGGTGAGATCTTGCATGGAGCCCCAGGCCGAGGGAGATTGACAGTTCTTTTGTGCTTCTTCCATTTGCGAATAATCGCACCAACTGTTGTCACCTTCTCACCAAGCTGCTTGGCGATGGTCTTGTAGCCCATTCCAGCCTTGTGTAGGTCTACAATCTTGTCCCTGACATCCTTGGAGAGCTCTTTGGTCTTGGCCATGGTGGAGAGTTTGGAATCTGATTGATTGATTGCTTCTGTGGACAGGTGTCTTTTTTTAAAGGTAACAAGCTGTGGTTAGGAGCACTCCCTTTAAGAGTGTGCTCCTAATCTCAGCTCGTTACCTGTATAAAAGACACCTGGGAGCCAGAAATCTTTCTGATTGAGAGGGGGTCAAATACTTATTTCCCTCATTAAAATGCAAATCAATTTATAACATTTTTGACATGTGTTTTTCAGGATTTGTTGTTGTTGTTATTCTGTCTCTCACTGTTCAAATAAACCTACCATTAAAATTATAGACTGATCATTTATTTGTCAGTGGGCAAACGTACAAAATCAGCAGGGGATCAAATACTTTTTTCCCTCACTGTATTACAGACAGGGTCAGGGAGAGGTTGAAAATGTCAGTGAAGACACTTGCCAGCTGGTCAGCGAACGCTCTGCGTATGCTTCCTGGTAATCTGTCTGGCTCTGCGGCCTTGTGAATGTTAACCTGTTTAAAGCTCTTACTCACATCGGCTACGGCGAGCGAGATCACACATTCGACCATATTAATTGGCAAGACAGTACAACAGATCTGGGACCAGGCTTGTCTTGAGCAGTGAGGACTCGCTGGGGACACACTCACCTGGAACATGTCTGTATTGCTGTCATGAGTGTACTCCACCACCACCGTCTGAGCCCGGGACAGAGTGTATGAGATACTATGCTGGTCCTTGTTGCTGATGGCCTGCAGGTGGTGAGGGAAACGTTTGATGTTAGGAGTAGCAGGATGATGTCATTACCAATTACATTTACTTCAGGCGCCCTATTCTGAGTGGAGATACAATGCCTATTATAGAGAGAAGTTTGTGTATTAGTGCAACAAGAGACAATGCCGTCACTATTGTCTTGTTTTTATCAAGCATACATTACATTATATAAGAGAGTTTCTACGATTACAGAAATAAGTCTTAAATTCAAGCATACTGTTTCCTAGCTCCTACCTTGGCTGCCTGAGGTGTGCACGCCACGTGTACTGTGCTGGGTTTCACCCCGCTGGCCTTGGGTCTCCGGCACAGTGCAAAGCGGCTTTTCCGCCTCCCCCTGTCTCCGTTGGGTAGGGAGCAATTGTACCTGTGTAGACAAGAACACACCCCATATAAATTGACCATTTTAATCAAGACATCCTGGCAGTGGGATCCTAGCCTGGTGTTCCAGTCTGTTTCGTGCTTTAGCAAACTCCTCTCTTTATTAATTTGGTGTCATACCAAAGGATATAGAAGAGCAGTTGGCTATGGCACTTACAGTATGAGACCAGGCTAGGGGGAACCATCAAACATTTTTTTTTTTAAATGTCAATGTAAATGTGGGAAAAGGCCATCTTGAAAAGTTACAGTACAAAATAATCTGTTGATTGTTTGTTTCATCATATAGGATATATACAGTGCATTCGGAAAGTATTCAGACCCCTTGACTTTTTCCACATTTTGTTACATTACAGCCTTGTTCTAAAAAACAGTTTTTCAGAAATGTTAGCAAATGTATTAAAAATAAAAAACAAAAATACCTAATTTACATAAGTATTCAGACCCTTTACAATGAGACTCAAAATTGAGCTCAGGTGCATCCTGTTTCCAATGATTATCCTTGAGATGTTTCTACAACTTGATTGTGGTAAATTCACTTGATTGGACATGATTTGGAAAGGCACACACCTATCTATATAAGGTACCACAGTTGACAGTGCATGTCAAAGCAAAACCCAAGCCATGAGGTCAAAGGAATTGTCTGTAGAGCTCCAAGACAGGATTGTGTCGAGTCACAGATCTGGGGAAGGGTAACAAAAAATGTCTGCAGTATTGAAGGTCCCCAAGAACACAGTGGCCTCCATCATTCTTAAATGAAAGATGTTTGGAACCACCAAGACTCTTCCTAGAGCTGGCCGCCCAGCCAAACTGAGCAATCGAGGGAGAAGGGCCTTGGTCAGGGAGGTGACCAAGAACCCGATGGTCACTCTGACATGGCTCCAGAGTTTCTGTGTGGAGATGGGAGAATCTTCCAGAAGGACAACGATCTCTGCAGCACTCCACCAATCAGGCTTTTATGGTAGAGTGGCCAGACAAGAAAAAGAATGCACATGACAGCTAGCTTGGAGTTTGCCAAAAGGCACCTAAAGACTTTCAGACAAAAAAGATTATCTGGTCTGATGAAACCAAGATTGAACTCTTTGGCCTGAAAGCCAAGCATCACGTCTGGAGGAAACCTGGCACAATCCCTACGGTGAAGCATGATGGTGGCAGCATCATGCTGTGGGGATGTTTTTCAGTGGCAAGGACTGGGAGACTAGTCAGGATGGAGGGGTAGATGAACGGAGCAAAGTACTGAGAGATCCTTGAAGAAAACCTGCTCCAGAGCGCTCAGGACCTCAGACTGGGCTGAAGGTTCACCTTCCAACAGGACAACGACCCTAGTCTCTGAATGTTCTTGAGTGGCGCAGCCAGACCCCGGACTTGAACCTGATCAAACATCTCTGGAGAGACCTGAAAATAGCTGTGCAGTGACGCACCCCATCCAACCTGACAGAGCTTGAGAGGATCTGCAGAGAAGAATGGGAGAAACTCCCCAAATACAGATGTGCCAAGCTTGTAGCGTCATAGCCAAGACGACTCAAGGCTGTAATCGCTGCCAAAGGTGCTTCAACAAATGACTGAGTAAAAGGTCTGAATACGTATGTAATATATATATATATTTTTATACATTTGCAAAATGTCTAAAACCGTGTTTTTGCTTTGTCATTAAGGGGTACTGTGTGTCGATTGATGAGGAAAATTAGCGGATTCGGCTACTTCAGCCACACCCGTTGCTGACAGGTGTATAAATTCGAGCACACAGCTATGAAATCTCCATAGACAAACACTGGCAGTAGAATGGCTCGTACTGAAGAGCTCAGTGACTTTCAACGTGGCACCGTGATAGGATGCCCCCTTTCCAACAAGTCAGTTCATAAAATTTCTGCCCCACTAGAGAAGCGCCGGTAAACTGTAAGTGCTGTTATTGGGAAGTAGAAACGTCCAGGAGTAACAATGGCTCAACCGCAGTGGTATGCTACACAAGCTCACAGAACGGGGCCGCCGAATGCTGAAGCATGTAGCGTGTAAAAAACGGCTGTCCTCGGTTGCAACACTCACTACAGAGTTCCAAACTACCTCTGGAAGCAACGTCAGCACAATAACTGTTCGTTGGGAGCTTCATGAAATGACATGGGCTTGCTCCTACCTCTCTCTCCCATCTGGTCCTGCCATACATACCTAATTACCTGATTTTCATGGTTCGGTCTAGGCCCCTTAGTTCCAGTGAAGGGAAATCTTAACACTACAGCATACAATGACATTCTAGACGATTCTGTGCTTCCAACTTTGTGCCAATAGTTTGGGGAAGGCCCTTTCCTGTTTCACCATGACAATGCCCCCGTGCACAAATTGAGGTCCATACAGAAATGGTTTGACCAGATCGGTGTGGAAGAACTTGACTGACCTCCACAGAGCCCTGACCTCAACCCCATCAAATACCTTTGGGATAAATTGGAATGTCGACTGCGAGCCAGGCCTAACCACCCAACATCAGTGCCCAACCTTATTAATGCTCTTGTGGCTGAATGGAAGCAAATCACTGCAGCAATGTTCCAACATCTAGTGGAAAGCCTTCCCAGGAGAGTGGATGTTGTTATTGCAGTAAGGGGGGACCAACTCCATAATAATGACCATGATTTTGGAATGAGATGTTCGACGAGCAGGTGTCCACATACGTTTGGCCACGTAGTGTACATTTTTATTTTAATATGTGAAAATAAAACTATGCAAAATAAGACTACGCTAACTAAGACTCTGAACACAACTAAAACAAATAGTTTAACGACTATAAACCCATTTAAAAGGGAAATTAATGAAAACTATAGATGTGCCCTTGAGCAAGGCACCTAACCCTAATTGCTCCTGTAAGTCGCTCTGGATAAAAGTGTCTGCTAAATGACTAAAATGTAAATGTAATGAAGTCATTCGATCCACTTCTAAAATAAAGTGACCACTGAGGGGCCGACTGTCTACTTTACTGTAATTCCTTGGTGGAATAGAGTCACACTCCAGCTTTGGGTTTGTTGCAGTCAGATCTCCATTAAAACAAGGCCCAATCCTCTTTCGTCCAATCAGAGGAGCTAAGCTACGAGGTTATCTTTTGGTCGTTTACCCCTGCCAGCATCTGCGGTGTAAACATTCAACTTTCGGACAGTACGGTTGAGCGAGTGCAAAGATTTCATTGGGAAATGAGGGCTTTCCTGTTGCTTCATCGAAAGGAGGCAGCTACAGTGGGGTAAAAAAGTATTTGATCCCCTGCTGATTTTGTATGTTTGCCCACTGACAAAGAAATGATCAGTCTATCATTTTAATGTTAGGTTTATTTGAACAGTGAGACAGAATAACAACAAAAATATCGAGAAAAACGCATGTCAAAAATGTTCTAAATTGATTTGCATTTTAAGGAGGGAAATAAGTATTTGACCCCCTCTCAATCAGAAAGATTTCTGGCTCCCAGGGGTCTTTTATACAGGTAACGAGCTGAGATTAGGAGCACACTCTTAAAGGGACTGCTCCTAACCACAGCTTGTTACCTGTATAAAAGACACCTGTCCACAGAAGAAATCAATCAATCAGATTCCAAACTCTCCACCATGGCCAAGACCAAAGAGCTCTCCAAGGATGTCAGGGACAAGATTGTAGACCTACACAAGGCTGGAATGGGCTACAAGACCATCGCCAAGCAGCTTGGTGAGAAGGTGACAACATTTGGTGCGATTATTCGCAAATGGAAGAAACACAAAAGAACTGTCAATATCCCTCGGCCTGGGGCTCCATGCAAGATCTCACGTCGTGGAGTTGCAATGATCATGAGAACAGTGAGGAATCAGCCCACAACTACACGGGAGGATCTTGTCAATGATCTCAAGGCAGCTGGGACCATAGTCACCAAGAAAACAATTGGTAACACACTACGCCGTGAAGGACTGAAATCCTGCAGCGCTCGCAAGGTCCCCTGCTGAAGAATACATATATATACCCGTCTGAAGTTTGCCAATGAACATCTGAATGATTCAGAGGACAACTGGTGAAAGTGTTGTGGTCAGATGAGACCAAAATGGAGCTCTTTGGCATCAACTCAACTCGCCGTGTTTGGAGGAGGAGGAATGCTGCCTATGACCCCAAGAACACCATCTCCACCGTCAAACATGGAGGTGTAAACATTATGCTTTGGTGGTGTTTTTCTGCTAAGGGGACAGGACAACTTCACCGCATCATTTGACGGGGCCATGTACTGTCAAATCTTGGGTGAGAACCTCCTTCTCTCAGCCAGTGCATTGGAAATGGGTCGTGGATGGGTATTCCAGCATGACAATGACCCAAAACACACGGCCAAGGCAACAAAGGAGTGGCTCAAGAAGAAGCACATTAAGGTCCTGGAGTGGCCTAGCCAGTCTCCAGACCTTAATCCCATAGAAAATCTGTGGAGGGAGCTGAAGGTTCGAGTTGCCAAATGTCAGCCTCGAAACCTTAATGACTTGGAGAAGATCTGCAAAGAAGAGGGGGCCAAAATCCCTCCTGAGAAGTGTGCAAACCTGGTGGCCAACTACAAGAAACGTCTGACCTCTGTGATTGCCAACAAGGGTTTCGTCACCAAGTACTAAGTCATGTTTTGCAGAGGGGTCAAATACTTATTTCCCTCATTAAAATGCAAATCAATTTATAACATTTTTGACATGCGTTTTTCTGGATTTTTTTGTTGTTATTCTGTCTCTCACTGTTCATATAAACCTACCATTAAAATTATAGACTGATCATTTCTTTGTAAGTGGGCAAACGTACAAAATCAGCAGGGGATCAAATACTTTTTTCCCCCACTGTACCTCCTTTTCCTGGACAAGTTGAAGTATTAAGACTGTATTATCTAATTTAACGTCTTAATTGGTAGCATTAAATCCAGTGCTAACTGAGACAACCAATGCTTTTGTTAACTACTTGGAACTGCAGAAAGAAAGTAGTCTGTCAGTTGAATGTTGTTTTCTTTTCAGACCGTTCTACTGCTGAATACAACTTGAACGTGACAGAATACTTTCGAAGTCACAACAACCACCAACAACTCAGCTCACATCCTCCCTCTCTCCGCGCCACATAGGCTACATTATCCTTTGTCCGAAAAAATGGCTTACACTCAGGAAGCCAGCAGCGTTCTTTGTTTACCCTCACTGTGGCTGAGTTGCAGTGTACATTTAACTGGATTTCGATAGAACCACCCTGCTCCCCCTTTCAAAAAGAAACAAAACTGCCCAGTTCAAATATTGTAAATTAACATGCACCATTGTGTCTGTTGGAAGTTGGAACAATGTGGTTCACATTTAGAGCATAAGTGCTGACTTGCATTTATTTCAAAGAACCTCCACGTAGCAAAGTTGTAGCATACCACAGTTGCCAATACGTAACTTAACATGTAGTGCCTTCAGAAAGTATTCACAATCCTTGACTTTTTCCACATTTGATTGTGTTATTTTTATTACTGGTCTACACACAATGCACCATAATGTCAAAGTGGAATTATGTCTTTAGAAATTTTTACAAATTAATAAAAAATGAAAAGCTGAAATGTCTTGTGTCAATAACTACTCAACCCTTTTTTATGGCAAACCTAAATACATTCCAAAGTAAAAAAGTGGTTAACAAGTGACATAATAAGTTGAATGGACTCACTCTGTGTGCAATTATAGTGTTTAACATGATTTTTGAATGACTACCTAATTTCTGTACTCCACACATACAATTATCTGTAAGGTCCCTCAGTAGAACAGTGAACTTCAAACACATATTCAACCACAAAGACCATGGAGTACATGGGGGGGGGGATCAAAGAAGCTATTGAATATCCCTTTGAGCATGATGAAGTTATAAATGACACTTTGGATGGTGTATCAATACACCAGTCACTACAAAGATAAAAGCGTCCTTCCTAACTCAGTTGCCAGAGAGGAAGGAAACCATTCAGGGATTTCACCATGAGGCCAATGCTGACTTTAAAATACTAACAGAGTTGAATTGCTGTGATAGGAGAAAACTGAGGATGGATCAACAACATTGCAGTTACTCCACATACTAAGCTAATTTACAGAGTGAAAAGAAGGAAGCCTGTACAGAATAAAAATATTTCAAAACATGCATCCTGTTTGCAACAAGGTACTAAGTAACTAACAACTAACAAGGCACTGTAAAAATGTGGCAATGCAATTAACTTCTTGTCCTGAATACTGAGTGTTCTGTTTGGGGAAATCCAATACAACACATTACTGAGTACCACTCTCCATATATTCAAGCATAATGGTGACTGCATCATGTTATAGGTATGCTTGTAATTGTTAAGGACTGGGGAGTTTTTCAGGATAAAAAAGAAGCGGAATTGAGCTAAGCACAGGCAAAATCTTACAGGATAGCCTGGCTCAGTCTGCTTTCCACCAGACACTGGGAGATGAATTCACCTTTCAGCAGGACAATAACATAAATCAAAAGGCCAAATCTACACAGGAGTTGCTTACCAAGAAGACAGTGAATGTTCCTGAGTGGCCGAGTTACAGTTTTGACTTAAATCTGCTTGAAAAGCTATGGAAAGACATCATGGTTGTCGAGCAATGATCAACAACCAATTTGACAGAGCTTGAAGAATTTTGAAAAGAATAATGGGCAAATGTTGCACAATCCAGGTGTGGAAAGCTCTTAGAGACTTACCCAGAAAGACTCACTGCTGTAATCGCTGCCAAAGGTGATTCTAACATGTTTTGGCTCAGGGGGTTGAATACTTATCTAATCAAGATATATACATTTTTCTTCCACTTTGACATTATAAATTATTTTGTGTAGATCGTTGACAAAAAAATCCATATTAAATCAATTTTAATCCCACTTTGTAACACAAACATTTTTGGAATAAGGTGTGTGAATACTTTGGGAAGGCACTGCATGTTGCTATGCATTGAACAGGACTGTTTCAAACCACAAAAAAAGTATTGCACCACATGACCATTGCTGTTCCATCCAGGTAACGGTCCTGGATATTTACTTGGGTGTTCAGGCTTTCATTCCAGCCCAGCAGTAACACACCCGATTTCTTTAATCGTGTCCAGACTGCTTCAAGATGTCCACCATTGTTCCTTTACCCAAGAAAGGGAATGTAACTGAACTAAATGACTATCGCCCCGTAGCACTCACTTCTTTCATCACGAAGTGCTTTGAAAGGCTAGTTAAGGGCCATATCACCTCCACCTTACCAAACAACCTAGACCCCATACAATTTGCATACCGCCTCAACAGATCCACAGACGAAGCAATGGCCATTGCCCTGCACACTGCCCTATCCCACCTGTACAAGAGAAAAACTTATGTGAGACAACAGCTCAGCCTTCAACACCCTAGTGCCCTCCAAGTTCATCACTAAGCTGAGGGCCCTGGGTCTGTACCCCTCCCTGTGCAACTCCTAACTGGCCGACCCCAAGTGGTGAAGGTAAACAACAACACCTCTGACACGCTGATTCTCAACACTGGGGCCCCACAGGGGTGTGTGCTCAGCCCTCTCCTGTACTCCCTGTTCATCCATGACTGCGTGGCTACGCAAGTCTCCAACTCAATCCTCAAGTTTGCTGACAAGACAACAGTGGTAGGCCTGATTACCAACAATGACGAGACAGCCTACAGGAAGGAGGTGAGAGCCCTGGTGGAGTGGTGCCAGGAGAACAACCTTTCCCCTCAACGTCAACAAAACAAAGAAGCTGATCATGGACTACAGGAGACAGCAGAGAGATCACGCCCCCATCCACATCGACGGGGCCGCAGCCGAGAAGGTCAAAGGCTTCAATTTCTTTGGCGTGCACATCACTGACGACCTGAAATGGTCCCTTCACACAGAAAGTGTAGTGAAAAGGCGCTACAGCACTGAAGAGATTCGGCTATGCCCCTAGGAACCGCACGAAGTTCTACAGAATCACCATTGAGAGCATTCTGTCGGGCTGTATCACCACCTGATACGGCAATTGCACTGTCCACAACCACAGGGCTCTCCAGAGGATGGTGCGGTCGGCCAAACGCATCATCAGGGGCACACTGCCAGCCCTCCAGGATGTCTACAGCACCCAGTGTCACAGGAAGGCCAAGACGATCATCAAGGATCTCAGCCACCCAAGCCATGTCCCGTTCACCCCGCTACCATCTAGAAGGTGGAAACAGTACAGGTGCATCAAAGCTGGTACCAAGACACTGTTAATTAAACAGCTTCTATCTCCAGGCCATGAAAATGTTAATCTAGCCGGCCTCCACCCAGTACCCTAACCTGAACCTTAGTCAGTGTTACTAGCTAGCTACCATCCGGTACTCTACCCTGCACCTTAGAGACTGCTTTGCCCTACGTACATAGGAGTCATTGAACACTGGTTACTTTAATAATGTTTACATGGTTTGTCCGTGATAAAGAGATGCTCTGCTTTTTTTAAACCACACTCCTGCAGGGTCTAGTTTTACCTTATCTTGATTATTGCCCAGTCATATGGTCAGGTGCTGCAAAGAAAGACCTAGAAAACCAAAGCTGGCCCATAGAGCAGCACCTCTTGCTCTTCACTATAATCAAGAGTATAATAGTATACTATCAATAGTATAGTATAATATCAATACTATGCATGCCAGTTTCTCTTACCTAAAAGTAAAGGAGAGACTGACTGCATCACTTCTTCTTTTCATAAGAAAATTCAAAATGGTTTGCATAGTCAACTTACACACAGCTCTGACACACACACCTGACACACACACTTACCCCACCATACATGTCACCAGGGGTCTTTTCACAGTCCCCAAATCCAGATCAAATTCAAGAAAAAGTACAGTATTATATAGAGCCATGATTGCATGGAACTCCCTTCCATCTCAGATTGCTCAAATGAACAAGAAACCTGGTTTAAAAAAACAGAAACGGCAACACATCCCCGCACTATGCCTCTCCCCTATTTGACCTAGAAATTTTGTGTGTATGTACTGAAATGTAGGCTGTGTGTGATGTTTAAAATGTAAATTCAGCAAAAAAAGAAATGTCCCTTTTTCAGGACGCTGTCTTTCAAAGATAATTTGTAAAAATCCAAATAACTTCACAGATCTTCATTTGTAATGGTTTAAACAATGTTTCCCATGCTTGTTCAATGAACCATAAACAATTAATGAACATGCACCTGTGGAACGGTCGTTAAGACATTAACAGCTTACAGATGGTAGGCAATTAAGGTCACAGTTATGAAAACTTAGGACACTAAAGAGGCCTTTCTATTGACTCTGAAAAACACCAAAAGAAAGATGCCCAGGGTCCCTGCTCATCTGTGTGAACCTTGCCTTAGGCATGCTGCAAGGAGGCATGAGGACTGCAGATGTGGCCAAGGCAATAAATTGCAATGTCCGTACTGTGAGACGCCTAAGACAGCACTACAGGGAGACAGGACGGACAGCTGATCGTCCTCACAGTGGCAGACCACGTGTAACAACAACTGCACAGGATCGGTACATCTGAACATCACACCTGCGGGACAAGTACAGGATGGCAACAACAACTGCCCAAGTTACACCAGGAACGCACAATCCCTCCATCAGTGCTCAGACTGTCCGCAATAGGCTGAGAGAGTGGACTGAGAGCTTTTTTTAAGGCAGGTCCTCACCAGACATCACCAGCAACAACGTCGCCTATGGGCACAAACCCACCGTCACTGGACCAGCAAGGATTGGCAAAAAGTGCTCTTCACTGATGTGTCGCGGATTTGTCTCACCAAGGGTGATGGTTGGATTCGCGTTTATAGTTGAAGGAAAGAGCGTTACACCGAGGCCTGTACTCTGGAGCGGGATCGATTTGGAGGTGGAGGGTCCGTCATGGTTTGGGGCGGTGTGTCACAGCATCATCGGACTGAGCTTGTTGTCATTACAGGCAATCTCAACGCTGTGCATTACAGGGAAGACATCCTCCTCCCTCATGTGGTACCCTTCCTGCAGGCTCCTCCTGACATGACCCTCCAGCATGACAATGCCACCAGCCATACTTCTCATTCTGTGTGTGATTTCCTGCAAGAAAAGGAATGTCAGTGTTCTACCATGGCCAGCGAAGAGCCCGGATCTCAATCCCATTGAGCACGTCTGGGACCTGTTGGATCGGAGGGTGAGGGCTAGGGCCATTCCCCCCAGAAATGTCTGGGAACTTGCAGGCGCCTTGGTGGAAGAGTGGGGTAACATCTCACAGCAAAAACTGGCAAATCTGGTGCAGTCCATGAGGAGGAGATGCACTGCAGTACTTAATGCCGCTGGTGGCCACACCAGATACTGACTGTTACCCCTTTGTTCAGGGACACATTATTCAATTTCTGTTAGCCACATGTGTCACGTCCTGACCCTTGTAAGAGGTCATTTTCTATAGTAGAGTGGTCAGGGCGTGACAGGGGGTGTTTTGGGAGTTTGGCGATGTCAGGGGGGAGACCTGATCTAACTTCCCGTGCTTATCGGAGAGAGCCGTGGAGTGAACCGGAGCCAGTCAGGGAGTCAAGCGTGGAGCTCGACGCAAGATTCCGGAGAGAGGTACTGGCATTAAGAGCACTGCAGAGCGGGCGTACTGAGGAGCGAGTGGATGAACGAGCAATGGGTTATGGTGTGATGCGCACTATATCGCCCATACGCACTCACAGCCCGGTGCGGTCGGTGAAAGCTCCTCACCGGTGTAGGGCGAAGATGGTCATTCAGCCAGGAAGGAGTAGGCCTGCTCAGCATGCCTGATCTCCAGTTCGCCTCCATAGTCCGGTACGTCCTGTGCCTTCTTCCCGCACCCGCCCTGAGGTGCGTGTTGCCAGTCTGGCGCCACCTAGACCAGTTCCACGCATTAGACCTCCAGTGCGCATGCCCAGTCCAGAGTGTCCTGTTCCTGCTCCCTGCACTCGTCCTGAGGTGGGGGTTACCAGTCTGGCGCCACCCATGCCAGTACCACGCATCAGGATTCCAGTGCACATTCCCAGTCCAGAACTTCCAGCGACAGTTCCCCGTCCAGAACTTCCGGTGACAGTTCCCTGTCCAGAACTTCCGGTGACAGTTCCCTGTCCAGAACTTCCGGCGACAGTTCGGAACCTACTGAGATGGCCTACAGTCCAGAACCTACTGAGGCGACCTACAGTCCAGAACCTACTGAGACGGCCTACAGTCCGGAACCTACTGAGACGGCCTACAGTCCGGAACCTACTGAGACGGCCTACAGTCTGGGACCTATTGAGACGGACCTCAACCCGGAACCTCCAGCGACGCTCCCCAGTCTGGAGCCTCTAGCGATGCTCCCTAGTCTGGAGCCTCCAGCGATGCTCCCTAGTCTGGAGCCTCCAGCAACGCTCCCTAGTCTGGAGCCTCCAGCGACGCTCCTCAGTCCGGAGCCTCCAGTGACGCTCCCCAGTCCGGAGCCTCCAGCAATGCCTCCCAGTCCGGAGCCTCCAGCGACGCCTCCCAGTCCGGAGCCTCCAGCGATGCTCCCCAGTCCAGAGCCTTCGGCGGCGGTCTGCAGCCCAGAGCCTTCGGCGGCGGTCTGCAGCCCAGAGCCTTCGGCGGCGGTCTGCAGCCCAGAGCCTTCGGCGGCGGTCTGCAGCCCAGAGCCCTCGGCGGCGGTCTGCAACCCAGAGCCCTCGGCGGCGGTCTGCAACCCAGAGCCCTCGGCGGCGGTCTGCAGCTCAGAGCCCTCGGCGGCGGTCTGCAGCTCAGAGCCTTCGACGGCTATCTGCAGCCCAGAGTCTTCGGCGGCGGCCTGCAGCCCAGAACCTCTAGCGGCGGCCTGCAGCCCAGATCCTCCAGCGGCGGCCTGTAGGCCAGAACCTCCAGCGGCGGCCTGTAGGCCAGAACCTCCAGCGGTGGTCACAGAGCTTCCGGTAATGATCTACAGTCCGATTCCTCTGATAATGATCCACAGGCCGGTGTTACAGAAGCGGAGGGATCTGTGGGCAGAACGGGGGTTACGCCCTGAGCCGGAGCCACCTCCGTTGCTGGAGGATCGGAGGGAGAGGAAGGTTCTGGGTGTAGCACTAGAGCCGCCATAGACTTTTGTCACCCTCCCTACCCTCCCTTTGTATTTTGTGGTTGTTTTGTTGGGTTTTCTTTGTGTGCAGTCGGGGTCTGCACCTTTGGGGGGGTACTGTCATGTCCTGACCCTTGTAAGAGGTCATTTTCTATAGTAGAGTGGTCAGAGCGTGACAGGGGGTGTTTTGGGTGGTTTTCTTGTTTTCTGTTTCCATGTGGGCTTTCTAGATTTCTATTTCTATGTTGGGGTTATTGGGATGATCGCCAACTAGAGGCAGCCGGTTCTCGTTGTCTCTAATTGGAGATCATATTTATGTAGGGGGTTTTTCCTTTTGGTTTTGGGGGTTGTTAATTTTTGAGTAGTGTGTTTTCCTCTCTGCGTCACGGTTTGTTGTTTTGTTATTTCAAGTGTTTGGTGTATTGCATTTAGTTTCACGGTTAATAAAGATGTGGAACTACGAACACGCTGCGCTTTGGTCCGATCATTTGAACAGCCATGACAACATGTCTGTGGAACTTGTTCAGTTTATGTCTGTTGTTGAATCTTGTTATGTTCATACAAATATTTACACAAATATTTACACAACTGCTGAAAATAAATGCAGTTGACAGTGAGAGGACGTTTCTCTTTTTACTGAGTTTATATAGTACCAGTCAAAAGTTTGGACACACCTACTCATTCAAGAGTTTTTTGTAAAATGTTCTACATTGTAGCATAATAGTGAAAACACAAACTATGAAATAACACATATGCAATCATGTGGTAACCATAAAAGTGTTAAACAAATCAAAATATATTTGAGATTCTTCAAAGTAGCCACCCTTTGCCTTGATGACAGCTTTGCACACTCTTGGTATATCTCAACCAGTTCCATGAGGTAGTCACCTGGAATGCATTTAAATGAACAGGTGTGCCTGGTTAAAAGTTAATTAGTCTTTCCTTCCTAATGCGTTTGAGCCAATCAGTTGTGTTGTGACAAGGTATACAGAAGATAGCGTTATTTGGTAAAAGACCAAGTCCATATTATGGTAAGAACAGCTCAAATAAGCAAAGAGAAATGACAATCCATCATTACTTTAAGACATGAAGGTCAGTCAATCTGGAAAGTGTAAAGTTTCTTCAAGTGCAGTCGCAAAAACCATCAATGATGAAACTGGATCTCATGAAGACCGCCACAGGAAAGGAAGACCCAGAGTTTGCTCTGCTGCAGAGGATAAGTTCATTAGAGTTAAATGCACCTCAGATTGCAGCCCAAATAAATGCTTCACAGAGTTCAAGACACATCTCAACATCAACTGTTCAGAGGAGACAGCGTGAATCAGGCCTTCATGGTCAAATTGTTGCAAAGAAACCGCTACCAAAGAACACCAATAATAAGAAGAGACTTGCTTGGGCCAAGAAACACGAGCAATGGACATTAGACCGGTGGAAATCTGTCCTTTGGTCTGATGAGTCAAAATTTGAGATTTTTGGTTACAACCACTGTGTCTTTGAGAGACAAAGAGTAGGGGAACGGATGATCTCCGGATGTGTGGTTCCCACCGTGAAGCACGGAGGAGGAGGTGTGATGGTCTGGGGGTACTTTGCTGGTGACACTGTCTGTGATTTATTTCGAATTCAAGGCACACTTAACCAGCATGGCTACCACAGCATTCTGCAGCGATACGCCATCCCATCTGGTTTGCGCTTAGTGGGACTATCACTTGTTTTTCAACAGGACAGTGACCCAAAACACACCTCCAGGCTGTGTAAGGGATATTTGAGCAAGGAGAGTGATGGAGTGCTGCATCAGATTACCTGGCGTCCACAATATCCTGACCTCAAACCAATTGAGATGGTTTGGGATGAGTTGGACCGCAGAGTGATAGAAAAGCAGCCAACAAGTGCTCAGCATATGATTCAGCCTTGATTCTATCTTATGTAGCAACATTTGAAATTGTGTTTTTACTTTGGATAAAAGTAGAGACTCAGAGCTACAAAATGGTATATCATACACTGCATTTGAGGAACAATGGGAAAGTAATTCTGATTTGAAAATTGATAAACTTGTAACTCCACTTTTTGAAAAAATGGCCGTAGAATGTTTTGGTTCACCTACTGGAGAGCTCTTTTGTCTACACCCATTCAGCCTTGTTCACACCCTCTTAAGCCTTAGCCCCACCCATCTCTTTAAGGATTCACAAGTGAGGTCATGTGCTAAAGGTCATGTAGTGTGGTAAAGATTAAGACTAAAAGTGGTAAAAGTAGTAGCCTACAATAAGGAAAAATTCCAGGTAAACAGAAAGTGTCCAGGTAAATTAGATAATATTAGTTGATGCTTACCCAGACACACTTGTCTAAATTGATGGGTCATGTGAAAGAAATGCTATAACCCCCAGCCACATCTTGCTAAGTGGATGGGTCTCTACAGAAGGTGTAAACAGTACAGCGAAATGGTTATTTGCATATTAGCAATATCAAAAATAGATAGTGTCAATATAAAGAACAAAATAACAAGTGTCAATGCCAGTAGAGAAAGAACAAAATAACAATAACAATATCAATAATAATATCAGTGATACTGGTGATAGATGAGGTAGTTATATGCATACAAACACGGGTAAAGTGGCTGAGCAGCAGGATAAAAAAATAATAACTGTAGCAGCAACATATGGCGTGTGTGTTAGGAGTCATGTGAATGTCCATTGAGGCACTGCAGATAGTGCTGATGACTGGGAACTCTCCCCCAGTGATGAACTGGTCCGTACGAACCACGTATGAACAAGGGACTCTATATTCGGAGAGCCTGTTTCTGTCCTGCCTTTGACTTTGGTGCAGAGCATGTGATGTCAATAGCCTCTTCGTTACAACACTCCCTGATCTTCTCAAAAATATGTGTTTGTCTAGCTGTGTCCAGTCCAGGTGGTGCTTGTACAGGCAGACCATCTACGGGAGGACCATCTACACCTGGCTCCAGAGCAATGAAGCTGTAAAATAGGAAATAACCAACAAAAATTAGAAGACATTACAACCTTGCATGACATCAATTCCCCTCCCAAGTTTAGATAAGAAGAATAACCTCATACAATGCAAGGAAAATTATATTCACCTGAAGTGCTGGTACTGCTTGATCTGTGGCAGCGTCCTGAAGTACGGAGTCAGGTGTTTTTGCCAGCCATAGCTTTCCACCAGCACTGTACCATCCTCCAGTCCAACCAGCTGTGGGATGTTGACCACTGTCACAGTACTGTCCTTCACAACACCAGCAATCTCTGACAAAGTTTTCACTCTGGTCTTGAGATGGCAGCAGCTTTCCACCAAAGTATTTGTGTCCTGGGTGGAGTCCTGGTAATACTATTGCATTATCTTCTGCGTAGTTGTTGATGAAATTCACAACTCGCTGCAAGTCCTCATGCTTCAGGTGTAGCTCTCTTTTGACGGGAGGCATTAGACCAAGGCTCTTCAACCCTGTTCCTGGAGAGCTATCGTCCTGTAGGTTTTCGCTCCAACCCTAATATAGCGCACCTGATTCTAATAATTAGCTAGTTGATAAGATGAATCAGGTTAATTACAACTGGTGTTGGAGTGAAAAACCAACAGGAGGGTAGCTCTCCGGGAACAGGGTTGGAGAGCCCTGCATTAGACCATTCTCCTTGTATGACTGGTGGAGCCCTTAACCAACAATCCAGAGGGGGGCAATGCAAATAGTCTGGGTAGCCATTAGATTAGATGTTCAGTAGTCTCATAACGTGAAGGTAGAAGCTGTTTAGAAGCCTCTTGGATCTATACTTGGTGCTCCGGTACCGTTGCCGTGCAGGAGCAGAGAGAACAGTCTATGACTAGGGTGGCTGGAGACTTTTGACAATTATTAGGATCTTTCTCTGACACAGCCTGGTATAGAGGTCCTGGATGGCAGGAAGCTTGGCCCCAGTGATGTACTGGGCCGTACGCACTACTCTCTGTAGCGCCTTGCGGTTGGAGGCCGAGCAGTTACTGCCAGGTATGGCACCAGGCAGTAATGGAACCAGTCAGGATGCTCTCGATGTTGCAGCTGTAGAACCTTTTGAGGATCTGAAGACCCATGCCAAATCTTTTCAGTCTCCTGACGGGGAATAGGTTTTGTCATGCCCTCTTCACCACTGTCTTGGTGTGCTTGGACCATGTTAGTTTGTTGGTGATGTGGACACCAAGGAACTTAAGCTCTCAACCTGCTCCACTACAGCCCGGTTGATGAGAATGGGAGCGTGATTGGTCCTCCTTTTCCTGTAGTCCACATTGATGTCTTTAGTCTTGATCACGTTGAGGGAGAGGTTGTTGTCCTGGCACCACACAGGCAGGTATGCCCTCCTCCCCTATAGGCTGTCTCATTGTTGTCGGTGACCAGGCCAACCACTGTTGTGTCATCAGCAAAATGAATGATGGTGTTGGAGTTGTGCCTGGCCATGCAGTCATGACTGAACAGGGAGTACAGGAAGGGACTGAGCGCGCACCCCTGAGGGGCCTCTGTGTTGAGGACCAGCGTGTGGATGTGTTGTTCCCTACCCTTACCACCTGGGGGCGGCCTGTCAGGAAGTCCAGTATCCAGTTGCAGATGGAGGTGTTTAGTCCCAGGGTCCTTAGCTTAGTGGTGAGCTTTGAGGGCACTATGGTGTTGAACGCTGAGCTGTAGTCAATGAATAGCATTCTCACATAGGTGTTCCTTTTGTCCAGGTGGGAAAGGGCAGTGTGGAGTGCATCATCTGTGGATCTGCTGGGGTGGTATGCAAATTGGAGTGGGTCTAGGGTTTCTGGGATAATGGTATTGATGTGTGCCACGACCAGCCTTTCAAAGCACTTCATGGCTACCAATGTAAGTGCCACGGGTCGGTAGTCATTAGGCAGGTTACCTTAGTGTTCTTGGGCACAGGGACTATGGTGGTCTGCTTGAAACATGTTGGTATTACAGACTCAGACAGGGAGTGGTTAAAAATATCAGAGAAGACACTTGCCAGTTGGTCAGCGCATGCTCGGAGTACACGTCCTGGTAATCCATCTGTGAATGTTGACCTATTTAAAGGTCTTACATCGGCTGAGGAGAGCGTGATCACACAGTCGTCCGGAACAGCTGATGCTCTCATGCATGTTTCAGTGTTACTTGCCTCGAAGCGAGCATAGAATTAATTTAGCTCGTCTGGTAGGCTCGTGTCACTGAGCAGCTCTTGGCTGTGCTTCCCTTTGTAGTCTGTAATAAATAGTTTGCACACATCCGACAAGCATCGAAGCCGGAGTAGTACGATTTGATCTTAGTCCTGTATTAACGCTTTGCCTGTTTGATGGTTCGTCGGAGGGCCCAGCAGGATTTCTTATAAGCTTCCGGGTTAGAGACCCGCTCCTTGAAAGCGGCCTCTACCCTTTAGCTCAGTGCAGATGTTGCCTGTTATCTATGGCTTCTGGTTGGGGTATGTACGCACAGTCACTGTGGGGACAACGTCATCGATGCACTTGTTGATGAAGCCAGTGACTGATGTGGTGTACTCCTCAACACCATCGGAAGAATCCCGGAACATATTCCAGTCTGTGCTAGCATAACCGTCCTGTAGCTTAGCATCTGCTTCATCTGACCAGTTTTTTATTAACCGAGTCACTGGTGCTTCCTGCTTTAATTTTTGCTTGTAAGTAGGAATCAGGAGGATATAATTATGGTCAGATTTGCCAAATGGAGGGCGAGGGAGAGCTTTGTACGTGTCTCTGTATGTGGAGTAAAGGTGGTCTACAGCTTTTTTCCCTCTGGTTGCACATTTAACATGCTGGTAGAAATTAGGTAAAACAAATGTAAGTTTCCCTGCATTCAAGTCCCTGGCCACTAGGAGGGGCATCTCTGGATGCGCGTTTTCCTGTTTACTTATGGTGGTATACAGCTCATTGAGTGCGGTCTTTGTGCCAGCATCGTTCTGTGGTGGTATGAAAAATACAGATGAAAACTCTCTTGGTACAGTTGAAGTCGGAAGTTTACATACATCTTAGCCAAACACCTTTAAACTCAGTTTTCACAAATCCTGACATTTAATCCTAGTAAAAATGCCCTGTCTTAGGTCAGTTAGGATCACCACTTTATTTTAAGAATGTGAAATGTCAGAATAATAGTAGAGAGAATTATTTATTTCAGTTTTTATTTCTTTCATCACATTCCCAGTGGGTCAGAAGTTTACATACACTAAATTAGTATTTGGTAGCATTGCCTTTAAATTGTTTATCTTGGGTCAAATGTTTTGGGTAGCCTTCCACAAGCTTCCCACAATAAGTTGGGTGAAATTTGGCCCATTCCTCCTGACAGAGCTAGTGTAACTGAGTCAGGTTTGTAGGCCTCCTTGCTCGCACGTGCTTTTTCAGTTCTGCCCACAAGTTTTCTATAGGATTGAGGTCAGGGCGTTGTGATGGCCACTCTAATACCTTGACTTTGTTGTCCTTAAGCTATTTTGCCACAACTCTGGAAGTATGCTTGGGGTCATTGTCAATTTAGAAGACCCATTTGCGACCAAGCTTTAACTTCCTGACTGATGTCTTGAGATGTTGCTTCAATATATTCACATAATTGTCCTGCCTCATGATGCCATCTATTTTGTGAAGTGCACCAGTCCCTCCTGCAGCAAAGCACCCCCACAACATGATGCTGCCACCCTCTTGCTTCACGGTTGGGATGGTGTTCTTTGGCTTGCAAGCCTCCCCCTTTTTCCTCCAAACATAACGATGATCATTATGTCAAACAGTTATTTTTTTGTTTTCTCCAAACATTTTCTTCAAAAATTACGATCTTTGTCCCTATGTGCAGTTGCAAACCGTAGTCTGGCTTTTTTATGGCGGTTTTGGAGCAGTGGCTTCTTCCTTGCTGAGCGGCCTTTCAGGTTATGTCAACATAAGACTCGTTTTACTGTGGATATAGATACTTTTGTACCTGTTTCCTGCAGCATCTTCACAAGGCTGTTGTTCTGGGATTGATTTGTACTTTTCACACCAAAGTACGTTCATCTCTAGGAGACAGAACGCTTCTCCTTCCTGAGCGGTTTGACGGCTGCATGGTCCCATGGTGTTTATACTTGCGTACTATTGTTTGTACAGATAAACGTGGTACCTTCAGGCATTTGGAAATTGCTCCCAAGGATGAAATAGACTTGTGGAGGTCTACATTTTTTTTTCTTATGAGGTCTTGGCTGATTTCTTTGGCCTTTCCCATGATGTCAAGCAAAGAGGCATTGAGTTTGAAGGTAGGCCTTGAAATACGTCCACAGGTACACCTCCAATTGACTCAAATGATGAAGCTTCTAAAGCCATGACATCATTTTCTGGAATTTTCAGAGCTGTTTAAAGGCACAGTCAACTTAGTGTATGTAAACTTCTGACCCACTGAAATTGTGATAAAATGAATTATAAGTGAAATAATCTGTCTGTAAACAATTGTTGGAAAAATGACTTGTGTCATGCACAAAGTAGATGTCCTAACTGACTTGCCAAAACTAGTTTGTTAACAAGAAATTTGTGGAGTGGTTGAAAAACAAGTTTTAATGACTCCAACCTAAGTTTATATAAACTTCCGACTTCAACTGTAGATAGCAGCTAGCAGCTTATCATGAGATACTCTATCTCAGGCGAGCAAATCCTCGAGACTTCCTTAGATATAGTGCACCAGCTGTTGTTTACAGATATACATAGACCACCACCCCTTGTCTTACCATAGGCTGGTGCGTGTTCTACTGATGCTGAAAGACAAATTCCAGACACAAATATGTTAGCATTATTATGCAGTAGATAGCCGTAATCACCATCAGACACACCTGGTTAACTTGATGGGTCATCTAATCATCTGGCGAAGTGGATACTTTTCTTTAGACATGCATCTAGCTAGCTAGCTAAACAATGAACCATAATCCCAATCCATAGAGTACTAGCAATACAAACCGATTGTCATAGCTGGCTAACATTAGGCTATAACTAGCAATGCAAATGGCTGGCTGAGAGAATATCACTACAAAGATCATACACGTAATGTTAGCTAGCGAGCCAGCCATCTAACATCAGCTAGCCAGCTAACAGTACGCTTTATCTTGGGGTCTTTTGTTTAGACGTGTAGCTAGCTAAACAATGAACCATAATCCCAATCCATAGAATACTAGCAATTCAAGCTGATTGTCATAGCTAGCACAAGTTAACCAAATAGGTTCAATCTTAGCTAGTTATCTAGCTAAAATTAGGCTATAACTAGCAATGCAAATTGCTTTCCGAGATAATATTACTACACAGATCTAACAGTAAGATTACTACACTAGCTAACAGTAAGCTTTAACTTGCAATGAAAACAACTTTCTGACAAAATTAGAAATGTATAATATCTGAAACTGTAGCTAGACTCTTACCCATATACATGGATGAACGCGTCACGCCAGACTGCAACCCCTTTCATTAAATAAGACGTCCTGTGTCATTTCCATTTTGTTTGTACAGCTTGCTTGTCCCGTTGTGTCAAGTCACTCTGATTCACACTGACCGTGTGTAATGCCATAAGAATCATCAGATCTTTCTCCCTCTCTGTCACGGATGCCATGGTTGCACTTAGTTTGAAGATGTAATCCGGAGGCAGGTGTTTTATCTTCTTGAGGGCCGGTGGCAGTATTCGGTGTTTCAGATGACTAATGTGCCCAAAGTAAACTGCCTGTTACTCAGGCCCAGAAGCTAGGATATGCATATAATTGGTAGTATTGGATATAAAACACTCTGAAGTTTCTAAAACTGTTAAAATAATGTCTGTGAGTATAACAGAACCGATATGACAGGCAAAAACCAGAGGAGAATCCATCCAGAATTCTTTTTTTGTTGAGCTCACCAATCATTGAAATGGCTGTTTATGGGAATATCAATGGAATACCTCCCAGTTTGCAGTTCCTAGGGCTTCCAGTAGATGTCAACAGTCTTTAGAAAGACTTTCAGGCTTGTTTTTGAAAAATTTGCTGGAATTTGTAGTTTTTCTATGTGGCTCCCATTTTGGCTGTAGTGTTGTGGCGTGCGTCAGTGAGGGCGTGCACTTCGTTATTTATCTCCGGTAATGAACATACTATTCCCCGTCTTAAATATGATCGTTTATTTACATATTAGGGTACCTGAGGATTGTTTAGAAATGTTGTTTGACTTGTTTGGACAACGTTTATTGGTAACCTTTGGGATTCATTTGTATGCATTTTGAACGAGGGAAACCAGTGGAGTACTGAATCAAGCGCGCCAACTAAACTGACTTTTTTGGGATATAAAGAAGGACTTTATCGAACAAAAGGACCATTTGTTATGTAGCTGGGACCCTTGGGATTGCAAAAAGATGAAGATTTTCAAAGGTAATTGATTTATTTTATCGCTATTTCTGACTTTCGTGACGCCTCTGCTTGTTTGTAAAATGTTTGTAATGCTTTTGTACGCGGGGCGCTGTCCTCAGATAATCGCATGGTATGCTTTCGCCATAAAGCCTTTTTGAAATCTGACAAAGCGGCTGGATTAACAAGAAGTTAATCTTTTAAACAATGTAAGACACTTGTATTTTTATGAATGTTTAATATTACGATTTTGTATTTTGAATTTGGTGCGCTCCGATTTCACCGGATGTTGTTGAATTTGATCCCGGTAACGGGATTTCCGCACTAAAGAGGTTAAACAACAGCCTTCTGTGTTCTCTTTTCAACTCCCGCTGCATTTGCAATCAAACGACAGAATTGTATTCATCTTCTTATCATACTCTTCTTCTACCAGACATTCCACTGATTTAAAAACTCGGTCAACTTCTTTTTGTGACAACAACAATGTTGATCGCCGTTTCTTCCACCATCACCGTCATCAGAAGACTCTACGATGTCTTCTTCAATGAAAATGTTTTTACCTAAATCAGGGATTTCCTCATCGTCTGATTCATTTTCAGAGTCAGAATGGCACGATCGTCCTCCAGAAAGTAGTCCATCACAACTTTTTCCCACTGACCTTTATCAATAGTGCCTGATAAATTCAGGGCAGCAATGTTATTGAGAGCATTAGCAACACATTTGAATCAATGGAACGGTACCAAACACATCACATATATGGAAACCACGTTTGACTCCGTTACATGTATTTCTTCAACACTTGCACTTGCCTGCCCACCCCCTCACTAATATCAGATTAGGATAACCCTACTGTACATAAGCAACAAAATGCAATTAACCCTCCTCTTACCCCAGAACAATGAGCTCTCCGTATTTGACTGGCACTTTGGTGGAGGCTGGGGTGGTGATGTTTTCCTGGTCGGGAGAGAACATTGGTGCAGCTGTCAGGGGGGGAGAGTGATGAGGAGCTCTCCCACGGTGAACACTCACTCCTCTGTCTCCTTTTTCCTCAGAGTCTGCTCCTTTTTCCTCAGTGTCTGGTCATCCCGCCTCTCACTACGCCACACTCAACCTGCAGACAAGACATTTAGTCAGAATCAAACAGTGACTCAGAGCAGACACAACAGACATCCCAGGTGTGTCTAGAACAGCAGACTTCTATTAGTCAATACGAGACTGTGAGCGAGACTAAACAAACAGATGCAACAACCGCGATTGCTATGTCTCCAAAGCATATGATACACCACAACACATCAATTACTCACACTCACGTTGAGATTATCGAAGAGCGTGCTACAGGTACCACAGGCAGATAATAGTCAGTAAGAGAGAGAGACAGACTAAACAAAGAAGAGGCAACAACCAAGATTGATGAGTCTCCAATGATAAACCACATTGATTACTCACTCTGTGACCTGTGGCGAGTATCAAACGCAACAGGTAAACTGCTATCCTGGCTTTGCTTGCTAGTAACTGTCTTAAGACTTGCAGCTGAAGAAACAGACTAATACAATAATAGTAATACTGCAGAAAGCATGTTAGCTTCAGTTACATAGTGCAGCAGGACGCTAAAGTGACCAGTCACACAAATCCATCAGGCGGCGAGTAAACAGCTCAACTCCCCACAGCTAGACAGGCTCGGCACTAATCTGCAGCTTTGCTGCTACTGCAGGGAGGGTTCAGAGAGCAGGCTCTTAGCGTCGCAACAACGGGGGGCTTAGTGGGGTGCAAACAAAGCTAATTAGACCAGACATATGTCACACCCTTCCATTTTCAGCCGACTACCGCGAGCCATAGTTATCAATGTTGACCTTGGCTGGCTGTCTTTATGCTGTGTGCATGGCATAGCATGAGCTTATCTTATAAGCATCTTATAAGCAAGAATGGAGTCACACAATTTGTTTATACGTCTGACATCCAACAACTTTAGCTGAAAATGAACTCACAAATTCGACATGGAAAATTCAATGGTGTCATCCCGCACCTCAGTCAACTCCTGATAAGTGCACATTAGATAAATTGTTTAACCTCTACGGGCTAGGGGGCAGTATTGAGAATTTTGGAAAAAATATGTGCCCATTTTTAACTGCCTCCTACACCAACTCAGAAGCTAGAATATGCATATTATTGTTCAGGTTTGGATAGAAAACACCCTAAAGTTTCTAAAACTGTTTGAATGGTGTCTGTGAGTATAACAGAACTCCTATGGCAGGCAAAAACCTGAGAAGGTTTCATGCAGGAAGTACCCTGTCTGACAAGGTGTTGTTGTTCTTGCTTCTGTTTATTGAAGAGTCAGGATCTTAGCTGTAACGTGACAATTCCTAGGGCTCCAATAGGCTCTCAGAACCCGGGCAAAACCTGAACGATGACGAGGCAGCCTCAGGCTGAAACACAGTGGCCCATCAGAGGACAATGGAATTAGGCGCGTGCACGATTCGACCCCATGCAGTATTTTCCTTCGGCTGTTTAGCTAATTGCAGATTCCCGGTCGGAATATTATCGCTTTTTTACGAGAATAATGGCATAAAAATTGATTTTAAACAGCGGTTGACATGCTTCAAGTACGGTAATGGAATATTTAGACATTTTTTGTCACGTTCTGCGCCATGCACGCGACCATGATTTACCATTCTGATAGTGTCTAGAACGCACGAACAAAACGTCGCTGATGGAACATAACGATGGATTATTTGGGACCAAACCTACATTTGTTATTGAAGTAGAAGTCCTGGGAGTGCATTCTGACGAAGAACAGGAAAGGTAAGACCATTTTTCTTATAGGAAATGTGATTTTGGTGAAGGCTAAACTGGGTGGGTGTCTAAATAGCTAGCCCGTGATGGCTGGGCTATGTACTTAGAATATTGCAAAATGCGCTTCATCCGAAAAGCTATTTTAAAATCGGACATATCGAGTGCATAGAGGAGTAATGTATCTATAATTCTTAAAATAATTGTTATGCTTTTTGTGAACGTTTATCGTGAGTAATTTAGTAAATTGTTAGTAAATTCCCCGGAAGTTTGCGGGGGGTATGCTTTTTCTGAACGTCACATGCTAATGTAAAAAGCTGGTTTTTGATATAAATATGAACTTGATTGAACAGACATGCATGTATTGTATAACATAATGTCCTAGGTGTGTCATCTGATGAAGATCATAAAAGGTTAGTGCTGCATTTAGCTGTGGTTTGGGTTTTTGTGACATTATATGCTAGCTTGAAAAATGGGTGTCTGATTATTTCTGGCTGGGTACTCTGCTGACATAATCTAATGTTTTGGTTTCGTTGTAAAGCCTTTTTGAAATCGGACAGTGTGGTTAGATTAACGAGAGTCTTGTCTTTAAATAGCTGTAAAATAGTCATATGTTTGAGAAATTGAAGTAATAGCATTTCAAACGTTTTAAAAATCGCGCCACAGGATTCAACTGGCTGTTACGTAGGTGGGACGAATTCGTCCCGCCGGTCCCATAGAGGTTAAAAAGTGCAATGTGGCTCCTAGTCCCAATTCAATTGCATCATTTTGAATTGCCTCTGATAACTAACTGCGTGTTCTGGTTTAGTGCAAACTGTCACAACTGTCCCAAGCCATTGCATTTATCAGTTATCAGAGTTGACTGTCGTCCCTTATGTTAGTTGATGCTCTCCACCTTTGGTAACCTTTTGTACATGAGGCGTACGGATAGAGAGTAGGTCAGTGTCAGCTCCAGGGACTGATCTGAGCTTGACGGCTCCCCCCGACAGTGTTAATAGTCTTCTGACCCTTACTCCACACACTAACCCTGACCATACACTCCCATAGCCCCCAAGTCCAATTCACTCAGCTCTCAGTAGCGGTGCACCACAGGGACAGATACATACACAAACACACACAATCACTCCACAGCTTAAACACACTAGTACTCATTACTACAATAAAGAAATAAAAGCTGAAATAAATCATTCTCTCTACTATTATTCTGACATTTCACATTCTTAAAATAAAGTGGTGATCCTAACTGACCTAAGACAGGGATTTTTTTACTAAGATTAAATGTCAGGAATTGTGAAATACTAAGTTTAAATGTATTTGGTTGAGGTGTATGTAAACTTCCGATTTCAACTCTAAACAAGCCTCATGGGCTCCCGAGTGGCGCAGCGGTCTAAGGCACCGCATCTCAGTGCAAGAGTTGTCACTACAGTCCCTGGTTCGATTCCAGGCTGTATCACATTTGGCCGTGATTGGGAGTCCCATAGGGCAGCACACAATTCGCCCTGTGTCGGCTGTCATTGTAAATAAGAATATGTTCGTAACTGACTTGCCTAGGTAAATAAAGGTTCACTTTAACCGAAGTAGATACTTTTAAGATTGTTATATGCATCAGTTGGGGTCTCTATAAGCTTAAGTATGAGGTCCTAAACTGAGCATGAAAGAGCATCCTTGTAGCTGTGTGGGCTAATATAGTCAAAATGTTTGAGCCAATGGAAAGTTTGAAGTGTTTTCTTCCCAGGCAAAATGCAATGCATTATCGCTGGGATATGAGGTAACAAAAGGGCCTGGCCTGTGTTAAAAGACAAAAAAGTGATTGTGATTGTGTTGAATTGTGTTTGGGAAATAAAGATATACATGGTTTTAAAAAGGTAGTGGTAATATTTAATTCAGTACAAACATTTGTAAGTTGTGCCAAGAGACCAATTTTTTGGGACAAGTTTTCAAAACTATAATGTTTACATGAATTTTTATTATTTCCAGGGATACAGAACATCCTTAAATATATGTACATATCTTTGTTAGAAAGAATACTATATTAAAAATGGCTCAACTTACCCCACTCTTCTCTATCATACAGTAAGACATAAACAAAATGCATCAGTGATTTGTATTTTCCTTCAACTTTCTGAAGAGGCAGCGGCACTGGAATGTGCGTGTTTGTTTCTTCACTTTCTGTAGCCGTTAGCGATGATGCTAATGTAATGACAACCGTTTTCTGGAAGAATAATGATGAGTGAGAAAGTTACAGAGGAATATACATCATACCCCCCCCCCCCCCAAATGCGAACCTTCCCTGTTATTGTAATGGTGAGAGGTTAGCATGTCTTGGGGGTATAATATTTGTGCGTCTAACTTTCTCACGCATTATTATTCACGATTAATTCAGGACTATCCGTAATCATGACAGCATCTACATAAATGTAGGAGTGTTTAGAAACATTCTATTCTTATTTATAATAAAAGTGACTCCAAAATTACACCATTCAGTTCTATTGGGCACAAAATAATCTGAAACACAACCAAAACAAACAGCAAATGCATCCAACAAGTTTGTAGAGTCACAAGATTGATGTAATTTTGACTACTTTAATACAAATATAAGTGAATTTATACCAATACTTTTGGTCCCCTAAAATGGGGGGACTATGTACAAAAAGTGCTGTAATTTCTAAACGGCAGCTGACAGTCTGCAGTTTAACCTCATTGTATCATTTCAAATCCAAAGTGCTGGAGTACAGCGCCAAAACAACAACAAAAATGTGTCACTGGTGTGTAAAATGCTAGTAATTCGTACTTGTGTAACATAAGTTAATAGGAAACACGAGCAAACCACTAGTCTCTCGAAACAGCTGTTCAAAACTGAGCCAGCTAATGTAGCTAGCTCAAGGGTTGGTTATGGCTTGCGAGAATAGCAGACCGGCCCACTATCCCTAAAGCAATAATATGGACATATCTGTATTATCTTACCACTTCTGCTCTATAAGTTAATAAGAGTAAAGCAGGGATTAAGAGTAAAGCGGGCCGCCTATGTGTAGGCGGTGTAAAAGTAGTACATTATATTATTTATTTATTTGTATACATTTTCGGGATGAAAAAACACTTTGTGTAAACTTAAATGACTAAAACCAGATATAAAGGATTTAAAAAAGATAATGGATCTATATATTTTTTTTATAATATAATCTTTGAGAACTAAGAATCACCAAAATAAAAGTTAAATCAAATCAAATTATATTTGTCACATGCGTCAAATACAACTGGTGTGGAATTTCAAATGAAATATTTGCTTCCCAACAATGCAGAGTTTAAAATAGTAACACAAGAGGAATACAATAAAATATACACGAATGGAGATATATATGGATATCATAAGGTGAATGCACCAATTTGTAAGTCGCTCTGGATAAGAGCGTCTGCTAAATGACTTAAATGTTAAATGTAAATGTCTATATACAGGAAGTACCAGTACCAGATCAATGTGCAGAGGTACAAGGCATTTGAGGTAGACACTGTATGTGCAAGAAGGCAGGGTAAAATGACTAGGCATCAGGATAGATAATAATAAGAGTCAAATAAAGAACAAAGCAGCAGCAAATGATGAGTGTAAAAGTGTGTGTGTGTGAGTGTGTGTGTGTGTGTGTGTGTGTGTGTGTGTGTGTGTGTGTGTGTGTGTGTGTGTGTGTGTGTGTGTGTGTAATGTGTATGTATGTACACTACCGTTCAAAAGTTTAGGGTCACTTAGAAATGTCCTTGTTTTTGAAAGAAAAGCATATTTTTTTGTCCATTAAAATAACATCAAATTGATCAGAAATACAGTGTAGACATTGTTCATGTTGTAAATGACTATTGTAGCTGGAAACTGCTGATTTTTTATGGAATATCGAGACCCTCGTAGTGGACAAGATATTGAGGGAATTACTGTAAAAGGTGACAAGGAGGAACGGAAGGATTCTACATATTCCATACCACGACTCACCCCGGCGCGTCCGCCACCGAAACGTCCAAACCCCATCCGGAGGTGGGAGAAGTCGTCCCCCACCCAGCAGAGTCGGTGTTATAAATGTCAGTCTCCAGACCATTATGCCCCACAATGTCCTAGCAAGGACGAGTCCATGGTCACGGAGTCATCGCTGCCCATCCCCACGCATCCCGGTTCGAGAGGGCAGGATCAACACTGTTGGTTAGCAGAAATGGCCCCAGCCCCAGAGATTCCAGTTCGAGTAGAAGGACAAGATGTGGTAGCCATTCTTGACTTGGGAAGTATGGTTACATTAGTAGAGGAGCGGATGGTGACCTCCCAACACTGCTACCAGACAAAGTAGCCGTGTCCTGTATCCATGGAGACACCCACTATTACCCCACCGTGAATCTGTCTATTCTCACTCCGAAAGGAAGGTGTACAGTCAGGGCAGGGAAAGTACCCCAGCTGAAGGTGCCATTATTGATCGGGAGAGACTGTCCCCTATATAAAGAGCTTCGGCAGATGATGTTATGCACGGGAAGAAGGGGGACAGGAAGGAAGAAAAAAACAAAATCCACGCCGAGGTAGTAATCCTACAAGGAGACGTAGCCTCGACCTCATCCTCTGGAGCAGAGGAAGAAATAGCGACCCAACGTTTACGACAGATATTCCATGAAACCACCGATGAAGACACCTGCGAAGGGTTATACATGACGCAGGAAGGAAGGAGCAACCAGGCGCTAAGGGATATATTTGAAGCCCCATCCGAGGAGGGAACCTGGAAGGGATTCTCCTTGGTCACCCCTGGCGGGGATGGGGAACCACCTCCTCACCCCTCTACTGAGGTCGACCTGCCCCAGGAATTAAAGGGACAGTTCGGCACCTCGCAGCATAGAGACCCAGACCTAAGGGAGGCCATGAGGAAGGTGAAGGTGATCGACGAGAGGAACGTCGACGGATCAGGTGAGCCCCCTCTTCCTTACTTCCTTACAATCAGGCGGGGTCTCTTATATTGGGTCGTGCAACGAAGGGGGGAAAACCAGGAATTACTAATGGTGCCTAGACCATACAGGGATGCAGTCCTACAGTTAGCCCATTCCCCACATCCTAGGAGGACACCTGGCACGGGACAAAACTATCGACAGGATCATGCAGAGATGCTAATGTCCCCGTGTCACCCGGGATGTGGCCAGGTATTGCAGGACGTGTGATCAATGTCAGCGTACAGCCCCACGGCCACACCTACGCAACCCTTTGATTCCTCTCCCCATTATAGAGAACCCCTTTGAACACATAGCTATGGACCTCGTGGGACCCCTCCCAAAATGCGCTAGAGGACACGAGTACATCCTAGTGGTCGTAGATTACGCTACCAAGTTCCCAGAGGCCATACCCCTGCGTAACATGGCGTCAAAGGGAATTGCCAAGGAATTGTTCCTGATGTACTCTCGGGTGGGCCTTTCCAAGACGATCCTAACTGATCAGGGAACCCGTTCATGTCCCGGTTGATGAAGGACTTGTGTCGGTTATATCAGGTTCAACAGATACGTACAAGCATATTCCACCCTCAAACAGACGGGTTGTGCGAACGCTTGAACAAAACGTTTAAAAGCATGTTGAGAAGAGTGGTGTCCAGAGACAGGAAAAACTGGGACATGCTTCTCCCACACTTAATGTTTGCCCTGCGAGAAGTACCCCAGGCGTCCACTGGATTGTCCCCATTTGAATTGCTCTATGGCAGACCCTGTCGAGGGATCCTCGACTTAGCCAAGGAGACCCAACCATGCCCTTTTCGGTCCACAATAGAACATGTTACCCTGATGAGAGACCGCCTGTTGGCAGTGGGGCCCATAGTAAAGGAGCATATGGAGAAGGCGCAAAGGACCCAAGGCCGGGCCTACGATAAGTCTGCGACACCCCGTGAGTTCACCATGGGAGAGAAAGTGATGGTGCTTGTGCCCACGGCTGAACACCGTTTGCTGGCGCAGTGGAGGGGGCCCTACGAGGTAATGAAAAAGGTATCACCGGTCAATTACCTCATCAAGCAACCTGACAGGAGGAAGAAGGTCCAACTATATCATATAAACCTGTTGAAGAAGTACCATGGAAGAGAGGAGGAGGTGGCTTTGATGGCTATGGAAGGCAATGGAAAAGAGGCGGCTCTACCACAGGTGCGTTGTGGCCAAACTCTCCTGCCGGAGCAGTCGAGACAGCTAGACAAGCTGATGATGAACTTCAGCCGGGTATTCTCTCCATTCCCAGGACAAACAGATGTCCTGTTCCACCATATCCACACTGAACCCGGCAAGAAGGTGCATATCCGGCCTTACAGGATTCCTGAGGCCCGCCGAGTCATCGCTAAGAACGAGGTAAGGGAGATGCTGAGGATGGGCGTGATCGAGCCATCTACGAATGAGTGGTCCAGTCCCATAGTCCTGGTCCCCAAACTGATGGTAGTATGAGACTCTGCAACGACTTTAGGAGCGTGAACGCCATCTCTACATTCGACGCGTATCCCATGCCCCGCGTAGATGAACTCTTGGAGCGCTTAGGAAAGGCCAAGTTCATCACCACCCTGGATTGGACGAAGGGATATTGGCAAGTGCCGGTGGCTACGGAGGATCGCCCAAAGAATGCCTTCACCACACCGGAGGGGCTTTTTCAGTATGTGAGGATGCCCTTCGGACTGCATGGTGCTGCTGCAACTTTCCAACGCCTCATGGATGCCATTCTACGACCCCATCAAGAGTACACAGCGGCATACATTGACGATGTGGTCATCCACAGCGAGGACTGGGATAGTCACCTCCTGCGCTTACGGGCAGTGCTAGGGAGCCTGGAAGGCTTAGGGATAACGGGATATTATTTACTTAACATGTAAATAACTGATGTTATAGGTGAATGCACCAATTTGTAAGTCGCTCTGGATAAGAGCGTCTGCTAAATGACTTAAATGTAAATGTAAATGATGAAACATGGTTGAACATATTAGAGACTCAACAAAGCTCCACCAACTCAAGGTCATGGAGAGAATTCTGTTGGAAGAATGTTTTACGTTTCTTCATAACACCTAAACTGAAATCAAAACAGACTGGCTACCAACATCCTTGTTGGAGAGAATGCGGCCTATCGAGGGTGGATCACTCTCATATCTTTTGGACTTGCCCCGCAATCGAAACCTACTGGGGAGAAATAAGATCTAACATTGGAAAAATATTGGGATTTGAAATAGAACAAACATTAATTTCTTTGTACTTAGGTGAAACACCTGATAACTTACACAATAGAGAAAAGTACCTCTTGAAGGTCCTGCTGGCAGCCAGTAAAAAGGCTATCACTAGGAAATGCCTACAAAAAGACCCTCCCACAGTGACACAATGGATAGACATTGTAAAAGAAATACACCACATGGAGCGTATGACTGTTGCTTTAAGAACACAAGAGGAGAGAGGTCAGGAATACTGGGGAAAATGGGTTTCGTACCTGAAAAAGATCTAATTCAAAGATGTCAATGTAACTAATATGAAGGTATGACGTGCACTATAACTGCCAGATCTTTTTTGTTGTTCTTTTATTTTACTTTATTTGTACTTTCTTTGTGTTCCTAGAATAAAAACAAAGTATTATTTTTTTAAAGCAGGCAGGCTTTTTTCTCATCATCCCGTTCTCACAGATCACTCTTTAAAGGTCTGTTTGTTAGATTTAATCAGTATCTACCATCTGGTGGCTACAGAAGCACTCAGATCTCACCCAAGGAAAGGTAACCACTTGTGTGAGAACGGAGAAACATATTTTCACAGTACTTTCTTACTGTAACGGTCGTTGTAGGAAGTGGACCAAGGTGCAGCGAGTGCTCATTTTTAACATTTATTGAACACTTAACAAAAACAAACAGACACCACAGTAATGCATGCTGACACACAGCAATGCAAAATCAACCTCCCACAATTCCCATGACAAACACACCCCTATACATAGGACCTTCAATCAGAGGCAACGAGGAACAGCTGCCTCCAACTGAAGGCCCAATCCCAATAAACTAAACATAGAAATAGACAGACTAGACTGAACATAGAAATACACTAACATAGAACATAGACCAAAACCCCGGAATACTCTAAACAAACACCCATCTACATAAAGACACACCCCGAACCACATAAAATAAATACCCCCCTGCCACGTCCTGACCAAACTACAATAACAAATAGCCTCTTTACTGGTCAGAACGTGACACTTACATACTTCATAACAGTAATAGCGCTTGATTTAGAAATCAGTCTAGGACCACAATTAAATAGCTGTCCCTGGATGGCAGTGATGTTGGGTAAGGTCTGAGGCTGACTATTGAGCCCCACATTGGACGTGTCATAATACCCATAAAACCTAGCAAGTCAAACACCGAAATGGTTCCAATCTTTTTTCCCATAGGAGATTTTAGAAACATTTCCAATGAATTAATGTTAATTAACATAACATAGCATCTCCAGGCCTCCACATATACAAGCCGCTGATGCGGGCCTTTGGAACATCTACATAAAAAAGTATAATAAATCATTTTTAAATATACCATCACAATAAATCCACAATTTATTTTAGTCAGGTCTAAAGAAACATTATTATATGGAGAAAATGTATTTCAGAAGAACAGAATATGAGTTGGCCTACTGTATGTTATCTGGCTATACGCCATGCCATAGGCTGTAGCCTTGTTCATTTAGCAGACAACCAATGCGTATAAGTTCCATGCTGTTATTTTATATTATATGATTTTATAGTAAGAAGAATATAATTGAATATAGCTGAATAAAATAGAAAGGATATTTTTCTATTACAGAGTGAGTGTGCGTGCATGTGAAGTGGCTATGTTGAGCATAAAAGTGATCATTTGAAAAAGGTCCTATATGCTAGATTTAGAGTTATTTGGCAACTTAAGTTGTGAATGATACAAACCTTAGAATGTCTTCGAAATCAAGGTATGGGCTGCATGATGCAACTATAGGCTACTGATGATTTGAGAAAGTTGCTAAGTTGCAAATAAAAGCTTGCAAAATGTTCCTTGCCTCAGGTTGCACACGCTGTTCTCTCATGAAGAGATCATATTTTCACCCTCTTCTCAACTGAATCTTGTCTTTACTAACATGTAAAATTAGTTTAGATTTTGAATGTCCCATTATCAAATGGGCAGGAACAGGGGCAGGGGAAAAAATACATGTAATCTGTATGCACTCAAATAGTGAATGGAGGCCGGGTAGACTACTCTGGTTATTTCACTCCACACAACAACCACTGTTTGAGGAGCATGCTGGGCGACAGTTGATATTCCGCCCAAACTCTGTATGCCATGGGCTCTCCAACCCTGTTCCTGCAGCTACCCAGTGCTTCATTTTGGAAACTAAGTGAAATCTGTTCAGGAACATCGATAGTAACATATTTTCACAATGAAACATATTTCATTAAACTGTTGACAGCCCATCTCTCTGAAGGAAAGAGGGGAGGAGATGGAAACGCACAGTTATGAGATATTCTGCAGCTAAAGGTAATGTGTCAGCCTATTAATTCTGAAAATATAATGCCCTATTACTAGGCTATTCAAAATCAAATACAAACTCACTATAATTGTAGGCTAACTCTGTAAGCTGCCCTGCACATCCAACAGCATCATCTAGGCCTATACGTTCACTACCAGACTCATGGATAGAACGTTTGGAGTTTAGAATAAGGTAACCAGTCCATCCAGTATGCATAATAATACAGTCAAAGGCGATTACTAGAATTTGTTTAATTTTGTATTGGCAAGAGCAATTATGTACCAAAGACATCTTAAATTATTTTTTTTGTATGTTTTCCTGCCCTGTGTAATATGCGGTAGCCTATGTATTGTATAATGGCGCAATCCTTATTTTAATTCTGTTTTTTGTTTTTTTGGGGGGCTTATATATAGGCCTATGCGTATGCATAAGCTCTAATATGCATATGGCTATTTTGAATGAATTATTACCTTAGAAAGCGCTGTATTAGACTTTGAAACAACATCCACAACGACCATGTTTTCTACTCACTTTCAACCTGTTGAACTTCTTTCTTCAAATTGATCAATCATAGTGTGGTGAGTTTTAAAAGCACATACTGTTTTGATGATACTTATTTGATGTGATCTTCTATTACATTTGCATTGATGTCAGAGTGGTTAGAGGGACAACAGAGCCCTGAGAACCAGCCCATCAGTGACCTGATGATCATTAGCAAGTTGGATACTACCTACACATGTCCAGAGTGCATAAGAGGAGACTACCGTGACTCAACGGTTATGTGGAATTTTAATGTGGTCAGGACTCATGATGAATGCCAGTGTGGTGGTAATACAGTCAGCGCAACAGCCCTATTCACAGGTCATTTGGATTAGTCATATACAACAGATGCACTTGTGGAAAAAAACAGTTTCTGTGGTTTGTATGGGGAGCCCACAAGATGCACCTCAGTGAGAACATTCTGCAACTGTGCCATGGAGGAGGAGCCTGGAACGTCAATGTTTCAACTGAACTCCAAATAAGAAGTAAGTAGAGTTGGATAGGACACACCATACGAAAATCATGTGGCGTGCTTAACGAGAGCGAGAGAGAGCGAGAGAGAGGGAGAGGAGAGACAGCTCTAAATCGGGACCAAAATTGTGTAGTGTATACTAGGATGGGGCGGTATCCAGATTGTCATACCGACCTTATGCCATACCTCGATATTCGGTAAAACCGGGACTGAACACAAGGGGCAGTGTTTTCAAACCCCACTGATACTCTGTAATCCGAAGGTTAGCAATGCTAACAAGTAAGTGTAAAATCCCATAGAGAATGCTAACGAGCGCATTGCAAACATTTTATACAGTGTCTGACCTAAACTATCTGCTGTTACCAAGCGAATGCTTGATTTTGGAAGAAGCTAACCACCGACTAAATTAACAAACCAAATGTTCAACTGCAGAGCATTTAGCACATTTTAGACCGTTAACCTAATAGTTATTATAAGATATCTAGCTGGCAAACATTTAGTTGTGAATTCCATACTGTAATTAGATCATCTAGCGCATGCTACACAACAGTGAGTGATTTACAAGGCTCTCATAATTTTGTGCTTGTAAACAAACACCACGTGACTGGTGACTACCATTAAGTTTCAGAATGAAAAATGATGTGACAGGTGAAATGAAGAACGCAATCTTCTTTATCTTATTATTTTGTAAATGTTTAAATTTTTTGAATTTTGATCTTGTCTCTTTGCTGAAACTCCCCATCGGGCTTGGCAGGCGAAAGTCGAGTCATGCCTCCTCCGACACATGACAGGCCAAACCGCAATTCTTAACACCCACCCACTTAAACCGGAAGCCAGCAGCATTAATTTGTCGGAGGAAACACAGTTCAACTGAAGACCGTGGTCAGCCTACAGGCGCCTGGCCTGCCACAAGGAGTCGCTAGAGCGCGATGAGCCAAGTAAAGCCCCCCCGGCCAAACCTTCCCCTAGCCCGGACAACACTGGACCAATTGTGTGCCGTCCTATGGGACTCCCATAGTATCTCTGTGCATTCAAATTGTCATTGATAAAATTGAATTGTGTTCGTTGTCCGTAGCTTATGCCTAACCATACCATAACCCCACGCCATCACGAGACATTCTGTTCACAATGTTGACATCAGAAAACCGCTCACCCACACGACGTCATACACGTGGTCTGTGGCTGTGAGGCTGGTTTGACGTACTGCCCAATTCTCTAAAACAACGTTGGAGGCGGCTTATGGTAGAGAAATTAACTTTCAATTCTCTGGCAACAGCCCTGGTGGATATTCCTGCACTCAGCATGCCAATTGACAAAACTGCACATTTTAGAGTGGCTTTTTATTGTCCCCAGCACAAGGTGCACCTGTGTAATGATCATGCTGTTTAATCAGCTTCTTGATATGCCAACCTGTGAGGTGGATGGATAATCTTGGCAAAGGAGAAATGCTCAATAACAGGGATGAAATACAAATTTGTGCACATAATCTGAGAGACCAAAGAAGAATAAAAATGTGCTTATGGAACATTTCTGGGATCTTTTATTTTAGCTCATGAAACATGGGACCAACACATGTTACATGTTGCATTTATATTTTTGTTCAGTGTACCTAAAAAGTTGCTACAAATATTAAAATGTATTAAAAAAACGTTATAAGACATTGTTTCAACAGTATTGACGGTATTGAAAACCAATCCTGTGGCTTTTTCCAAATACCCCGGTATACGGTATATACGGTATACCGCCCAAGCCTGTTAACTATACACTTTTTTCTCCCTCATACACGCACGCACATGAACACACACTCATAAAGGTGATTTTTGCTCCAGTGTTTAACCGTATGACGCAATCACAAAGATAACCATCAAACAACCACAACCAACCATCAAACAGGAGCAGGTAGGCGGGGCAACCAATAGACACACATTCACAGGCCAAAAATGCCCAGTAGTCAGCGCTACTTAAGGAGATATACACTCACCGGACAGTTTATTAGGTACACCCAGCTAGTAAAGGGTTGGACCCCCCTTTGCCTTCAGAATAGCCTGAATATTTTGGGGCATTCTACAAGGTGTGAGAAACGTTCCACAGGGAAATTGGTCCATGCTGACGTGGTACATTCATGCTGCAAACAGCCCGTTCCATCTCATGCTGTATTGGGTTGCTGTATTGGGTTGAGGTCTGGGACTGTGCAGGCCACTCAAGTAAACTGAACTCACTGTCATGTTCCAAGCATTGTTTTTCCACTCCTCATTTGTCCAGTGTTGGTGATCGCGTGCCCACTTGTATTTAGCTGATAGGAGTGGAACCCGGTGTGGGGTCGTCTGCTGCAATAGCCCATCCGTGACAAAGATCAACAAGTTGTGCGTTCCGAGTTGCCATTCTGCACACCACTGTTGTACTGCGCCGTTAATTGTCTGTTTGTGGCCTGCCTGTTAGCTTGCACGATTCTTGCCATTCTCTTTCGACATCTCTCATCAACGAGCTGTTTTCGCCCACAGGACTGCCGCTGACTGGATGTTTTTTGTTTGTCGCACCATTCTCTGTAAACCCTAGGCACTGTCATGCTTGAAAAGTCCTGGAGGGCGCCCGTTTCTGAGATACTGGATCCGGCGTACCTGGCACCGACGATCATACCACGCTCAAAGTCATTTAGATCACTCGTTTTGCACATTCTAACGTTCAATCGAACAGTAACTGAATGCCTCGATGCCTGTCTGCCTGCTTTATATAGCAAGCCAAGGCCAAGTGACTCACTGTCTGGAAGAGCAATCCATTTTCGTGAATGGGATGGTGTACCAAATAAACTGTCCGGTGAGTGTACACAATAGACATGTAATGTAATAATAGTAGACGGCACTACTGTAAATAAACACTTACATTTACTGTACTTTTACTTGTAAACGAAGTCCATGTGTCTATCCTTCTGGGCGAATGAACTGTAAAACTCCTCCCTGTTGGCCCTCAGTTTTAAAAGTATCTCTGTCTCGATGCAATGGAGATGAGGGCAAGGGATGAGAGTCGTCCTTGATCGTTCCAGTTTCTACTGTTTCAGTGCAGAAAATAACCTCTCAACAGATGCTGATGTGTCTGGTATAGTGAGGACCAGCTGCAGTAACTTTGTCGCCTTGGGGACAGTCTGTGTCAGGTCATGCTGAAACAAAAAGCTGAGAAGCTTTCCAGGTGATTTGTCTCATACCATTTGTGAACTGTACAATCCGACCATTAATGAGCAGTGCCACAATTGATCTTCTGATTCCACTGACTGGATCTTAATTTGATCACTCTTTTGTTGCCGAGTGTATTTGTATTTGTTCACCGGACATGCTACCTGTTCCAGACCTGCTGTTTTCAACTCTCTAGAGACAGCATGAGCGGTAGAGATACTCTCAATGGTCGGCTATGAAAAGCCAATTGACATTTACTCTTGAGGTGCTGACTTGTTGCACCCTCGACAACCACTGTGATTATTATTATTTGACCATGCTGGTCATTTATGAACATTTGAACATTTGAACAACTTGGCCATGTTCTGTTATAATCTCCACCCGGCACAGCCAGAAGAGGACTGGCCCCCCCTCATAGCCTGGTTCCTCTCTAGGTTTCTTCCTAGGTTTTGGCCTTTCTAGGGAGTTTTTCCTAGCCACCGTGCTTTTACACCTGCATTGCTTGCTGTTTGGGGTTTTAGGCTGGGTTTCTGTACAGCACTTTGAGATATCAGCTGATGTAAGAAGGGCTATATAAATACATTTGATTTGATTTAGTATTTTTGAGTTTTAAAGAGGCTTCTAAAGTTTGTAATTTCCACTTAGACATTTCAGACTTGATTTGCCCTAACAAAAATGTTATCAACCCCTACAAAAATGTCCATTAATTATCATCCACATAATAATTCACATTTCCTGTTGCTACAGGATTATTTTTCTGCTGTAGCAAACTGGCTCAAATTAAGATCCTACATCTGTACCCGTACTCCACTGTGTGCAGAAAGGAACAAAATAAACCAAACATACCTAGACATGTCCCAGGTCACAACAATTCATTCAGTTTCACTTCTATTTATTTCATGCCCAAAACAAGTGATCCGCCCAGGCATCATTGACAAAGGAAACCCAGGTCTTTAAACATAGGCCACTAACTTCTCCCCTGGCCTTCTCTGTCTGACCCTGGCCAGGATTGGAGAGGCCTTTCCATGTCGCTCTCCCGCTAAATGGGCCATTAGATGAATAAATTATGAGAATCTGATGACGCGGTGCCCGCCCGTGAAAGCCAGGCAAAGCTGGCACAGAGCTGGCACCCTCTGAATGCCACTTCGTGTGCCAATGGGGACAGCCGACACCTCAAAGGGGCAGATAATGCCACCACTGTTGTGGGGGTGCCATGTCCACAGCTCCACCCCTTTCAGTGCCAGCGCCAGAATCACACTGGCAGTGAGTGGAGATAATATAAACATGTCAAGGAGAGGTTCTGAGATGAGAAGATGAGTGAGAATGACAAACATCGCTATATTTGTTTATTTTATTTAGACATCAACAGAGGACCACCAGAACAACAGAGTACACAGATATAGCACCTTCAGAAAGTATTCATACCCCTTGACTTACTTCACACTTTGTTGTATTACAGCCTGAATTCAAAATGGATTGTTTATATTATCTCCACTCACTGCCAGTCTGATTCTGGCACTGGCAATGAAAGGGGTGGAGCTGTGTACATGACACCCCCACAACAGTGATGGCATTATCTGACCCTTTGAGGTGTCGGCTGTCCCCATTGTGAAGTTATACCTAGGCTAAATATAAGCCTTCCACTAAAAATGTAATTCTTTTATCAAAATAGTTTAACCTGTTTTTTGTTGTTGCAATAATGCCTAATCTGGCTTTCAGATCTCATCAACAATCTCTCAAGCCCACATGCTAACGATTTGCCAGCTAATCTTTATATTTCATGTTTAGCCAACTTGGATCTATTTGCTAACAAGGTTGAACAATTGAATTATTATGAACACACCCCTCTGTCTGTCTCCAATAGAGGTCGACCGATTATGATTTTTTTTTTTTTCAACGCCGATACCGATACCGATTATTGGAGGGCCAAAAAAGCCGATGCCGGTTAATGGGCCGATTATTATTATTTTTTATAGTGACAATTACAACAATACTGAATGAACACTTATTTTAACTTACTGCTCAAAAAAATAAAGGGAACACTAAAATAACACATCCTAGATCTGAATGAATGAAATAATCTTGGAAATCCAATTTATCAACCCATGGAGGTCTAGATTTGGAGTCACACTCAAAATTAAAGTGGAAAACCACACTACAGGCTGATCCAACTTTGATGTAATGTCCTTAAAACAAGTCAAAATGAGGCTCAGTAGTGTGTGTGGCCTCCACGTGCCTGTATGACCTCCCTACATCGCCTGGGCATGCTCCTGATGAGGTGGCGGATGGTCTCCTGAGGGATCTCCTCCCAGACCTGGACTAAAGCATCCGCCAACTCCTGGACAGTCTGTGGTGCAACGTGGCGTTGGTGGATGGAGCGAGACATGATGTCCCAGATGTGCTCAATTGGATTCAGGTCTGGGGAACGGGCGGGCCAGTCCATAGCATCAATGCCTTCCTCTTGCAGGAACTGCTGACACACTCCAGCCACATGAGGTCTAGCATTGTCTTGCATTAGGAGGAACCCAGGGCCAACCGCACCAGCATATGGTCTCACAAGGGGTCTGAGGATCTCATCTCGGTACCTAATGGCAGTCAGGCTACCTCTGGCGAGCACATGGAGGGCTGTGCGGCCCCCCAAAGAAATGCCACCCCACACTATGACTGACCCCCCGCCAAACCGGTCATGCTGGAGGATGTTGCAGGCAGCAGAACGTTCTCCACGGCGTCTCCAGACTGTCACGTCTGTCACATGTGCTCAGTGTGAACCTGCTTTCATCTGTGAAGAGCACAGGGCACCAGTGGCGAATTTGCCAATCTTGGTGTTCTCTGGCAAATGCCAAACGTCCTGCACGGTGTTGGGCTGTAAGCACAACCCCCACCTGTGGGCGTCGGGCCCTCATACCAGTCTCATGGAGTCTGTTTCTGATCGTTTGAGCAGACACATGCACATTTGTGGCCTGCTGGAGGTAATTTTGCAGGGCTCTGGCAGTGCTCCTCCTGCTCCTCCTTGCACAAAGGCGGAGATAGCGGTCCTGCTGCTGGGTTGTTGCCCTCCTACGGCCTCCTCCACGTCTCCTGATGTACTGGCCTGTCTCCTGGTAGCGCCTCCATGCTCTGGACACTACGCTGACAGACACAGCAAACCTTCTTGCCACAGCTCGCATTGATGTGCCATCCTGGATGAGCTGCATTACCTGAGCCACTTGTGTGGGTTGTAGCCTCCGTCTCATGCTACCACTAGAGTGAAAGCACCGCCAGCATTCAAAAGTGACCAAAACATCAGCCAGGAAGCATAGGAACTGAGAAGTGGTCTGTGGTTACCACCTGCAGAACCACTCCTTTATTGGGGGTGTCTTGCTAATTGCCTATAATTTCCACCTGTTGTCTATTCCATTTGCACAACAGCATGTGAAATTTATTGTCAATCAGTGTTGCTTCCTAAGTGGACAGTTTGATTTCACACAAGTGTGATTGACTTGGAGTTACATTGTGTTGTTTAAGTGTTCCCTTTATTTTTTTGAGCAGTGTATAATACATAAATAAAATCAATTTAGCCTCAAATAAATAATGAAACATGTTCAATTTGGTTTAAATAATGCAAAACAAAGTGTTGGAGAAGAAAGTAAAAGTGCAATATGTGCCATGTAAGAAAGCTAATGTTTAAGTGCCTTGCTCAGAACATGGGAACATATGAAAGCTAGTGGTTCCTTTTAACATGAGTCTTCAATATTCCCAGGTAAGAAGTTTTAGGTTGTAGTTATTATATTATTATAGGAATTATAGGACTATTTCTCTCTATACGAGTTGTATTTCATATACCTTTGACTATTGGATGTTCTTATAGGCACTTTAGTATTGCCAGTGTAACAGTATAGCTCCCGTCCCTCTCCTCGCTCCTACCTGGGCTCAAACCAGGAACACATCGACAACAGCCACCCTCGAAGCAGCGTTACCCATGCAGAGAAAGGGAAGAAACTACTCCAAGTCTCAGAGCGAGTGACGTTTGAAACGCTGTTAGCGTGCACCCGGCTAACTAGCTAGCCATTTCATATCGGTTACACCAGCCTAATCTTGGGAGTTGACAGGCTTGAAGGGGTGGGTATAATTTGTGGAACGTTCCAACAGGAATCTGTTCCAAAAAACGTAAAGTAAAAGGTTGCCAACCAACAACGCATACAAAGTAGCAACGCATACAAACCTAGCTAACTAGCTGCCGAATAGGCATCAACTCACCACGTAGCTTATTCTTAATGTTTGTCCATAGGCAAACAGACATGTGAGGACAGACATTTTTCGGAATAAACGTGATGAGTGAAAAACGCAATGAAATAGACCCCTCCCTACCCGGTATCTTATTCTGCCGCTATACAACTTTGTATGCGTTGTTTTTTGGAAACCTTGTTATTTACGAAGTTTTTGGAATAGATTCCTGTTGGAACGTTCCACAAATTATACCCACCCAGGTTGAAGTCATAAACAGCGCAATGCTTGAAGCACAGCGAAGGGCTGTTTGAATTAATGCTTACGAGCCTGCTGCTGCCTACCACCGCTCAGTCAGACTGCTCTATCAAATCATAGACTTAATTATAATATAATAACACACAGAAATACGAGCCTTGGGTCATTAATATGGTCGAATCTGGAAACTATCATCTCGAAAACAAACGTTTTTTCTTTCAGTGACATAAGGAACCGTTCCGTATTTTATCTAACGGGTGACTAAGTCTAAATATTCCTGTTAGGCATTGATGTTTATGGTTAGGGACATTGGTGCAGCGACAGTACTTTTTTCGCAAATGTGCTTGTTAAATCAACACCCGTTTGTCGAAGTAGGCTGTGATTCAATGAAAATGAACAGGCACCGCATCGATCATATGCAACGCAGGACACGTTAGATAAACTAGTAATATCATCAACCATGTGTAGTTAACTAGTGATTATGTTAAGATTGATAGTTTTTTATAAGTCTAATGCTAGCTAGCAACTTACCTTTGCTTCTTGCTGCCCTCGCGTTACAGGTAGTCAGCCTGTTAATCCTTGTGGAGTGCAATGTAAGGCAGGTGGTTAGAGCGTTGGACTGGTAACCGAAGGTTGCAAAAACGAATCCCCCCTGAACAAGGCAGTTAACCACCGTTTCTAGGCCGTCATTGTAAATAAGAATGTGTTCTTAATCTGACTTGCCTAGTTAAATAAAGGTGTAAAAATAAAAAATAATAATAAATCAGCAAATCGGTGCCCAAAAATCCGATTACCGATTGTTATGAAAACTTGAAATCGGCCCTAATTAATCGGCCATTCCGATTAATCAGTCGACCTCTAGTCTCCAACTGTTCGAAAAGCATGTTAGCCTATCCACTTTGTTCAGATGTTGAAATCCAGTGGCCTACCTTATCTTTCAGAAGGAGATCGAGTTCCCAGTTCCTTATATAATTGTGATTTATGCTTATTGCACATTTATAAAACACAGACTAGACAGCTAGTATAATAGTCTTTGGCTAAAATGCTGCTAGCGGTACGTGGTACCCCAATGCCACGCGCGACAAACTGAGCATTCCTTTTCCAGAATCAATGCTCATTGATACACTCGTTTTAGTAGTGTCTGCTCTGAGTGCAATTTGAGTAGTTGAGACATAAAATGGGTATCGTTACTTCTCCTCTATTACAGTAAAATTATAACTCAATGTGTTTTGGTGTCCATATGACCGATTCTGTTGGACCAAACGTCAAATGTAAATAGCGAGTTGAAACCGCTTGTCAGAGAGGAAGATGTGATCTCTCAACTTTGTTGGCATGAGAGGCAGGGGGAGGGGTTGGTGTGTGTGTAAACCATAGAGGAAGATGGACTTATTTTGGACCTAAGGACTTATTTTGGACTTATTTTGGACCTAAGCTTGTCGCCTGCCTTCCCGCCTTTGGAACAACAACTCCCATTTTAAGGGCGGAGACGTGCATCTCGTCATTATATACAAATCTCTGGTTTAAATTGGAAGGTGCACACAGCACAGAGGAGCGAAGGAGACCAAAAATACATGAGAACAAGCAGACATAAACACATATAAAAAAATAAAACAGAACAAAACCTTGATTCTTGCGATACAGGCATTTTGAATATCCCACAAAAACGTACATTTGGATCAATTAGATGTAATGTATCTACCACAAAGGCAATGAGGCATAGCTCAGCTGGCTCTGTAAGTAGATCACATCAGGTTACAAATTGTGTGTTGCAGCGACTATACTACACTTAGCCAGCCGGAACTGGGAACAATCACACACCTTTGCACCCTACAAAGACTCCCTTAGAGTAGGTTTTCAATATCATTTCGAAAGACAGAGAACACACACATCTCTGACAAGATGTATTTTTAAGGTCCCAACAGGTTAGCAGATAAATGAGAGCTGATGCCAAGTCTTCTTGAAAAGAAACACCCTGCAATTCAGTCACATTTCTATATTCCCTGTCCATGAATAAAGCCAGTTAACTGCAGAGGACAGAGGCCCATTCACTGGCCTGTAACTGGATAATGGAGGAGCTTTGCAGCTATAGCACAGAGACCCACCCTCTCCCAAGACAAGGAGGATGACTTTTAAAGTGACTTCACTCCTCTGCAGCAACAAGGACACTGTTGTTGCACCCCTTTCATTCCTCTGGTGACAGACGTAACAGCCTGACTGGGCGGTGAATCGTTTTTAACCGCACGACAGGGAGTCGGGGGCCGCGATTTGGTGTCAGACTGGCTTCACACAGAGAAAACACGTAACAGCTTCTGTGCTTGGTGGTAGTACAGAGACAGGCATTATATGTGGTCCGGGTAGGACATGTCATGACAATAAAGAATACTAACTGCACATCAACAAGTGCTGTAGCTAATTCTGTGATGCCTTGATTAGCTTTGAGAAACCTAATTATGTAATCAGTACTGTATTGTGCTTCTCACCCAGGAGAAGCTGGGAGGTTAAAGGAGTAAAGACAGGAGTTCAAACCCAGCTAACGTTAGAGCTGGCACAATTATTGTGTAATCGTGCAACCAACAATTATGGACAATAACAGTGAACTAACAAAAATAATTTGCATCATCGTCCTAATACTAGAGGTCGACTGATTATGATTTTTCAACGCCGATACCGATACCGATTAATGGGGTTAATGGGGGGCCAAAAAAAACCGATACTGATTAATCGGCCGATTTTTTATTTTTTTATTTGTAATAATGACAATTACAACAATACAGAATGAACACTTATTTTAACTTAATATAATACATCAATAAAATCAATTTAGCCTCAAATAAATAATGAAACATGTTCAATTTGGTTTAAATAATACAAAAACAAAGTGTTGGAGAAGAAAGTAAAAGTGCATTATGTGCCATGTAAGAAAGCTAACGTTTAAGTTCCTTGCTCAGAACATGAGAACATATGAAGCTGGTGGTTCCTTTTAACATGAGTCTTCAATATTCCCAGGTAAGAAGTTTTAGGTTGTAGTTATTATAGGAATTATAGGACTATTTCTCTCTATACGATTTGTATTTCATATACCTTTGACTATTGGATGTTCTTATAGGCACTTTAGTATTGCCAGTGTAACAGTATAGCTCCCGTCCCTCTCCTCGCTCCTACCTGGGCTCGAACCAGGAACACATCGACAACAGCCACCCTCGAAGCAGCGTTACCCATGTAGAGCAAGGGAAACAACTACTCCAAGTCTCAGAACGAGTGACGTTTGAAACGCTATTAGCGCGCACCCGCTAACTAGCTAGCCATTTCACATCGGTTACACCAGCCTAATCTTGGGAGTTGATAGGCTTGAAGTCATAAACAGCGCAATGCTTGAAGAATTGCGAAGGGCTGCTGGCAAAACGCACGAAGGTGCTGTTTGAATGAATGCTTACGAGCCTGCTGCTGCCTACCACCGCTCAGACTGCTCTAACAAATATCAAATCATAGACTTAATTATAATATAATAAACACACAGAAATACGAGCCTTAGGTCATTAATATGGTCGAACCCAGAAACTATCCTCTCGAAAACAAAACGTTTATTTTTTCAGTGAAATACGGAACCGTTCCATATTTTATCTAACGGGTGGCATCCCTAAGTCTAAATATTCCTGTTACATTGCACAACCTTCAATGTTATGTCATAATTATGTAACATTCTGGCAAATTAGTTTGCAACGAGCCAGGCGGTCCAAACTGTTGCATATACCCTGACTCTGCGTGCAATGAACGCAAGAGAACTGACCAAATTTCACCTGGTTAATATTGCCTGCTAACCTGGATTTCTTTTAGCTAAATATGCAGGTTTAAAAATATATACTTCTGTGTATTGATTTTAAGAAAGGCATTAATGTTTATGGTTAGGTACAGTCGTGCAACGATTGTGCTTTTTTCGCAAATGCGCTTTTGTTAAATCATCCCCCGTTTGGCGAAGTTGGCTGTCTTTGTTAGGAAGAAATAGTATTCACACAGTTCGCAACAAGCCAGGCGGCCCAAACTGCTGCATATACCCTGACTCTGTTGCAGAGGTGACACATTTTCCCTAGTTAAAATAAACTAATGTTAGCAGGCAATATTAACTAAATTTGCAGGTTTAAAAAATATATACTTGCGTATTGATTTTAAGAAAGACATTGATGTTTATGGTTAGGTACACGTTGGAGCAACGATAGTCCTTTTTCGCGAATGCACACCGCATCGATTTTATGCAACGCAGGACAGGCTAGATAAACTAGTAATATCATCAACCATGTGTAGTTAACTAGTGATTATGATTGATTGATTGTTTTTTATAAGATAAGTTTAATGCTAGCTAGCACCTTACCTTGCCTTCTTATTGCATTCGCGTAACAGGCAGGCTCCTCGTGGAGTGCAATGTAAAGCAGGTGGTTAGAGCTTTGGACTAGTTAACCGTAAGGTTGCAAGATTGAATCCCCAAGCTGACAAGATAAAGATCTGTCGTTCTGCCCATGAACAAGGCAGTTAACCCACCGTTCCTAGGCCGTCATTGAAAATAAGTATGTGTTCTTAACTGACTTGCTTAGTTAAAAAATATTATTAAAAAAATATAAAAATATATTTTTTTTAAATTGGCAAATCGGTGGCCAAAAATACCGATTACCGATTGTTATGAAAACTTGAAATCGGCCCTAATTAATCGGCCATTCTGATTAATCGGTCGACCTCTAGTACATACTGTGTAAGCCTAACAAGCCTTTTAGGACTTTTAACGTAACCCTGTTCACAGAGGTCATAGGTGCCATTTTCCACAATCCAATAAAGAGGGTTGCTATTGGCTGTAGGTGGCCATTTCATAGGCACCCATCTCTATAAAGATATTATCAAGGGAAGGACAAAGTCTGATCCAAACACGGCACCTCATAAAAAGGGTTAGACTGCAGGCTAATAAGCTTATGGCTGGCTTTGAGAGAGAGAGAGAGAGAGAGAGAGAGAGAGAGCGAGAGAGAGAGAGAGAGAGAGAGAGAGAGAGAGAGAGAGAGAGAGAGAGAGAGAGAGAGAGAGAGAGAGAGAGAGAGAGAGAGAGAGAGAGAGAGCGAGAGAGAGAGAGAGAGCGAGAGAGACTTTCCAGATAACTTAATACAGTCAAGGTTTATTATTCTTTATTAACGTCATTAACAATGGGGGGTAAGGGAGATGTCATCATGGCAGTTTAAAATGGAGTCCAAAGGTGACATAACCTCAGGAGTCTGACTTTTGAGGTAGCAGATGGAGGGTGGCAGTTTACATTTCAAATACTTTGAATTATTCATTGAGGTAAAACACAGACTACCCTGAAAGGCAAATAAATAATTGGTTTTAAAAAATAAAGTATACCGTGATGTGCCTAGAATGCATCTTCCTCAGAGAGTGAAGATGGCCTTCTGAAATTCAAACTAAAAAAGCTAGGCTACATCTGTGAACTACTGGTGTCATCCTCATACAAGGCACCGATTTAGCTATAGGTAAGGATAACGTCCATTTGCTTATGAGCAGCAATGTCACAGAGAACACATGTCATTATACTATCATACAAATTCAGGACAGAAAGTTACCACTTTTATTTGTTTTCCCCCATTCTCCAACCATCAGTTAGAAGAACGGTGAAAACTAGGGAGGTAATCATGGGCAAAACAAAAGTTCCCAAGTGTAACCGATGTGAAATGGCTAGTTAGTTAGCGGTGGTGCACGCTAATAGCGTTTCAATCGGTGACGTCACTCGCTCTGAGACGTGAAGTGGTTGTTCCCCTTGCGTTGCAAGGGCCGCGGCTTTTGTGGCGCGATGGGTAACGATGCTTCGTGGGGTGTCAGTGGTTAATGTGTGCAGAGGGTCCCTGGTTCGAGCCCAGGTTGGGGCGAGGAGAGGGACGGAAGCTATACTGTTACACAAGCAAATGTGTATCCCCTATAGCGTTGAAGCAAAATCGGCCAGGTAGACAACCTCTCCATTTTCCAAGTTCACGGAGAACAAGAAAATTAGAATGCATCCCAAATGGCATCCTATTCGCTATATAGTGTACTACTTTTGACCTGAACCCTACGGGCCACGGGTCAAAAGTGGTGCAGTACATAGGGAATAGGGTGCCATTTTGGACGCAACCTGAGAGAGATAAGAGGCGGTGGCTTGTAGGTGCCCATGATTGGACCTTTCAAACACATCAAGTCGACCTTGATAACAGGAGAGGAATGAAGGAGGGGCGCAAGCAGAAAAAGGAATGTGGAGAGGAGAGGAATGGATAGGACCAATTAAAACAGCCTTTGTGTCTTTCTGTCCAGTCAGGAAAAAGGGAAGAAAGGGATCTTTCCAGGAATGACTTTCATTAATTGACTTTACCACAGAGGCAGATCTCCAAGTTAGAAAGACTTACAGGCTAGGTGGCGAGTTGTTTAATGTTTTGTCTACTCATTCACTCTCTGTTCAAAATAGATCAGTCACACAAGTTATAACCTAAACATCAACCAACGTCATGAGAATGATGGCCCTTGACAGGGAATGTAGGCTAAAATACAGTTATAAGCGATGCTTGCACAACACAACACAAACATAGGCCTAAATGTTGGTCATGGCACACCCAATGTTGCTGTTGTTAACATGATATAGCCTCTGAATTACTTAGTAACTTGTAGTAGGCTATGTGTAATACACCATAAGTGACATGTTTTCAGTATGTGCCCCAGGGTTGATGTTAACTAATTGTGTTTCTCTACCCTTTAGCGACTGCCGAGCCACAGAACCCTAACGTGATCCTCACAAACGGCAGGCTCTGAAAGCTCCATCCGCGTTCAGCCTCAGCAACCATCGGTGACCCCACAGTTTGTTTTTCTTCCCTAATCAAGGCATGAAACACACACCCATCCTTAGGGCTTTTCGTCCCGAACAAATGCACTTGCATAACTGATCCCAGCACAACCTGTTGACATACCAGGGGTGAGTCGGAAAAGCATCTTATCTGGGAGGTCGGAGTCGAGTAGGGAGACCGGGCCTGATTAAATAAAGGAAACAGATCCAGCCCATTTCAGGAATGGAAACTCTGGTGAGAGTGATACGAAGGTGTTATTTTTAAACTCTCCCAAGCATCCACTGATGATGTCCTCCACTACTGAGGAGTATAGTCAGATGACAGTATGATGATACCAAGCCAGTTTTCTAAGACAGCACAATCATGAATCAACAGTGCTTATAATAGACTAGAGGGGCAAAGGGAATGTCAAAGTATAGACAGTAGGCTACTAACAGCCCTACCATACTCAGATGACAGTTTGATACGAAGCCAGTGTCTCTTCAAATAGGCCTTAACCTTATATAGAGAAGGGTCAAAGGGTACTTCAAAGTAAAGACAGTATATGCTACACACAAACACAGCTCTACTGTGACAGGGACAGCAATGAATATGACTGGACAGTTGAGCAAATGAGCCGAATATGGGGGAACAAAAGGGGGAATCACGAGGCCAGATGCTCGAGTAAGATGATGCATGCAAATCAGTTTACGTTGTGGGAACAATAGCCCCCAGCTGGGCTTTCTCTGTGCGGGCCAAACCAGTTTGTCAACCACACAAGGGAAAGAGAGACCCTTCATTGTGCACAACCACTAACGTAATATACATACTTCAAAAGTGCCATAGACATTTCAAGTACACATACCTACCTCTCTCTTAATAGTTAAATGGGTAGGTAGGCTACTTGGTTTTCAATGTGTGAATGATGACAATGGGCTATAAACCAACCTCATTTTAGGTATTTCTTACTGCTGGAAAATGTTGTCATTGTTTGGTTTCTGTGCCATGAATAGACTAACTTGAAAGTAAAAAGTGTTACGTTGTATGCTAGGCCTACTATGGGTAACGTTAATAGTCGACAACAAAAAAACGTGTAAAAGGTGTGCAACAATTAACGTTAGGCTACAATTTTATATTGTACTGATGATGACAATAACTTTCCCCTGGGTAGCCAAGCAAAATGCAGTAAAATAACACGTCAGCTACATAAAATGAAGCACATTGTATGTGTTTCAAACTCGCCTTACCTAATGATAATCCGACAGCATCATCTGGACTTTCCCGATATTCGCTCGAAATCCAATTTGAATGCTCCAGTTGAAAAAAACGCACACCGAAGGATGAAAGGAAAGAGATTCTGTCCGTGCTGACCTAAACACCGAATTGTCGAGTTATTTTTACATTCACCTGATAATATATTAATGTTTATAACGTTGTTATATGCTGTCCAACTATTTTCGCTCTAATGTACTGGTAAACGGACAATACTAGAGTGAGTAATCTTTACAATCGCGTCTTTGCTCCAGTCTGCTCGTGCTCACATGAAGTTACGTCATGAGACGCGTCGAAACGTACCATGGGCCTTGTAGTTGTAGCCTAGTCTACTGGAAATACCGCACACACACGCACACACGCACACACACACACACACACACACACACACACACACACACGCACGCACGCACGCACACACACACACACACACACACAGTCTTGTACACACACAATTCAGTCCCATTCAAAATCCAATTTTCCCTAACCCCTAACCGTAACGCTAACCCTTACCCTAACCTTAACCGTAAACCTGACCTTAACCTGAAAATCTAACCCTAACCCTGAACTAACTCTCGCTCCTAACCCTAAACCTAATTCTAACCCTAACACGAATTCTAACCTTAACCCTAAACCCCCTAGAGATAGCATTTAACCTTGTGGGGACCGACAAAATGGGGACCAAGTGAAATGTGTGTGTGTGTGTGTGTGTGTGTGTGTGTGTGTGTGTGTGTGTGAGAGAGAGAGAGAGAGAGAGAGAGAGAGAGAGAGAGAGAGAGAGAGAGAGAGAGAGAGAGAGAGAGAGAGAGAAATACTAAAATAATCCCTCTTCTGCAAGACAGGACTCCTCCATACAGTGACTTTTGAATAACCTCTTAGTTCACAATTTCTTGGTTTGCCTCTGCATTTGATTGGGAAAAAATGGTAGGTCTTCTTCACTCTTGCTTGCTTGTCTTTGCACAGATGTATTCCTGCTTCAATATCTGGAATTTATCCCACACTTTCAAAGAGCTCTTCGCCACCATACTGCCGAAAACCTGAGGGACATTTTTTTCCTCCAGCAACGAAACACACATCAACAAAGCAACAGCGCTGCATTTGGTTGTTAAGAGCTCAGTAGGAGCATAGGGTGCAGCGAATGTTGTGCTAATACTAGCAAATATTACGTTTCCAAACCACTAAATGATTGTATGCCTGACCTGTATGCTGTTGTTATGCAGTCATGGACACTGTAACCATGAACACTGATATGTTTACATAATGTTTTAAATACCACAAACTTGGAAGACGCAGAAGTTTTCTTCTCTGGATTCTTATGTGTGTGTATGGGGGGGGGCACATTTGGCAAGTGAGGACATTTGGCCGATACAAGGAAAAAGGTTATTTTAGGCTTAGGGGTTAGGTTTAGGGTTACAATTGGGGTAAACATTTGTTTTAGTGTTAGGGGTTATGTTTAGGGTAAGGGTAAAGGTTTAGGGTTAGGGGTAAGGAAAAGTAGAATCTGGAATGGAACTCAATTGTTGGTTGGTCGCCAAAAAGTCTTCACAATTATAGTTATACTCTGCTGTGTGTGTGATTGTGTGTGTGTGTGTGTGTGTGTGTGTGCTTGTGCACGTGTATGTGTGTGTGTGTGTGTGTGTGTGTGTGTGTGTGTGTGTGTGTGTGTGTGTGTGTGTGTGTGTGTGTGTGTGTGTGTGTGTGTGTGTGTGTGTGTGTGTGTGTGTGTGTGTGCATATGTGTGCATTTGAGAGAGAGAGAGAAAAGAAGAGAGAGAGAGGAACCAGGATAAATACGTTATCCTTGTGCTTGAGTACATAGATAACAGCAGTACATGTATATAATAACAGCATATGAGGTGAAATAAGTGAATTCACCACTGCAGTCCACTCTAAAATGAAACAGTTGAGTGAATAGGGGTGGGATATGACAAGCTGCGTCGGTTTCTGCATTGTCATTGCCAATGAATCAATGCCTGCCCTCTCAATAACCTTTTCATAAGGGTGTGTGTGTGGGTTGGAGCTTTAATATGTAGGTGATGATAGCTGAGTCATGGTTGGCTGTGGTGTGTGAATAAGTCTCTGTATCGTACTTGAACTGAATAACACTTAGGTTTGATTATCTGTTCTGGATTTCCAATACCTTTTGTTTTTCCTCTAACACTCATTTCATTGTTGGGTAGGGAGGTTACGGTAATGTTCCCAATACTACATTTTACCAGACAAGAACAAGGCAGTCTGTAGGCATTTGCCTTAAGAAATGTGTCAAACAGTGCAGTAAGTGGAATACACTGTATTCCTATTACCTAGCAATAACAGTAAAAACATCACAACCTATAATATCATCACTACATGTACAATGATAGTGTTTGCAGAATTCTCAGAAAATGTATTCAATTTTATTTGACAAAGAACCAAAGGGCTATATAGGCCATATAAGGTAAAATGTTGGGAATATCTCAACAATATCTCTTTTCACTCAGATGTTTTCTCACAGCTCTCTTATTCTTTTTTTCTTTTTTTTTCTCTCTTCTACATCCCTCCTCTTTCTCCTTATCTTTCCATCTCTCTCTCTCTACCAGCCAGGTGCTTGTGTAATCGGATACGTTCTCTGCACGTGGCAACGATGACACGGCTGGTTCAAGGTCACTGTGGGACCAGAGGCCAAGGACAGTGTGATGTGAGGAGAAAAAGGGTGGGCGTGGGTAGCAGTTATAGTAGTAGTGTATCGAATAAGATCATTACGAGAGTGAATAGTGGAGAGGGCGAGTAAGATTAGAGATGTGTCTTTTTGTCTGTCTGTCCTGTGTCCATATATCTGTGCAATGCCTGATTAGTGGGCTTTTCCAATAGAAAGCAACCCTTAATTGTTATAAGCCCAAAACTTTTGTCACATGGGCGTGGTCACATTTCTTAGACTGAACAGGATCTGTTGATGTGCAATGAAATACACATACAGTAAGCACATGATTCATGGGCTCCATGTGTGAACCCAGACGGCAGACCCACACTGAGTAAGTTGTGCCATCTAGTGTTAATTTTGTAAATACATGGACATACATTGGGTATATGCATCGAGTGTACAAAATATTAGGAACACCTGCTCTTTCCATGACAGTCTGACCAGGGGAATTCAGGTGAAAGATATGATCACTTTTTAAATCCACTTCAATCAATGTAGATGAAGGTGAGGAGGCAGGTTAAATATGGGTTTTTAAGTCTTGAGACAATTGAGACATGGATTGCGTATGTGTGCCATTCAAAGGGTGAACAGGCAAGACAAAATATTTAAGCGCCTTTGAATAATATCAATAATATCTCTTTTCATTCAGATGTTTTCTCACAGCTCTCTTATGGTAGTAGGTGCCAGGTGCACCGGTTTTGGTATTTTTATATTTTATTGGGATCCCCATTAGCTGTTGCAAAAGCAGCAGCTACTCTTACTGGGGTCCACACAAAACATGAAACATAATACGGAATGATATAATACAGAAAATCATTTGACAAGAACAGCTCAAGGACAGAACTACATACATTTTTAAGAAGGCACATGTAGCCTGCATATCAATGCATGCACACAGACTATCTAGGTCAAATAAGGGAGAAGCATTGTGCCGCGATGTGTTGCTTTATCTGTTTTTTGAAACCAGGTTTGCTGTTTATTTTAGCAATATGAGATGGAAGGAAGTTCCATGCAATAAGGGCTCTATATAATACTGTACGTTTTCTTGAATTTGTTCAGGATTTGGGGACTATGAAAAGACCCCTGGTGGCATGTCTGGTGGGATAAGTGTGTGTATCAGAGCTGTGTGTAAATTGACTATGCAAACAATTTGGGATTTTCAACACATTAATGTTTCTTATAAAAAGAAGAAGTGATGCAATCAGTCTCTCCTCAACTCTTAGCCAAGAGAGACTGACATGCATAGTATTAATATTAGCCCTCATATTACAATTAAGAGCAAAACGTGCCGCTCTGTTCTGGACCAGCTGCAGCTTAACTAGGTTTTTCCTTGCAGCACTCGTGTCACGGTCGTCGTAGTAAATATTGGACCAAGGCGCAGCGGGTCGAGTGCTCATTTTCTCTTTTATTTTGAACACATAAATAAACAAAACAATGAACAAACGAACAAACGAACAAACGAACAAACGAACAAACGAACAAACGAACAAACGAACAAACGAACAAACGAACAAACGAACAAACGAACAAACGAACAAACGAACAAACGAACAAACGAACAAACGAACAAACGAACAAACGACCAAACGACCAAACGACCGGGATTACAGGCTAAACACAGCTATGCAATCACAACCTCCCACAATTCCCATAACAAACACACTCCTAATTATAGGACCTTCAATCAGAGGCAACAATAAACAGCTGCCTCCAATTGAAGGCCCCAATCCCAATACCTAAACATAGAAATAGAATGACTAGACGGAACATAGAAATACACTAACATAGAACATAGACCAAAACCCTGGAATACATAAATCAAACACCCCTCTACATGAACACACACCCCGAACCACATAAAACAAATACCCCCTGCCATGTCCTGACCAAACTACAATAACCAATAACCCCTATTACTGGTCAGGACGTGACAACTCGACCACACGACTGGACAATTATCAAGATTAGACAAAACTAGAGCCTGCAGAACTTGCTTTTTGGAGTGTGGTGTCAAAAAAGCAGAGCATCTCTTTATTACGGCTAGACCTCTCCCCATCTTTGCAACCATTGAATCTATATGTTTTGACCATGATAGTTTACAATCTAAGGTAACGCCAAGTAATTTAGTCTCCTCAACTTGCTCAACAGCCACACCATTCATTACCAGATTCACCTGAGGTCTAGCACTTAAGGATTGATTTATGCCAAATACAATGCTCTTAGTTTTAGAGATGTTCAGGACCAGTTTATTACTGGCCACCCATTCCAAAACAGACTGCAACTCTTTGTTAAGGGTTTCAGTGACTTCATTAGCTGTGGTTTGAACGTGCCGTCCTTGGCCAGCTCTCCTGCTATCTCTCTCAGAATGACCTTCTTGATCCTAATCAGTCAGGTTTCAAGACTGGGCATTCAACTGAGACTGCTCTTCTCTGTGTCACGGAGGCTCTCCGCACTGCTAAAGCTAACTCTCTCTCCTCTGCTCTCATCCTTCTAGACCTATCTGCTGCCTTTGATACCGTGAACCATCAGATCCTCCTCTCCACCCTCTCCGAGCTGGGCATCTCCGGCGCGGCCCACGCTTGGATTGCGTCCTACCTGACAGGTCGCTCCTACCAGGTGGCGTGGCGAGAATCTGTCTCCGCACCACGTGCTCTCACCACTGGTGTCCCCCAGGGCTCTGTTCTAGGCCCTCTCCTATTCTCACTATACACCAAGTCACTTGGCTCGGTCATATCCTCACATGGTCTCTCCTATCATTGCTACGCAGACGACACACAATTAATCTTCTCCTTTCCCCCTTCTGATAACCAGGTGGCGAATCGCATCTCTGCATGTCTGGCAGACATATCAGTGTGGATGACGGCTCACCACCTCAAGCTGAACCTCGGCAAGACGGAGCTGCTCCTCCTCCCAGGGAAGGACTGCCCGTTCCATGATCTCGCCATCACGGTTGACAACTCCCTTGTGTCCTCCTCCCAGAGTGCTAAGAACCTTGGCGTGACCCTGGACAACACCCTGTCGTTCTCCACTAACATCAAGGCGGTGACCCGATCCTGTAGGTTCATGCTCTACAACATTCGCAGAGTACGACCCTGCCTCACACAGGAAGCGGCACAGGTCCTAGTCCAGGCACTTGTCATCTCCCGTCTGGATTACTGCAACTCGCTGTTGGCTGGGCTCCCTGCCTGTGCCATTAAACCCCTACAACTCATCCAGAACGCCGCAGCCTGTCTGGTGTTCAACCTTCCCAAGTTCTCTCACGTCACCCCGCTCCTCCGCTCTCTCCACTGGCTTCCAGTTGAAGCTCGCATCCGCTACAAGTCCATGCTGCTTGCCTACGGAGCTGTGAGGGGAACGGCACCTCCGTACCTTCAGGCTCTGATCAGGCCCTACACCCAAACAAGGGCACTGCGTTCATCCACCTCTGGCCTGCTCGCCTCCCTACCTCTGAGGAAGCACAGCTCCCGCTCAGCCCAGTCAAAACTGTTCGCTGCTCTGGCACCCCAATGGTGGAACAAGCTCCCTCACGACGCCAGGACAGCGGAGTCAATCACCACCTTCCGGAGACACCTGAAACCCCACCTCTTTAAGGAATACCTGGGATAGGATAAAGTAATCCTTCTACCCCCCCCCCAACCACTTTACAATAGTGCATTTAGATGCACTATTGTAAAGTGGTTGTTCCACTGGATATCTTAAGGTGAATGCACCAATTTGTAAGTCGCTCTGGATAAGAGCGGTACACCACACTTTACATGTTTGACATTAGAGACGCTTCCATTAAAGAAAACCCTTTGAGTTCTATTAGATAGATAGCTCCACGATATGGCAGAGGTTGAAAAGCCATAGCACTTAATTTTTTTGAACAACAGGTTATGGTCAATAATATCAAAGGCTGCACTGAAATCTAACAGTACAGCTCCCACAATCTTCTTTTTCTCAATTTCTTTCAACCAATCATCAGTCATTTGTGTCAGTGTAGTACATGTTGAGTGCCCTTCTCTATAAGCATGCTGAAGGTCTGTTGTTAATTTGTTTACAGAGAAATAGCATTGTATTTGGTCAAACACAATTTTTTCCAACAGTTTGCTAAGAGCTAGCAGCAAGCTTATAGGTCTGCTGTTAGAACCAGTAAAGGCCGCTTTACCACTTTGGCTTCCCTCCAGGCCTGAGGACAAAGACTTTCCTCTAGGCTCAGATTAAAAAATATGACAGATAGGAGTGGCCATAGAGTCAGCTACCATCCTCAGTAGCTTTCCATCTAAGTTGTCAATGCCAGGAGGTTTGTCATTATTGATCGTTAACAATAATATTTACACCTCTCCCACACTAACTTTACAAAATTCAAATTTGCACTGCTTTTCTTCCATTATTTGTTTTTTTATACATGAATATAATTGCTCACTGTTTGTCATGGGCATTTCCACGTTGCTGGGTTTTTCAAGCTCATCAGTTTCCCGTGTGTATCAAGAGGACATCCAGACAACTTGACACAACTGTGGGAAGCATTGGAGTCAATATGGGCCAGCATCTTTGTTGAACGATTTCGACACCTTGTAAAGTCCATGCCCCGACAAATTGAGGCTGTTCTGAGGGCAAAAAAGTTTGCAACTCAATATTAGGAAGATGTTCCCAATGTTTTGTACAATCAGTGTATAGAGTACATGATGACATTTGCCTATAAATTACTCAGATAAAGATGCATCATACCAAGAAAGAAAAGACAGTCCTTGTATTTCTTTATTAGAATATTATTGCAGACAGCAATAGGCTATGGTACTACACTTTTTAAGGTTTCTGTCATTGAGGAAACTTTTAAGAAGTGAAATGTCCATTGCAGAACCCTAGAAGGTCATTGTATTCAGCATGTTAATTTAGGCAGTGGTGAAAAAAGTACCCAATTGTCATTGATTGAGTAAAAGTAAAGATACCTTCATAGAAAAATACTCAAGTGAAAGTCACCCAGTAAAATATTACTTGTGTAAAAGTTTAAAAGTATTTGGTTTTAAATTTATGGTATACTGAAAAAATATATAAATGCAACATGTAAATTATTGGTAACATGTTTCAATTAAAAAAACGTTTTTTTAAATATAACCTTTATTTAACATGGCAAGTCAGTTCAGAACAAATTCTTATTTACAATGACAGCCTACACCGGCCAACCCCGGAAGACGCCCAATTGTGCGCCGCCCTATGGGACTACCAATCATGGCCGGTTGTAATACAGCCTGGAATCAAACCAGAGTGTCTGTAGTGACACCTCAAGCACTGAGATGCAGTGCCTTAGACCGCTGCGTCACTCGGGAGCTGAAATAAAAGATCCCAGAAATGTCCATACGCACAAAAGCTTTTTTCTCTCAAATTCTGTGCACAACTTGGTTTACATCCCTGTTAGTGAGCATTTCTCCTTTGCCAAGATAATCCATACACCTGACAGGTGTGGCATATCAAGAAGCTGATTAAACAGCATGATCATTATACAGGTGCACCTTGTGCTGGGAACGATAAAAGGCCACTCTAAAATGTGCAGTTCTGTCACACAACACAATGCCACAGATGTCTCAAGTTTTGAGGAAGTGTGCTATTGGCATGCTGACTGCAGGAATGTCCACTAGAGCTGTTGCCAGGGAATTCAATGTTAATTTCTCTACCATAAGCCGCCTCCAACGTCATTTTAAAGAATTTGGCAATACGTCTAACCGGCCTCACAATTGCAACCATGCGTAACCACGCAAGCCCAGGACTTCCACATCTGTCTGAGGGGGGAACGGGTGCTGAGGAGTATTTCTGTCTGTAATAAAGCCCTTTTGTGTGGAAAACTCATTCTGATTGGCTGGGCCTGACTCCATAGTGGGTGGGCCTGGCAAGTGGATGGGTCTATGCCCTCTCAGGTCCACCCATGGCTGCGCCCCTACCCAGTCATGTGAAATCCATAGATTATGGACTAATTTATTTATTTAAATTTACTGATTTCCTTGTATGAACTGTAACTCAGTAAAATCGTTGAAATTGTTACATGTTGCGTTTATATTTTTGTTCAGTATACTTAAGTATCAAAAGTAAATGTAATTTCAAAAATATACTTAAGTATCAAAAGTAAAAGTATAAATCATTTCAAATTCCTTATATTAAGCAAACCAACTGGCCCCACTCTTGTTATTTTTATGGATAGCCAGGGGCACATTCCAACACTCAGACATTATTTACAAACAAAGCATGTGTGTTTAGTGAGTCTACCAGATCAGAGGCAGTAGGGATGACCAGGGATGTTGTCTTGATAAATATGTGAATTGGATAATGTTCCTGTCCTGCTAAGCATTCAGAATGTAACAAGTACTTTTGGGTGTCAGGGTAAATGTATGGAGTATAAAGTATATTATTTTCTTTAGGAATGTATCACGATTCAGGATATGACCCAGATGCAGACACGGGAGGTGGATAGTACAGTTCTCAGATGATTTATTAGAAACACGGGGCAGGCAAAGGGCAGGTCGAGAGCAGGCAGAGGTTTGTGATCAGGTCAGAGTCAGGCAGGTACAGGACAGCAGGCAGGCTCGGAGTCAGGGCAGGCAGAATGGTCAGAACTGGGAAAAACTAGGAAACAGAACTAGAGAAACAGGAAGGTGGGAATGAACGCTGGTAAGACCTGACTAGACAAGACAAACTGACAACAGACAAACAGAGAACACAGGTATAAATACACAGGGGGTGGAAACAAGCACAGACAGGTGAAACTGATCAGCGTGTGACAGAATGTAATGAAGTAAAAGTAAAAGTAGTCAAAAATATCACTAGTAAAGTAAAGTACAGGTACCCACAAAAACAACTTAAGTAGTACTTTAAAGTATTTTTACTTAAGTACTTTACACCAATGAATTTAGGACAGTATCATTTTACTTTATCTGAAAAACATATGACATTGCTGGAGTTCCGAAGGTGTCATAAAGCAGTGTTTCACAGGAAACATAATTCAAATTCAAATGTTCTGAATTCAAGAAACTCATATCAAAATTTGATCATGAAGCGGAAAGGTATGAGCACAGGTTGGTGTTTTTTATTTAAAAAATATATTTAGTATCTCCATAGACATTTTGGATTCTACGCCCACCAACGGAAAGCCTGACCATGTCAAAGATTTTGAGAATATCAGCTATTTCAGTCAGACTAAAGAAGCCGAATCAGACTACAGGTCTTTTGGCGATGGACCAACGCACAACCTCCTTGGAATGGTCAACCTGAGGGTGTGAATGCATACGGATAGTTTCAGAGATGACCTGACCATTGATCCTGTTGACTCTTGGAAGTCTCAACCTTACTACCCCCAGAAACCTTGGATGTCCTTCGATGAGATACAGGTATGATGCTGACCATGTGTCTCCAAATAACCATGAACAATAGATAACCTGGTTTCTACATTTTGGTGAAACTCACAATAAACCAAAGGATGCATGTCTAACTATGTCACACGGGCGTACTTCCCGTGGCAGATCATGCCTCCTTCCCCCCCTGAGCAGAGGAGAGCTTCCAGCATTTGAAGCGACATGGAGAAGGCCCGTTCACCCAGCCCTGTGCTGCAGAGTCCCACCCCAGAGGAGAGGTGCTTCGTCCAAGAGAGCCTGTTATGGAAATATGTTTTTGTCCTCCACCTCGTCCATGAGCCAGAACACTGTCTCTCCCCGTGGGGGTCTATGAGATGGAAGAGGAGTAGATCAGCTGTCAGAAGAGCCAGGATAGGGACCAGGATGTGGCCAACCTTCCAGTTGCCATCCAGGGACAGCTGGCACAGAAGCCTCTCTCAGTTTTATCGACTGTTAGAAAATACATTTTTTTCTTTATTATATTTCATTGTGGTCCTAGACTGATTTCTAAGTCCATTTTTACAATATGTTGTTTTTTATCCATTTGTTTCCACTGCATAAAAAGTGTTATTCATACTTTTGTTTAAAAATGTATATATTAATAGGCCCTTATAATAAAGCATAATAAATGGAAGGTAGATATAACTGAACGCATTTTGAAACAAATATTTTGTAGCCTACATCATAAATTGATTGTTGATGTTTACTTTGTAACTTTAAAAGGGCACTGCCCCATTCTATCCCACTATAATTGAAAGAGAGCTGGAGGATAGAAAAGAGAAAACAAAGCTATCTGATTATAGTAAACAAGGATTAGACGGATTAGATTTTGATTTCGTCAGCAGCTTTCAGGTCAGAAACTAAGCAAGACGCAAGATAGGAGGTCGCCGTTCGCAATAACCGCATGCATAATTTTTTTTTTAGCAAATCCCAACATCACGGTCGCTGCTCTAGTCTACCTGTCAGGACACTTCTGCTGTGCGTATTACGTTGGTGCGACAGACAGAGCACCTTTCAGCTCAGCTGATCATTTTTTTTCTCCATTTGGTCAAGATGGCGGAACTGGTAAGTGAATAATGAGAAATATGTTTTAATTTATTCACACGATTGTGTAGCATAGCCCAGGCCTAATAGATACAGACCTTTGGGAAAATTGAATAGATTAATTTAATTGAAATATAATAGAATATCTAAATTCCTCAACAAGGTAGGCTACTTTGACTGGACTAAAAGTCGCTCAAGTGCTACTAATAGGCTACTTTATCACAAATTCTCAATGGAATGTAGACTCGAGTTTAACTCCATCTGCTGTAATTTTTCAGCACGTGCTGATCATACTAGGCACGCACACACGGATGTCGGTCTTGTCCACATCATGCAGCAGCAGCATCAATTTATTATGTCGCCTTCAATGTGCTCTGTGTTATTTATTCATTTCAACAAGGCAATATATGTTTTCATACCAATCTAGGCTATGATCTATAATTTTCATGTAAAGCGCAATTTTCTTTAAAACTGAGCAGTGTGTTCTGTTTGCTTGAAGCATACTGTTGAAAAACATGTAAACCATGTATTATGTGTGCTTCCCTTTCTAAAGAGAACTTTGGCTACTAGTGACCATCCTAACAAATCTGATAGAAATAAATGCAGTCCAATCTCCCTTGACCAAGAGGTTGTGCAAAGACTGGTAAGCATTATGTTATTTTGCTGAACATACCAATATGAACCCTATTCTGAAGAAGGTTTTTTGAGTACATGAGGGTATGTTCGACATGACTTCTGGATGTGTGAAGAAAATGTATGGTACTTTGTTCTCAGTCAGTTCCATTCAGTGGTCGTATCAGAGGTGGGATGAGGCCTGGAAAGAAGATCATTGTGATGGGGATAGTGAATCCTGAGCCTGACAGGTACGTTGGACACACCCACATCATGGCCGCATACCAAATGGCAACTTTTTCCCTGTACAGTGCACTACTTTTGACCAGAGCCCTGGTCAAAAGTTGTGCACTATAAAGTGGAAAGGTTTCCATTTGGGACGTCGAGCATGACTATCCTTTATCAAATATCAGTTAGCTCAGCTACAAATAATATGTAGTGTGAGAGTATCTTGATGTGGCTTCCATACAGTACCTTAGAAAAAACCTGCTCTAAGTTGTATTGGAATTCTATTGCCATGTGGAGTGGGAAAATGCCACCGAAGTTGGGAGGATGAAGTGTAAATGTCAGGATTGTAATCCACTTTGTACAAGGTCAGTAAGTATTGTATATGTAAACAATGAAACACAAAATACTTAACAGACTTAGACTACCTTTTCTAACACACTTACCTTTTTTGGTCTTTGTGGCTACCCAGCTTTGACATCAGTCTGGCCTGTGGGTGTGGCACAGTGGATGAGGCTCCTCCCACTGACGTGGCATTGGAGCTCTGTGTCAAGTTCGAGTACCTCCAGTTCCTACGCAAGGCCTGTGTTTCGGGCACCTGGGGCGACGCTGAGAAGCTCATCCCCTACTTCCCCTTCATCGAGGACCAACCTTTCCGGGTATGTGGAGGATCTTCATTTCTTCTCAGTGGCTCATCTTTATATTCCACCTTTTGATAGATCCTGAATCCTGCAATTTATAGCGTAGGGTTATGATTATAATATAGGTTATAATGTGGTTATAGCATAGGGTTAGGTTTACATTGGAATAAACAGAAACATTTAATATTGTTTCATACGATTAAGAACATTTTGAGAACACTGAAATAAAGTGTCAGGTGTCGTTCAGGTTCAAGAAGGTAACATGATTTAAGACTCACAATACAACGTTATGGCTGAACTTCCTCCCCTCGTTGTTTCTTCCCCAGATCGAGATCCGTTGTGAACTACTGCGTTTCCGTGTATTTGTGGATGGGCACCAGCTCTTTGATTTTTACCACCGGGTGCAATCCTTACTGGACATTGACACATTAAGGATTAATGGTAGTCTGACCATTACCAAACTCGGGTAGAGGGAAGAAGGACTGTGTAGGATTCACCTTACAGAAGTGGTGATGGAACCTTGCCTGCCACAATCCTCACACTTAGCAACAATGTGGAAATCGGCTTGAAAGCAATGTCTTAGCCTCTTTGAGCCTTAGCTGACAAAATCGATTGCAAAGCAATGTTCTGTCTTTGGATTTTCTATAGGATGTAGCCTACCTATTTCTGTTAGTCGTGATTTATTTTTTGATTCATGGGAATTGAGTGCTGTTGGTTTGAGATGGTCATGAAATAAAAAAGCTTCCAGGGTAAAAAGAAAACTTTAAAAGATCAGAGATCTTGAGCAATGCATGTTTGGTGTTAATGAAAGCTCTCAGGAGGAATTACATACGCACACATACTGCTCTGAACATGAGGATGAAAATGACATTTAAATAAAGGACATAGTGTGTCCTTTATTTTATAACATTTTGATTATATTGATTAACTAATATTGATTAACTTATTCTGTAGAGTATTATGCTTATACGGTGACCTTTCAGTTCTGCAATAATGAAATTATGTTTCTTTTGAATCATGGCATATTACAATAATTTCATGAACTATGCCAGTAGATTATATTGCAGGGGCACAGGTTATTATTAAAGAGTAGAATGGTGATTTTTCTATTCCCTCGCCTTGATGCTTGACAATGTCTGTGTATGTTGAGAAGCTCTTTCAGTGGCCTATTCATTTCCAATTAAAATATTTGAATCAAGAGCCATGTGTCATAAATTAATCTGTTCATTTTGGAAATGTGGATTGTGGATTGTTTCAAATTGAAATGATTGAGGATTATTATAGGCCTAAAGAAAGGAATGCAGTACAGTATATTTTTGTTGCTCAGTTGACCAGCTGCTTGAATGGGAGATCTAAAAGAAGCCCCCGATTTAGTTGTCATTTTCTATTAAGGTATCTTTACCTTTACTCAAGTATGACAATTGGGTACTACTCAGTATTACTACTGCCAGTGCAGATGGATTTTGGATGCAGATTATTCCCCACTCGTCCATGCGCTCCAGTATGCTCTGCTTGCCAAGTGGAGGAAAAACCAAAAGCTCTTGTTGCATGCTGGGTAATATTCGGAGAGCGAAGGGGCCAAAGTAGGATCCTCATCATAACCGGCTGACTCAACCTTAGCTAGTTGTCTCAGTCAGAACGAAACCACCTTGCTGTCTTGTTTTAAGTCTGAAAAGTGTCCACTTCATCTGAACCATGGGAATGAATGGTCAAGATATTAAGGTATGCCGAAATGTTAATTGGTACACTGCCAACCAACCCGGATACGATGATACTAGCTAAGGCAAGCAAGCTAGCGAGAGACGGGAGGACAACTTGATAGCTAGCTAACAGTTAGCTACAAATGCCAGTGTATTAGCAAGCTAGCTAGCGAGCATCAAAACGACCTACCTAGCTACTTTGTCACTTCTGCCCTCGATCTCGAATCAATGTAGAAAGATATTTTCATAATATTTTAGCCTACTGCTAGTTTGCTATCCATTCGCATAGACTGCCAAGTTGTTGTTATTAGCTTGCTAGCTACGACATTTGTGCTGGCTAGTGGTAGCAAGCTACACTGGCTACGTATCTAGCCAGCTAGCTAGCTATCCCCCCTGCCCTCCTCATCTGATGGAGAGTAAGGTGTATGCCAGCCATGGCCCGTTTTCCATTCTAAGACTGGCTGACACTTAACGTTATGGTAATTTAACTGTTAGTTAGCATAATCAAAGTGATTTATTCAGCTAGTTAGTTAACTATCTGGTTAACGTTAGCTATTTGGCTAGCAACTGACTTGCTTCCAGTTGTTAGCTACTGTAGCTACCTAACCAATCTTTGCTCGGCTAAAATTGAGCTAAATAGCTAGGTTGTGGGTTAAGTATATAGTAGGCAACAAATTATCATAGGGAGGGTTGCGTGTTCTCTTTGTTTTGTTTACCCGGAGGTTTCTAGGTAGTGGTCTGTCATCACCTGTCAGTTTTAGGCTTGTTGACAGACAGTCTAATTTGGTGAACGAATAGCTAACTAGCTGGACAGGACAGGGTGTTGGAGGACACCTGTTTCTGATGTGTTAATTAGTTAACAATGTTGTATTATAAACAGATTCATGTTGCATTATAATATGTTGTATTGTAAACATTCATGACACATAACATATCATGCAATCATAGAGCCCATAATAAAGCAATAGGCAGTGCTATTTGTTGTGAATAGCAATACAATAGCTATCATATCAGATATTTTGCCTTTAATGCCATCTTCCTTTCTTACACAGTATCAGAAGCCACTTAAAGTAGCCTAGGGTTTTAACAATGTTTCAAATGCTTTCCAAGGTTCCATGTCAAGGCTTACTAGGCCTAAGATATCTAGTCAAGGCTTCATGGGCATGAATTCTCTGTTCTAAAACATTTGTGTCCAGTTTTGACTCAGAACTGTACTTTCAGCGCTCTAGTCTAGATAAGAGCGAGTAAAGCACAATTTAGGCTTAAGAGTGCATTGTTCAAGTTTAGCTTTGAGCATCCAAAAAGAACATCAATAGTTATTATTGGTTTAGTGATGAATTCGAAATTGTCAAGGAAATGGATCACACCTAGACAAGGAAATGGATCACACCTAGACAAGGAAATGGATCACACCTAGACAAGGAAATGGATCACACCTAGACAAGGAAATGGATCACACCTAGACAAGGAAATGGATCACACCTAGACAAGGAAATGGATCACACCTAGACAAGGAAATGGATCACACCTGGAGGCACAGAACGCCTAGGCCTATGCTCTAAGTCTAATATTTCAAAAGGAAGCATTCTACATATCTTGACAGGCCTATGTCAATATACAAATACTACATGCACACAACCCTTAGGTCAATGCAAACACAAATTAGGTACAAAGTTCATTGGTTGAAGTAATTAGGCCAGTAAGATAAACACAAAAAATATTTGTACTGATAAAATAAATTGTAACTCATTTTCAGTTCTCATTTGCTACTATTTAGGTAGGTCATAAGAAATGAGCGCTCAACATTGCCTTTCGGGCCTTTTCTACATGACAACACCACTAGACTCTTATCACTTAATTACTGTCAATTTGAAAACGATCTGTTCACTCTTAGCCTGGAGAGCTTTTGGTAATTTAATCTGGGTTAAGGCTGAAGCAACACACCGGGCAAAGAAAACAGCCTAGATCCTAGACTCCACCAGAGACCACTTCTAGGTCTGTAGGCTAACACATTGTCGTTTTGTAAATTCAGACTTTTTGGCCTTCAGAAATCAGTTTTAAGAGAGAAATAATGACATTTCTTGCATTTATGTGCCCTTCATTGTTTGGTCACACTGACTAGTGTCTTTCCCCTCTAGGTGTAACCTCAAGGCGTAGTGTGACTGCTTTAGGACCATGGAGCCGGACGTGATCCGCATGTACTCCTCTTCCCCACCCCCAATGGAGGACGGAGCTGAGGAAGAGGATGACGAGTTTGGGGACTTTGGGGGCTTCTCTGGAGTTCCGACCAGCGCCAGCTTCACTGAGTTTGACACCCCAGCGACCTTCAACCAGACCCCAGCCTTGGCCGCCACCTCACCACCGGAACTCCTCAACAATGGAGGGGTGGTTGGGTTGTCAAAACTAAGCTCAGGTCCCGTGGGAAGGGGTCCTGTGGTCAAGCGCTCCAACTCCAAGTCAAATGGTGTCGTGCCGGGAGGCTGCCAGTACGACAGTCCTTCAGAGAGAACTGTGAATGTGGAGGAGTTAAAAAAGCTTGCCGACCACACTCGAGCCAATAATCATTCTACCTCCCTGGACATATCTGGGAGGAGTCAGACTGACAACATAGACAAGCCTGTCGAATGCAATGGTGGGGTCCCGGAAGTTCTGACCAACGGCTTTGCTACTTTTGAAATAGAGGGAAGCACATCTTTGCAGAATTCGATCCGCTCTAAAAAGAAAGGACCCACCACAGAGTGTGCAGACGACTGCCCTCCCAGCAGCCCCGAGGACGACTTTGCGGATTTCTCTGCTTTTTCTAACGCAGACATTCAAGGACACTCCAGCAAGGTGACAAACCGCACCAGCGAGAACTTGGACAATCCCAACCGGGACGAACGGCTGGCAGAGGACGCCTGCCAGCAACGGAGGCAGCAGGTGCACTCGAATGTAGAACAGGGAATCAGCTCAGGGGACATCGCCAACGACATCGCTGGCTCTGATTCTCTATCGCACCCTGCTGAGGCTCGAGACACTGACGAAGGCTTGAGCAACGGGGACGGGGGCTTTCAAAGAGACACTGCTAACTCTGAACAAAGGAACGTAGAGCCGGACTTTGCACACAAGCACTCTGCTACTGAGGTGGTTATTAGTGAGGATTCTGCCCCAGAGGAGGTTTGTAGTGAGGATTCTACCCAAGAGGTGGTTTGTGGCGAGGACTCTGCCTCTAAGGCACTTTATGTTGACAAACCGGTCGCCCAGAATGGTGGGGTTTTGGAGCAGTTGGAAGAGGAGGCGGAAGAAGAGAAGGCAGGTGTCAGTGAAAACAGGTTTTTGCCCAATATAGACGATGAAGATGGGAATGGCGAGCAAGCGGACGAGAAGCCGGGGTCCGGAAACGAAACAGAAACTGAAACGTCTTTTGGCCGACCTCTGTCCACGGATGCCCTTGAGGAGTACGGCGACATCAGCACGACGGGCTCAGTGTCCTCACCGCCGCTCCAAGAGGAGACGGCCACACCTGCTGACCACAGCCAACTGCTGGAGGACGACGACGGTGAAGACTTTGGTGACTTTGGGGACGTGGGCTCTTTTAGAGGACAGGGCTTTGATGACTTTGACCAGCCAGAGTTGCAACTAGAGGAACAACCTGCACTTCTCACACAGGAACTAGTGGACGACGACAAAGACTTTGGCGATTTTGACGCCCCCAACAGCCACATTGGTGGTGGGAAGGCAATTGAGAACGAAGATGGGGGGAAGTTTGCAGATTTTCCCGGCAGCGACAGTTTTGCCGACTTTAGCTCAGCTCCTGTTGGTGCGGACCCTGATGCAGATGCTGGTTGGAATGCTTTTGATGAGCCTGAACAGGGTCAAGAGGAGGGCGATTCCTGGGCTGCATTTGGAGAGGAGCCGACCACCACTGCTCCTTTGGAAACGGGTGAAGACGAGTGGCAGGAGAGTGAGCCTGTAGCAGCCCGTCCATCCAGCAGCCATCAGATCATTAGAAGAGACAGTCAATCGGTAAGTTTTTCTGTGTGAGTTTGACCACTCAGGGTTTGAACTCGGTTCTCCCGCGCACCACAATAACATATTACGCCTCTGAGCTAAACGCTCAGGGAGCCAATACAAGTTGTCAAGTCTCAGGCAAGATAACTCATCACGCAAGTGTGTTTCTGAACCACCTCTGTAGCATTCATAAATGTAGCATACTTGACAGGAAGGTATTGGTGTTTTAAAAACCCATCTTACTGTAATCGAAGGTGCCCTATTGAATGTTGTTGTATTGCACTATCCAGGAAAGGTATGCTCAGTGACACTTTTAGGGGAATTCTGACGCTCTCGTGACGTTTATCACTAGAGTGGTAGAGAGCCGTACACCTGCCCTCCCTTAGGAATGTGACCAGGCAGTACATACCATTTAACAATGCCTTGTCCTTGCTATTGGAGTCAAGCACTACAACTTATTCAAGATTTGAAATGTGTTGATTGAATCACGTCAGTGTTAGTCATTGTTGAACATAATAGAATGCAGCTTTATTGTCCATCGAAACATAAATTCATATTTGAGCTGTCTGTCTATTGTATTGTCCAGCAATGAGGCTAACTGCCAGCTGCCGAACGTGATAACAGAAGACTTATTCAACCCGTATCTTATTCAGCGATGTTGATTGTTATTACGTGTTTGTTGTGTCACTGAGCCAGTGTCTTATTCAACAACGTTGGTTGTTATCGTGTGTTTGTTATACCAGGCGGCGCTGTGCAGTCGGCTGGAGAAGCTTTTTCAGGAAATGTTCCCCGACGCACCTGCCCCGCAGGTGGGGGTGGAGGTGGTCCCCCTCAAAACCCTGCTGGAGCCTCGTGTGAGGTTACAGCAGGAAGAGCATGAGCCGAAGAGCGGTGTGCCAGACAATGGGTGAGAGAAATACCCCCCTTTTTAATGAGGGCTGGGACGATACCAGTATTGCAATATTTTTTCCATGGCGAAAATGAAAACACGAAGCAGGCCAAACTCTTTGATCCATAAAAACCTGCTGTATGTAAAATATTGTGTGCTATAACTTGGAAAATAAACAAATGTGACTCTGGATGACAACGTCATTACGTTTGTTTCTAACATTAGGGCTGTTTTCCTAAAGAAATGAAACCGCTTCGTGTTTTGTTTCCTTGCCACGATACTAACGGGTATCAGGATACTAGTGTCGTCCCGTCCCTAATACCCCATAACTACACACAATCTCATCAATACACAGAAAGACTCACCAGGTCTGTTCTATCTTTTTTTTAATACAACAAAAACATACTGTTTCTGTGTCTGTATACTATGCAGTCAAGAACTTTTGCGTATTACTGTGACGCATTTTATTTTTGACATTCCTGCTTTGTCATCGTCGTCTGTTGCTACAGGGCTGTGGGGGACGTGTTGTGGAGGCAACTGCTGGACATCCACGAGGCGTTTGGCCTGCGGCACCAGTGGGGAGGCTCGCACAGCAACAAGACACTACTCTGCTCCCTGGGCATCGACATTAGAAACATTGTGAGTTCTGCCGCCAGTCAGCAGTCATCACATTGTCTGTGTCTCAAATGGCACCTTCCTGCTGTAACCCATAGGGCTCTGGTCAAAAGTAGTGCACAATATAGGGACTAGGGTGCCGTTTGGGACATGCCACTCTCCCCCTATCTGTGACCTTTGTCCTTTTTTATTAATGGCTCTGTGAAAAAAACACTAACCATGGTTGTATTGCGAGAATGTTATGACTTCTCGTCTGTCAAATGAAAAAAGGCTTCTTTGTAAGGCTATTTGCAGCAGAGAGAGGACGAATGATTGTGAAATGTGTTTTGTGTTTCCCCACAGCTGTTCACAGGTCAGAAGAAGCAGCCAGTGATAGTTCCCATGTATGCTGCCAGCCTGGTGAGTTAAATATGCGCTGCAAGGATGTATTCATCTCCCCCTTCAAACCACCTACTCGCTCCCTCAATTGTTTTTGCCCCTCTTGAAGAAACTGACCAAGAGACAAACTAACCCAAGGATTATAAAATAAAAACAATTCTTGTGACATTTCTGTCAACTGGTTGCAAAATGTTTTTTACTGACATATCCTACAAATATATGGTTACAACATTCCGGGAACCTTCCCAAATTCCCAGGTTTGAAACAGAATTGCTCAACCCAATACATATACCAGTATTTAGTACGTTTTAGGATGTAACCCTGCCTCTCTGTTACCTAGGGCATGCTGGAACCCACCAAAGAGCCAGTAAAACCCATATCAGCGGCAGAGATGATCACGTCCATAGCACAACAAGTACCTCCAGTGGCCGCAGCGGAGATCATAAGCACTAGTCCACCAGACACAGCCCAGGTTGGACTCCTACATTGAATCATTATGGTCCTTTTGGGGTACAATGTTTCGAATTTAAATCTTTTATGTTTTGTGATTTTTCAGGCAGTTTTTAGATGCATTTCTTCTCATCAGTAGTATGAGTATATACCAGGGCTCTCCAACCCTGATCCTGGAGAGCTACCATCCTGTAGCTTTTCAATCCAACCCTGATCCTGGAGAGCTACCATCCTGTAGCTTTTCAATCCAACCCTGATCCTGGAGAGCTACCATCCTGTAGCTTTTCAATCCAACCCTGATCCTGGAGAGCTACCATCCTGTAGCTTTTCAATCCAACCCTGATCCTGGAGAGCTACCATCCTGTAGCTTTTCAATCCAAACCTGATCCTGGAGAGCTACCATCCTGTAGCTTTTCAATCCAACCCTAATGTAGCCTATCCGATTCTAATAATTAGCTGGTTGATCAGCAGAACCAGGTTAGTTACAAACTTGTGTTGGAGCGAAAACCTAGAGGAGAGTTGCTCTCCACCAACAGAGTTAGAGAACCCTGGTGGTATATACTGTATTGCAGAGGAGGCTGGTGGGAGGAGCTATAGGAGGACGGGCTCAATGTATTGACTGGAAGGGCATAAATGGAACCGTGTCGAACATATGGATCCACATGTTTGACTCTGTTCCCATTATTCCATTCCAGCCTTTACAATGAGCCCATCCTCCTATAGCTCCTCCCACCAGCCTCCACTGCTGTATTGGCTGTAAGGCCAATTGTCACAACTGTATACAATGAATCGAGAGAGTGTGTTTATATATGTGTTCTACGGTAATTGGTCTAATGTAGAACCTGAGGCGCTTTTCAAACAAGGTGGCTAAATGATTTGGCTATAGAATACAAAGGTTGAGTTCCTGCCTCACAAGATGCGCATGCATTGCATCAACCAATGGTAGCGTGCCACGTCATCGACTGTGCAGCCGGGCATCAGATGGCTCTGTCATATGGGTCGCGTTCCCCTGCTCAGATGTTGCATGCATCACCCAATGGTTGGGTGCCACATCTTCGACTGTGTCATCGACTGACTGATTTCTATAACATATGATGTTGGTAAGCTGATACGTAAAATACCTATCCAGGCATTCTAATATTTGGCAGGCGTCAGCAATGCCTGGGCAGAGGAACGTGCCCATGAAGTGGTAAGCTGATATGTTAAATACCTATCCAGGCGTTGTAAAATATGGCATCGGTCCGCAATGTAGTCTGGTAGGAACTCAACCTTTAGACTGTTGAGTTGTTGTAAGGGTAGTCACCAGTGGAGGCTGCTGAGGGGAGGACGGCTCATATTAATGACTGGAACGGAGTGAATGGAATGGCATCAAACCAAGTGTATGATGTATTTGATACCATTCCACTGATTCCGCGAGCCCGTCCTCCCCAATTAAGGCGCCACCAACCTCCTGTGGTAGAAGCAGTCCATTAGCAGGCTTCCTGAACATCTGCATAGGCGAATCACCTGTTGACAAAGCTGTTCGCTTTTACTGAGTGTCTCCACCCTCTTCTGAGCTTGTTTGTTCCCTCTCCCTCACCAGGAAGTGCTCCCGCCCGTCCAGTTTGACTGGAGTAGCAGTGGCCTTACAAACCCCCTGGACGGTAGGTCCCTCCCCCAAACCACCTGCTGAGTTAATGAACCACTGTCCCCATTGGCTCTTTCCAGAGCTAACCTATTCCTTTTTTTCCACCACTCAAACTGTTTTGTCCAAACACACAAGCCACCTAGACCTGTTTTTGCCTGTTGTCTTCCATTAACTTCCATTGAACAACATCATCTGATGTTTACTTCATCAACCATTGGTCATTACATGTTACAGTTTTACAGAGAGTTACGTGGATTTTGTTGTGAGGACTATAGTATAAGATTCCAGAAAATTCTTATCCACATGCTCTAGGATTTTGTGTATTTCATTGCCATATTGGACCATTTCTGATTTCACTTGTCATATCCAGATGTGTAAAACATACCTATCTCATCAAATCTTCTCCTTATGCCTTTTGTTGTTAGCAACAAATCAAATGATTTAGCAACTTAGCTAAATGATCTGCACGGTTCACGGTGGCCATTCATGCTTCAAAATGTCAACGCAGATTTTTCATTAACCTGTGGATAGACTCTCACAATATTTTCTCATTAACACAGCTACGTCAGTTAGCTTGCCCTGGGTCATGTTCATTAGGCATCAAACGGAATAAAATGGAGGGAGTACCTGGATTTGAGAAATTCCTGGACTTAAGCATCATTTTCAGTTGCAAAATGTTTTCAAACGTTTCTTGCCCACTGAACACGACCCATGTGCTCTTTCTTTGTAACTAATAATAATGACCAGCTCAGCTGCATGTCTTTTTAAGTGCGTCTCTTTCCTGACTTCTTCTTCTGTGTTATAACCCACTGCCGCCTCGGCCTGCCTGTTTGCTATGTTGAATGTCAAGCGAGCGGAGGCTCGTCTCTGCTCAACCTCGATTTCTTTGGGCCCGTGGAGGACTCTGGCCCAAGCAGCTCCACCTCCATCCCAGGTCAGCACAGGAAACTCCCAACTCTCTGACTGCCAGACTCTTTCATACATTTGTCTGAATCCCAAATTGACCGTACACCCTATTCAGAGACCGGAGAGGATTGGATCGGGGTAAAAAATACAGTGATAATTCCAGCTATCTAATCATAAGGCAAGGTGGACCTACTATCATTATATGGCTTACACCCATTGAATCCTCTGAGATCTTCACAGGTACACAAGGTGTAGAGGTCTAGGAGTCCATTTGGGATAAGTCCTTATTCTTTCCCCGATTCCTCGTGTCCTCTTACCTCTCTGTCAAAATGCACCGGGGGAGGTCAGAGAGGAGGACGCTTGGATCTTCTCCAATGAGTTTTGGGAGAGAGGACCGAGGGACGATGCGAGGAATCGAGGAAGGATGCTTGTGAAAGAGCCTCTGCCGTACTCACAGATTTCTCTTCTACTACTATTTGTTTTAGATTTCTTTGCTTAGATACAGACCTCACTAAATCAAGCTCTTCTTTTTTCTATGTGCTAATATTACCAACTGAATCAAACCCTGAATCAAAATATTTGGGAATTGGCTACACTGAAGTTTAATAAAGTGCACCCCCCTCCCTTGTTTTGAGTGGAATATTAGACTGTGTATATGTCTCAAGTAGCTCCCTATTCCATATAAAGTGCACTACTTTTGACCAAAGTAGTGCACTATATAGGGGATAGGCTGCCATTTGGGGTTATAATGGGTTTGTGTGGTTAGGTGTGGACCCGGAGCTGTACGAGCTAACAACCTCTAAACTGGAACCCAGTGGCTCTGGGAGCCGTGTGGCTGACGCCTTCGCCCGCCTTATGTCTACTATGGAGAAGACCAGCACCTCTACCAGGTTGGTCTATTACTGCACCTCAGACCAGCACCTCTACCAACCAGGTTGGTCTATTACTGCACCTCAGACCAGCACCTCTACCAGGTTGGTCTATTACTGCACCTCAGACCAGCACCTCTACCAACCAGGTTGGTCTATTACAGCACCTCAGACCAGCACCTCTACCAACCAGGTTGGTCTATTACTGCACCTCAGACCAGCACCTCTACCAACCAGGTTGGTCTATTACTGCACCTCAGACCAGCACCTTTACCAACCAGGTTGGTCTATTACTGCACCTCAGACCAGCACCTCTACCAACCAGGTTGGTCTATTACTGCACCTCAGACCAGCACCTCTACCAACTAGGTTGGTCTATTACTGCACCTCAGACCAGCACCTCTACCAACCAGGTTGGTCTATTACTGCACCTCAGACCAGCACCTCTACCAACCAGGTTGGTCTATTACTGCACCTCAGACCAGCACCTCTACCAACCAGGTTGGTCTATTACTGCACCTCAGACCAGCACCTCTACCAACCAGGTTGGTCTATTACTGCACCTCTATCAGGTTGGTCTATTACTGCACCTCAGACCAGCACCTCTACCAACCAGGTTGGTCTATTACTGCACCTCAGACCAGCACCTCTACCAACCAGGTTGGTCTATTACTGCACCTCTATCAGGTTGGTCTATTACTGCACCTCAGACCAGCACCCCTACCAACCAGGTTGGTCTATTACTGCACCTCAGACCAGCACCCCTACCAACCAGGTTGGTCTATTACTGCACCTCAGACCAGCACCCCTACCAACCAGGTTGGTCTATTACTGCACCTCAGACCAGCACCCCTACCAACCAGGTTGGTCTATTACTGCACCTCAGACCAGCACCTCTATCAGGTTGGTCTATTACAGCACCTCAGACCAGCACCTCTACCAACCAGGTTGGTCTATTACTGCACCTCAGACCAGCACCTCTACCAACCAGGTTGGTCTATTAGTGCACCTCAGACCAGCACCTCTACCAACCAGGTTGGTCTATTACTGCACCTCAGACCAGCACCTCTACCAACCAGGTTGGTCTATTACTGCACCTCAGACCAGCACCTCTACCAACCAGGTTGGTCTATTACTGCACCTCAGACCAGCACCTCTATCAGGTTGGTCTATTACTGCACCTCAGACCAGCACCTCTATCAGGTTGGTCTATTACAGCACCTCAGACCAGCACCTCTACCAACCAGGTTGGTCTATTACTGCACCTCAAAAAGGTATGCATGCAGGGCCGTGCACAGACCTTTCAGGGGGAAGGTGCTCAAAATGACCCCCCCCTAAACAAAATAATCACCTTTCATAATTAATATCTTGAAATTCATAAGACTAACTGCCTCTGTAGTGCACTTTTGTAACATATTTTAGCATATGCCTATTTATTTCTGCAACACGCTCACTCTTCACAAATTGTAAGCAAGCTACATCACAGTGCCTCCTAAAGACTTGATTGACATCGGGATCGTTGATGATTGGTGTAAATCTGCTAGTTAGCTAGCTCGATTATTATTTTACTCATTGTGAAGCGCACAAATTATTAAAATGACAGGCTACTTTGACACTGGGGCATCAGAGATCAATAAAAATGACCTTGTCATAAATCCATCAATAGCTTAGACCTAGGTGTGTGGAGACACATTTGTACAATATGATGAGGAAATTATAGTCCTAAAACGGGGTGGCAAACTTGACGACGTCACGACGACTTGGAGCAGTGGGTTCAGAACAACAATGACAAAAACTATTAAAAAAATAAAAGGGCACTTGGCGAGTGGGAGGGCAAAGGGCGGCAGGTGCTCAGACACCGGTAGACCGCTATCTGTTCACATGCCTGTATGCATGCATGACTAAGTCGCTTTGGATCAAAACGTCTGCTAAATGGCATCTATTACAAATGGCACCCTATTCCCTTTATAGTGCGCTACCTTTGACCAAAAGTTGTGTACTATAAAGGGAATAAGGTGCCATTTGGGATGTGACCAGAGTCTATTGCACCCCTTGGAGATGGAGAGTAGCAAAACAATACAAATCCAGAGTTCTAACTTAACCAACATCTCACTCCCAAACATTAAATCAAGTTTTATTTGTCACATGCGCCGAATACAACTGGTGTAGACTCTACAGTGAAATGCTTGCTTACGAGCCTTTCCCAACAATGCAGAGTTTAAAAAAATAAAATAGTTACGAGGAATAAAATGCACAATAAAATACACACGAATGGCGCTATATACAGGGAGTACCAGTACCAGATCAATGTGGAGCTATATACAGGGAGTACCAGTACCAGATCAATGTGGAGCTATATACAGGGAGTACCAGTACCAGATCAATGTGGAGCTATATACAGGGAGTACCAGTACCAGATCAATGTGGAGCTATATACAGGGAGTACCAGTACCAGATCAATGTGGAGCTATATACAGGGAGTACCAGTACCAGATCAATGTGGAGCTATATACAGGGAGTACCAGTACCAGATCAATGTGGAGCTATATACAGGGAGTACCAGTACCAGATCAATGTGGAGCTATATACAGGGAGTACCAGTACCAGATCAATGTGGAGCTATATACAGGGAGTACCAGTACCAGATCAATGTGGAGCTATATACAGGGAGTACCAGCACCAGATCAATGTGGAGCTATATACAGGGAGTACCAGTACCAGATCAATGTGGAGCTATATACAGGGAGTACCAGTACCAGATCAATGTGGAGCTATATACAGGGAGTACCAGTACCAGATCAATGTGGAGCTATATACAGGGAGTACCAGTACCAGATCAATGTGGAGCTATATACAGGGAGTACCAGTACCAGATCAATGTGGAGCTATATACAGGGAGTACCAGTACCAGATCAATGTGGAGCTATATACAGGGAGTACCAGTACCAGATCAATGTGGAGCTATATACAGGGAGTACCAGTACCAGATCAATGTGGAGCTATATACAGGGAGTACCAGTACCAGATCAATGTGGAGCTATATACAGGGAGTACCAGTACCAGATCAATGTGGAGCTATATACAGGGAGTACCAGTACCAGATCAATGTGGAGCTATATACAGGGAGTACCAGTACCAGATCAATGTGGAGCTATATACAGGGAGTACCAGTACCAGATCAATGTGGAGCTATATACAGGGAGTACCAGTACCAGATCAATGTGGAGCTATATACAGGGAGTACCAGTACCAGATCAATGTGGAGCTATATACAGGGAGTACCAGTACCAGATCAATGTGGAGCTATATACAGGGAAGTACCAGTACCAGATCAATGTGGAGCTATATACAGGGAGTACCAGTACCAGATCAATGTGGAGCTATATACAGGGAGTACCAGTACCAGATCAATGTGGAGCTATATACAGGGAGTACCAGTACCAGATCAATGTGGAGCTATATACAGGGAGTACCAGTACCAGATCAATGTGGAGCTATATACAGGGAGTACCAGTACCAGATCAATGTGGAGCTATATACAGGGAGTACCAGTACCAGATCAATGTGGAGCTATATACAGGGAGTACCAGTACCAGATCAATGCGGAGCTATATACAGGGAGTACCAGTACCAGATCAATGTGAAGCTATATACAGGGAGTACCAGTACCAGATCAATGTGGAGCTATATACAGGGAGTACCAGTACCAGATCAATGTGGAGCTATATACAGGGAGTACCAGTACCAGATCAATGTGAAGCTATATACAGGGAGTACCAGTACCAGATCAATGTGGAGCTATATACAGGGAGTACCAGTACCAGATCAATGTGGAGCTATATACAGGGAGTACCAGTACCAGATCAATGTGAAGCTATATACAGGGAGTACCAGCACCAGATCAATGTGGAGCTATATACAGGGAGTACCAGTACCAGATCAATGAGGAGCTATATACAGGGAGTACCAGTACCAGATCAATGCGGAGCTATATACAGGGAGTACCAGTACCAGATCAATGTGGAGCTATATACAGGGAGTACCAGTACCAGATCAATGTGGAGCTATATACAGGGAGTACCAGTACCAGATCAATGTGGAGCTATATACAGGGAGTACCAGTACCAGATCAATGTGGAGCTATATACAGGGAGTACCAGTACCAGATCAATGTGGAGCTATATACAGGGAGTACCAGTACCAGATCAATGTGGAGCTATATACAGGGAAGTACCAGTACCAGATCAATGTGGAGCTATACAGGGAGTACCAGGGAGTACCAGTACCAGATCAATGTGGAGCTATATACAGGGAGTACCAGTACCAGATCAATGTGGAGCTATATACAGGGAGTACCAGTACCAGATCAATGTGGAGCTATATACAGGGAGTACCAGTACCAGATCAATGTGGAGCTATATACAGGGAGTACCAGTACCAGTACCAGATCAATGTGAAGCTATATACAGGGAGTACCAGTACCAGATCAATGTGGAGCTATATACAGGGAGTACCAGTACCAGATCAATGTGGAGCTATATACAGGGAGTACCAGTACCAGATCAATGTGGAGCTATATACAGGGAGTACCAGTACCAGATCAATGTGGAGCTATATACAGGGAGTACCAGTACCAGTACCAGATCAATGTGAAGCTATATACAGGGAGTACCAGTACCAGATCAATGTGGAGCTATATACAGGGAGTACCAGTACCAGATCAATGTGGAGCTATATACAGGGAGTACCAGTACCAGATCAATGTGGAGCTATATACAAGGAGTACCAGCACCAGATCAATGTGGAGCTATATACGGGGAGTACCAGCACCAGATCAATGTGGAGCTATATACGGGGAGTACCAGTACCAGATCAATGTGAAGCTATATACAGTGAGTACCAGTACCAGATCAATGTGGAGCTATATACAGGGAGTACCAGTACCAGATCAATGTGGAGCTATATACAGGGAGTACCAGTACCAGATCAATGTGGAGCTATATACAGGGAGTACCAGCACCAGATCAATGTGGAGCTATATACAGGGAGTACCAGTACCAGATCAATGTGGAGCTATATACAGGGAGTACCAGTACCAGATCAATGTGAAGCTATATACAGGGAGTACCAGCACCAGATCAATGTGGAGCTATATACAGGGAGTACCAGTACCAGATCAATGTGGAGCTATATACAGGGAGTACCAGTACCAGATCAATGTGGAGCTATATACAGGGAGTACCAGTACCAGATCAATGTGGAGCTATATACAGGGAGTACCAGTACCAGATCAATGTGGAGCTATATACAGGGAGTACCAGTACCAGATCAATGTGGAGCTATATACAGGGAGTACCAGTACCAGATCAATGTGGAGCTATATACAGGGAGTACCAGTACCAGATCAATGTGGAGCTATATACAGGGAGTACCAGTACCAGATCAATGTGGAGCTATATACAGGGAGTACCAATACCAGATCAATGTGGAGCTATATACAGGGAGTACCAGTACCAGATCAATGTGGAGCTATATACAGGGAGTACCAGTACCAGATCAATGTGGAGCTATATACAGGGAGTACCAGTACCAGATCAATGTGGAGCTATATACAGGGAGTACCAGTACCAGATCAATGTGGAGCTATATACAGGGAGTACCAGTACCAGATCAATGTGGAGCTATATACAGGGAGTACCAGTACCAGATCAATGTGGAGCTATATACAGGGAGTACCAGTACCAGATCAATGTGGAGCTATATACAGGGAGTACCAGTACCAGATCAATGTGGAGCTATATACAGGGAGTACCAGTACCAGATCAATGTGGAGCTATATACAGGGGTACCAGTACCAGATCAATGTGGAGCTATATACAGGGAGTACCAGTACCAGATCAATGTGGAGCTATATACAGGGAGTACCAGTACCAGATCAATGTGGAGCTATATACAGGGAGTACCAGTACCAGATCAATGTGGAGCTATATACAGGGAGTACCAGTACCAGATCAATGTGGAGCTATATACAGGGAGTACCAGTACCAGATCAATGTGGAGCTATATACAGGGAGTACCAGTACCAGATCAATGTGGAGCTATATACAGGGAGTACCAGTACCAGATCAATGTGGAGCTATATACAGGGAGTACCAGTACCAGATCAATGTGGAGCTATATACAGGGAGTACCAGTACCAGATCAATGTGAAGCTATATACAGGGAGTACCAGTACCAGATCAATGTGGAGCTATATACAGGGAGTACCAGTACCAGATCAATGTGGAGCTATATACAGGGAGTACCAGTACCAGATCAATGTGAAGCTATATACAGGGAGTACCAGTACCAGATCAATGTGGAGCTATATACAGGGAGTACCAGTACCAGATCAATGTGGAGCTATATACAGGGAGTACCAGTACCAGATCAATGTGAAGCTATATACAGGGAGTACCAGCACCAGATCAATGTGGAGCTATATACAGGGAGTACCAGTACCAGATCAATGTGGAGCTATATACAGGGAGTACCAGTACCAGATCAATGCGGAGCTATATACAGGGAGTACCAGTACCAGATCAATGTGGAGCTATATACAGGGAGTACCAGTACCAGATCAATGTGGAGCTATATACAGGGAGTACCAGTACCAGATCAATGTGGAGCTATATACAGGAGTACCAGTACCAGATCAATGTGGAGCTATATACAGGGAGTACCAGTACCAGATCAATGTGGAGCTATATACAGGGAGTACCAGTACCAGATCAATGTGGAGCTATATACAGGGAGTACCAGTACCAGATCAATGTGGAGCTATATACAGGGAGTACCAGTACCAGATCAATGTGGAGCTATATACAGGGAGTACCAGTACCAGATCAATGTGGAGCTATATACAGGGAGTACCAGTACCAGTACCAGATCAATGTGAAGCTATATACAGGGAGTACCAGTACCAGATCAATGTGGAGCTATATACAGGGAGTACCAGTACCAGATCAATGTGGAGCTATATACAGGGAGTACCAGTACCAGATCAATGTGGAGCTATATACAGGGAGTACCAGTACCAGATCAATGTGGAGCTATATACAGGGAGTACCAGTACCAGTACCAGATCAATGTGAAGCTATATACAGGGAGTACCAGTACCAGATCAATGTGGAGCTATATACAGGGAGTACCAGTACCAGATCAATGTGGAGCTATATACAGGGAGTACCAGTACCAGATCAATGTGGAGCTATATACAAGGAGTACCAGCACCAGATCAATGTGGAGCTATATACGGGGAGTACCAGCACCAGATCAATGTGGAGCTATATACGGGGAGTACCAGTACCAGATCAATGTGAAGCTATATACAGTGAGTACCAGTACCAGATCAATGTGGAGCTATATACAGGGAGTACCAGCACCAGATCAATGTGGAGCTATATACAGGGAGTACCAGTACCAGATCAATGTGGAGCTATATACAGGGAGTACCAGTACCAGATCAATGCGGAGCTATATACAGGGAGTACCAGCACCAGATCAATGCGGAGCTATATACAGGGAGTACCAGCACCAGATCAATGCGGAGCTATATACAGGGAGTACCAGTACCAGATCAATGTGGAGCTATTTACAGGGAGTACCAGTACCAGATCAATGTGGAGCTATATACAGGGAGTACCAGTACCAGATCAATGTGGAGCTATATACAGGGAGTACCAATACCAGATCAATGTGGAGCTATATACAGGGAGTACCAGTACCAGATCAATGTGGAGCTATATACAGGGAGTACCAGTACCAGATCAATGTGGAGCTATATACAGGGAGTACCAGTACCAGATCAATGTGGAGCTATATACAGGGAGTACCAATACCAGATCAATGTGGAGCTATATACAGGGAGTACCAGTACCAGATCAATGTGGAGCTATATACAGGGAGTACCAGTACCAGATCAATGTGGAGCTATATACAGGGAGTACCAGTACCAGATCAATGTGGAGCTATATACAGGGAGTACCAGTACCAGATCAATGTGGAGCTATATACAGGGAGTACCAATACCAGATCAATGTGGAGCTATATACAAGGAGTACCAGTACCAGATCAATGTGGAGCTATATACAGGGAGTACCAGTACCAGATCAATGCGGAGCTATATACAGGGAGTACCAGCACCAGATCAATGCGGAGCTATATACAGGGAGTACCAGTACCAGATCAATGTGGAGCTATATACAGGGAGTACCAGTACCAGATCAATGCGGAGCTATATACAGGGAGTACCAATACCAGATCAATGTGCAGTAGTTGGGTAAGCAATGATGCTATAAAGAGGATAACATTAATATATTTGCCATTAGTTAGAGCTAATACTTCAAAGTCAAAAGTTACTTAGTTAAATGGCGAACAGACATAAACAACCCTGGTATTTATAGACATGCATGGCTGGAATGACATTCTAGTGGTGACCCTTTGAAACAGTTGGTCCACTAGATGGAGACAGATTCTCTAACGTCACTGTCGGAGCCCCTTACATCAGCATGCAGACAAGATGTAGACTCAGCAAAAAAAGAAACGTCCTCTCACTGTCAACTGCGTTTATTTTCAGCAAACTTACCATGTGTAAAAATATTTGTATTAACATAAGATTCAACAATCTGAGACATAAACTGAACAAGTTCCACAGACATGCGACTAACAGAAATGGAATAATGTGTCCCTGAACAAAGGGGGGGGGGGTCAAAATCAAAAGTAACAGTAAGTATCTGGTGTGGCCACCAGCTGCATTAAGTACTGCAGTGTATCTCCTCCTCATGGACTACACCAGATTTGCCAGTTCTTACTGTGAGATGTTACCCCACTCTTCCACCAAGGCACCTGCAAATTCCCAGACATTTCTTGGGGGAATGGCCCTAGCCCTCACTCTCCGATCCAACCGGTCCCAGACGTGCTCAATGGGATTGAGATCCGGGCTCTTCGCTGGCCATGGTAGAACACTGACATTCCTGTCTTGCAGGAAATCACTCACAGAACAAGCAGTATGGCTGGTGGCATTGTCATGTCAGGATGAGCCTGCAGGAAGGGTACCACATCAGGGAGGAGGATGTCTTCCCTGTAACGCACAGCGTTGAGATTGCCTGCAATGACAACAAGTTCAGTCCGATGATGCTGTGACACACCGCCCCAGACCATGACGGACCCTCCACCTCCAAATCGATCCCGCTCCAGAGTACAGGCCTCGGTGTAACGCTCATTCCATCAACGATAAACGCGAATCTGACCATCACCCCTGGTGAGACAAAACCGCGACTCGTCAGTGAAGAGCACTTTTTGCCAGTCCTGTCTGGTCCAGCGACGGTGGGTTTGTGCCCATCGGTGACATTGTTGCCGGTGATGTCTAGTGAGGACCTGCCTTACAACAGGTCTATAAGTCCTCAGTCCAGCCTCTCTCAGCCTATTGCGGAGTCTGAGCACTGATGGAGGGATTGTGTTTTCCTGGTGTAACTCGGGCAGTTGTTGCCATCCTGTACCTGTCCCACAGGTGTGATGTTCGGATGTACCGATCCTGTGCAGGTGTTGTTACATGTGGTCTTCCACTATGAGGACGATCAGCTGTCCGTCCTGTCTCCCTGTAGCGCTGTCTTAGGTGTCTCACAGTACGGACATGGAAATGTATTTCCCTGGCCACATCTGCAATCCTCATGCCTCCTTGCAGCATGCCTAGCCTTCCCTGTGGCTCAGTTGGTAGAGCATGGTGTGTGCAACGCCAGGGTTGTGGGTTCGATTCCCACGGGGGCCAGTACAATTATTATTATTTTTTAAATGCATGAAATGTATGTATTCACTACTGTAAGTGGCTCTGGATAAGAGCGTCTGCTAAATGACTAAAATGTAAAAATGTCTAAGGCACGTTCACGCAGATGAGCAGGGACCCTGGGAATCTTTTTTGGTGTTTTTCAGAGTCAGTAGAAAGGCCTCTTTAGTGTCCTAGGTTTTCATAACTGACCTTAATTGCCAACCGTCTGTAAACTGTTAGTGTCTTAACGACCGTTCCACAGGTGCATGTTCATTAATTGTTTATGGTTCATTGAACAAGCATGGGAAACAGTGTTTTAAACCCTTTACAATGAAGATCTGTGAAGTTAATTCATTAAAATCCAAGTATCTTTGAAAGACAGGGTCCTGAAAAAGGGCCGTTTATTTTTTTGCTGAGTTTATATGGGAGCGAGAAAGACATCTGTAGGAGCAACCAGAGAGAGCTTGCTACGTCTTGGCTCTTTCTCAATTGTCTTTCCTTGATTCTTCGTGTCCACTTTTTCCTCCCCTTCTCCAATGTGTGTTGAGAAGGAGGTGAGGATAGAGGGCACAAGGAATTGAGGAAAGAGAATTGAGAAAGAGGCGAAACCCTGACACATTCATTTAGTGAAGGGGGAAGGAAGGAAGGATGAATGTCTGTGTCCCAAATGGCACCCTATTCCCTATGCACCTCGGTCAAAAGTAGGGCACCACGGTGCTATTTGGGATGCATCCTGTGTGTGTGTTTTCCAATAAAAATGATGTCCCTTTCCTTCTCTCGGATTCTGCAGAAAGCCCCGGAAAGAAGAGAACCTAAGTGAGGAGGCATTGAAGGTGATTGCAGGGCTACCAGACCTTTCCTTCATGCAGGCCAAGGTGCTGATGTTCCCCACCACGTTGACCCCCCTGGGCTGCTCCTCTGACCCTGACCCCACACCTGACTGATCCCCCACCCCTCCCACCCCGTATCGCTGTCTGTCATCTGTCTTCCATGCCATCATCGTTTTGTTATTTTCTCCCTTTTATTTGTTATTTTCAGTTTTAATCAAGTGAAGCATTTACCGATTGTCCTTGTGAATGGTTAGTCAGACCTGGACTAGGCTAAGCCTGTAAAGCGAAGCTTCGTCAATAGCAGAACAAGAGAACATATTAAAACAGTTGGTTTAACTTCTAGATCAAGGTCCTAGAGAGAGGCCGTTTGTTGATAATAGGAGAATCAATGTGTACATAATCAGGGACGAATTGCGTTGTTTTCCGAAGGTGGCTTTTACGTGTGTCAATGTTTGTCTTTGTGAGGAAATGAAACACTGGTTGAACCTCTTCAAAGGGAGGCTCGAATAAAGTGAAGTGGGATATACACTGAGTGTACAAACCATTAGGAACACCTTCCTAATATTGAGTTGCACTTCCTTTTGCCCTCAGAACAGCCTCAATTCGTTGGGGTATGGACTCTACAGGGTGTCAAGCGTTCCACAGGGATGCTGGCCCATGTTGACTCCAATGCTTCCCACAGTTGTCAAGTTGGCTGGCACACACATACACAATCCATGTCTCCAGGCTAGAAATCCTTCTTTAACATGTCTCCTCCCCTTCATCTACGTGGATTTAACAAGTGACCACAGACCGACCAGGTGAATCCAGATGAAAGCTGTCATGGAAAGAGCAGGTAGTCCTAATGTTTTGTTCACTCAGCGTATGACTATATACTTAAACAAATATATATGACTTGAAACCACACTGCCTGCAAAATCCAGCTGAATGTTTTTTTTCCCCTGTTGTGTTAATGGCCTTAGTTTTATTTTGTCATTTTACATAGGGCCTAGATTTGATCCTTAACTTGATTTCTTAACCCATGGCTAGAAATGCGCTGTTAATGTCCGCGATTTAACTGTAGCCCGTTTTTATTATGTCTCACACTGGTGCAGTCCATCAACAGCCATGGAAATGGCAGTATGTCACAACTGTTTTGTGTTGAATTCAATTGTTTTAACTTTTTTTTCCTGATTTGGGGGTGGGTGGTAAGAGGGTAATCATGTTTTATTGGTTTAAACCACTGACAGATTGAAATTGACTATCAGTATCATAGCTGGCTGGTCTGAGTGAAGGTCGGCCTACATTACAAGGGAATAAGGGACCAATTTTGGCTGTCATTCTCTACCAATTATTTTATTTTGCGATTTGTTTTACCACTGTCAACCTGTTCCCAGGAGGATTTTGCACATTGTAAAGATGAAATGGATGTAATCATAGTTCACTGTGGCTTTAGACTGTGTACTATGGACTGTAAAATGTATGGGGAAAATTCCTATGGAAAAAATGAATAACCTGTAAAAAGGTTAACATGCATGCCCGGGTTCTTTTCAGACTTAAGTGTGTAAATTTACTTTTAGTGTACACAAGAAATTAAAATAATTTAAGAGAAAGTGCTCAATGGTCCTTCATGTTCCATTACTCCTCCCAACAGGGAATGAATGAATTCATACAGGAGTCTCGTGCATTTTGTATTTATTAATGAACTCTTCTTGAGTGGGCCTCATTTAAAACCAGGCCTAGAGACACAATGTTCATACACGGTTTTAATTCCTAGCCATTGGGCTTGGTCACAGTAGTGCTGAAAGGGAAAGTATGGGTAAAAGTGTGGTCTTATGAAGAGGACACAACACACTGGACTTGGGGCCAGGACTCTAGCCAGCTTGACCAGCAAACAACCATCCAACTTGTTTTAGATGGGTAGTTAGCCAGAGAACCAAAAAGCCAACGCTTGGTATTTCTAGGGGTCCAAGGACTGTCCATAACCTGTGTACAGAAGAGCAAGCATGGACAGGTATTGTAAGCGTGTATATAGGTATGTACCCTGAGGCAGGCAGCTTAGCTTCTAAATGCTGACCGCCTGGGTCAGTCAGTTGAGGTGATGGCAAGTATATTAAAGAAATCAATAGGGACTTGGATCCCAAATCAGTCCAATCCGGTTTGATGTGCAGGAGCAGACCAAACGACCAGGTCTTACCTCTTCCAAAGGGTTTTGAAAAGGACAGGAGTCGTCAAGGGCCTTTTCTCAAGTCCTGTGTTCTTTCTCGCCTCATTTTGAAAAAGTCGACGGAAATGTGCTTGTTTGAAATGAGATGGTCCTTCACTCGTCATCAGGAAAATTACATTTACAGGGGTGGATCACAAAATGTGTAAGTTAGTCGTGCAATACATTTTATAGATAAAATAGCATATTGTTTATAAACGTGCGTGATTTTAACTCCGACAATACAACAGCTGATTCAAAGGGGGTGTGGCGGATACACTGGTGCTTCCTCGTCATAAGGAGGCTATCGAGGTGAGGAATGTATCCCGTTTGCCTACTAACGAAATCCCACTCGAACACATCGGTTTCCAGGTCACGGAAGACAGACTTTTGCCCAAAACGAGAAAACCCCAAGGAAATACAATTGAGATTCACCCATGGCACCCAGAAGTCCTGAACCAAAGAGTGCAGACTAGCCCTGCCCTTTATCAACTCCAAACAGGAAATGACTTTTGATAGTATAACCTGTCATTGGCGCGCAACCAGACGGTGGCATACTAGCACAGGCCACCAGTAATCATGAGCAATGGTATTCAACTCTTACCTTACGAGGTCTGGAGCCTGCCCGTTCTGTTCTACCTGAATTAATTGCACACACCTGGTGTTCCAGATCTAAGTCGGTCCCTAATTAGAGGGGAACAATGAAAAAAACAAAGCAGTGGAACTGGATATGAGGTCCAGAGTTGAGTTTGAACTAATACTCGCTCTATAACCCTCAAATGGGACACATGCACAGGCTGAGAACTGTTGACATTTCATTTCAATTTATTGTATAAAATTAATCTACAAAAGTAAAACTGCATTAAAGTCGTATGCACATTTATACATAAAAATAGTCAGATATTTCCAACCAATTAATACATATTGCATAGAACAAGGCACAGATTCAAGGTCAGTGATAAAATACAGCCGTTCTTGAAAACAGGTCAACTTAAAAAAAAAAATAATATTCCAAAGAAATTGACGAGATGACTGGAAATGACCACATTTGCTTACATTTTTTTAGAATAATAATCATAATAATGATGCAAAGAATAGAAGAGGTAAGCAGCAGAAATGTCTTTTTGCCACTGACTGACAAGAGAAATGCTTTGTTGTAAAAGGCTTTGGATTACTAAAGTCACCACTGACAAAGTAGTTGGCTAACTGTTTCCCGACTGATCGATTGCCACAAATACCGGAGACATAGCCCAATACACACACACACACACACACACACAGACTTACAGCATTCACTTCCCTGAAAAACAAAAAGGGTCAAATATATTACACAGCATTTCTTCACACATTACTAGCAGAATTTCACTGCATGTTCTGTACAACCCAAATGTTAGTGTCATGTTTGAATAAATATGTGTACACCAGAAATTGATGATAATAAATAACTTCATAATCACTTAGTACAAATTATTTTGTCTGCAATTGTGTGTTTGAACTGTGAACTAAAAGACCATACAAGGTGACCCTTGTATTTCACTTGATATCCTTTTGAGTCACATCAGTTGAGAGTAAATTCAAAACATGCCATACAGGAAAAGGAAACGTAGTCCATCTACAAATAGAGAGTTGAAAGCTCACACACAGCAGTATGATAAATTCAACTAACAAATTATGAATAATACATTAAAATATAGAAAAAAAAAATTTGAATTAGGCCTATGAAAAATTATAACATTGATAAGCTGTCCATATACAAAATATTGTTAAAGTACCCTCAATTTGGACACATCAGTGTATACCTATGCATTTGGAGAAGAGAGAAAATGTATGGCTGTGTTGCTAAACAAAAAAGCTATATAAAATCAAGGAACAGAGTAGTAGTACAGACAAAGGCACTCAAATTGCAATCAAATAAATGCATTCCATACAGTATATTCAACATTATGTTTCCATTTTGGAAAGGCGAGCACAACGCATGCACAGTGTAGTTAAAACGTCTCTGGTGAAGTCTTACATTTCTTACAATTTCCGGACAACAAAAAATTAAAAAGGTTTAACATTTCGCCGCCTACGGCACTTTTTATCCGGTTCGTCGTGTTCATTAGGGCACACCGTAGCAAAACGCTTCGAAAGAAAATGTAAATGAGCATTTCTTATTGGACAAGCAACTTGCCGTTTCACTCAGTTTTCCTCCGCTTTGTGCCTATTGAACACGACCCCGATGTCAGTCAAGACCCCACAAGGACTTCCATAATGTGGTCGAGCTCAGCCAGGTCCATCTTGAAGGGCTGGTTTTGAGCCAGAGGGGGAGTGCCCACCCCTCCCCCACTGTAACTGGACAGAGTCTTGACCAGGTCATCTGCAGTGACCATGGGGGTCATTTTGGACACCCCCAAGTTCGGCGGTATTGAAGAGGCGCCGCAGGGGGGGTTAAAGTCATACATGGAGGTGTCGATGTCCGTGAATAGAATGTCGTCCAGCGCAAAGTCAGTGAGGAAGCCACCGGAGGAGGGCGACAAGTCCGTGGGGGCGCTGGGCGGGTCTGCCAACAGGGTTTTTGCAGCCTGACTTTGGTCCAGCAAGAGCGACTCCTTGTCCTTCGGGCTGTATGTCCTCCTTTCCTCTTTCATGTCCATCCCTGCTGGTAGAGAGGGTGGGGGCTGGGGTGAAGGTGGAGGAGACAAAGGTAGGGAGGAGGTAGTAGAGGTTGTCACTGCGATGGGGCACAGCTCCTCGATCTCCTCCAAAGCTGAGGAGAAGCTGTCCTTGGCGGGTGGCGGGGGAGGCGCCGACGGTCTCGGCGAGAGAGGGTGGTGACCCAGGGGGTGGGGTGAGGACGGCGGCAAGGCGAAGAACAGTGGCGGGTCGTCCTCCAGGAGCGAGGCCGGGGTCAAACCAGAATCCAGGGACGACAGTGGCGAGAGGGGCGGGGAGAGGACGCCGCTGAACGTGGACGACGGAGCTTCGTGGTAGCCCTCGTCCTCGGTGACGTTCGGTGCCGGCGGCGGGACGGCGAAGAAGAGTGCGCGCAGCCCCGCACCGCCTTCCTCTTTGAACTCGTGGTGGATGCGGCGGATGACGTTGTTGATGAGCACCCGGCGCTGCAGGGCTGGCTCGGTGGCGGGCGTCCGCGGCGGCCCATACAGCTTCATCAGGGAGATGTTTAGCACCGTCTGGCGCTGCAGCGTGTAGTTAACCCTGGAGTGGCTGCCTGCGGCTCCGGCCGCTGACGTGAGGAGCGCCTTGCCCTCCTCCAGGCCGTCCTCATCCAGTTTGCGCTTCACACCGTTACCCAACATATATCTGTGGGAGAGACCAGAAACAAGGTGTCAGGAGCAAAACATTGCATATGGTGGCTTTTTCTTCATATGTGAACGAGTGAGTAGTAGTCAGTGAGGCACAGCTATGTGAAAGAATGACTGCTAGAGACGTACCACATCAAAACAAAGTCAGATACACTTGTAACTGACATCTCTGTGATACGAGTGTTTAAAATTAACCAACATCTGTGAGAGGAAAAACCCCTCGTTCATAGTTTCATCAGCAATATAACAAGCGGGGGAAAAAATCCACTTCTCACTCACACTACAAGACGAGTTTCCTGGAAGCAGAGGAGCTTCCTCGCAAACAGTGACAAGAAATGAGACGAGCAAGTAGTGAACACAACACACACGCTCAGCGTCATTGTATGGGGGGGGGGGGGGGGGGCGCCAGGAGGGGGCTTTGGTGTCAGCTGACCAGCTCCCATGTGAGGCGGCATCAGCTGACTAGGTGGGTGGCAGCAAGCTCTGACAAAAGTGTCTGCGTCCCTACCACGTTCCCTACATAGTGCACTACTTTTGACCAGAGCTCTATGGGCCCGTGTCAATAGTACTACACTAAATAGGGAATAGGGTGCCATTTGGAATGCAGACAAGCTCCCAACTGAACCACCTGACTCAATCAGAACACGGCGCTAACAGACGTGCCAGCACAGGAAACTACTGACTTCCTGCCCGGACTCAGCACAGAAAACAGGCAGAAATGGACCTGCTGTTTTATCGATTTACGCTAAAAAAATGGTCACATTGGGCTTATATCTCTCTCACACACACACAGAACTAAAATATAAATGCAACATGTAAAGTCCATGAGCTGAAATAAAAGGCAGTTAGATTTGGGTGTCATTTTAGGCGAAAATTGGGGGGGGAAGGGTTTCGATCCTTGTCAATGTTTACTTCTTTATTTGGGGCTTTGGCAGTTAATTGATCATTTGTCGGACATAATGTCTCTTCTCACCACCACTAATGAGATGGGTGTGCGTAAGGCATGTCGCGTCAGAGCTTCTCAAAGTCAGGGGGTGGTCGCACCTCATCTCCGCTGTCACATCCAACCTGGATCGACATTTGGTTTTAATGCAGACAAGAGCACTGATGGTGCTTTCAAGACAACTGGGAACGCTGAGAAATATGGAGGCAAAATCATGACGTCAGTGATATTCAGGTCAGACAGCCGGAGCTCTAGAAAGAAGCCTGAGTTCCTGAGTTGGAATTCCGAAATGGATGACTGTTCAAATACTTCTCCCCCGTCCCCCATTTTTGAAAGACTCGCTCTCTAATAATAATTATCTGAATCCACTGGTCACTCATCTGTAGAATGTTTTTGTATTTCCCCTGCATGCTTGCGTTCAGTTCGTTCAGTTCCCCAAATATGTCTGTTACATAGGCAAGGAGACACTATATTCATTACACAGGAAGTCAACCAAGTCGGTTTACTTATACATCCATTGTGAATGACGACAGTTCCTCTCTCAATGCAGAAAATCTTTCCAACTCTCCCCCCTCAATAACCACCAAGCCTCGGTGTGAAATAGAACATTGTCATGTTCTGATCCCACATCTCCACATAGTTTTGCGAACAGGCGTGCGCGTAGTGGATGTGGTTTGATGTAGTTTACAATCGAAGTTACCTGCTGCAGTATAGGGAACAAATGGTCAATGCATGGGCATCTCAGCCCTCACACACTGTTTTCACCATATCAATTGCGCCTGGTAATATCAAAGTCTGCAGTAGTGTGTGGTTTCAGTGTAGCGGGCCGAGCCGTTCATCGTGGAAATCATTCAAGTGCGGCACTCTCTGGTTGAATTTCATCTTTTAGATTTGAATCATTTTCATTTAGATTTTTAAGGTAAACTACATTACAATGGTTGAGCAAGAAAATATATATATTTTTTTTTATGTAATGATTTTTTTTTTCAGGATTTGGGAAATTCTCCCACGGCCCCATTTTCATATCAGGGACCCCTAGTTTGGGAACCGCTGCACTAGAATGCTTCCCAAACGGTCACCTAAGATGGAGCACAGAGCACACCTCTCCTGCAGTGCATTGTCTCACTGGCACGTGTAACTCTACCCCGCTACATAAACTACCGCACACAGCCTGCGAGAGACTCGCCCCTTTCAGCCCGTTGTGTAACGTGTGCTACCGTGATGAAAGCCAGAGGAAAAGAGATTCACTATCGCACTTCCAAACCGTGTTCTTGTAGAGCACATTGCTGTGTGTGTGAGTGAGAGAGGGTGTGCGTGTCAGCTTTGCTTAGAGCCACACACGCCAACTTGAACTCTGAACACTGACGACCCCCCCCCCCGAGGGCCCACACACTGAGGGAAGTGCATGCGCGTGGCTGGGGATAGCTCCACACTCGCCTGTTACCATGACGAATACAGTCAGCTGGGAATCCAGAGAGAGAGAGAGAGAGAGAGAGAGAGAGAGAGAGAGAGAGAGAGAGAGAGAGAGAGAGAGAGGGAGGGAGGGATGACGTAGGGAGGGACAAGCGAGGAAGGAAAGGAAGAACCAAAATGTTTCTCCACTCAGGCTGTCATCACTGTCACAGCTGATGATGCTGCTTGGATATGGAAGTGGAGGTGAGAGAGCAACTTGTGTGTGTGTGTGTGTGTGTGTGTGTGTGTGTGTGTGGCCAGTGCACATGGAGTGCAGTACTCTGATGTAGGTAGGCTACATTTTGTAGTAGTTCCCTCAGTGCAAATACTATGCCTCCAGTAAAATTATTCATCAGACCCCTATTCCACCCCTGCTCTGTTCACTTATTCTTTTCACACGTGGGGCCCTTCGACGCTGCCATCTGCTGACACTGTCTGAAGACGAGAGACAGCGAGAGAGCGAGCGAGACAGCGAGAGAGAGAGCGAGCGAGACAGCGAGAGAGAGCGAGCGAGACAGCGAGAGAGACAGCGAGAGAGACAGCGAGAGAGACAGCGAGAGAGACAGCGAGAGAGACAGCGAGAGAGACAGCGAGCGAGACAGCGAGAGAGAGCGAGCGAGACAGCGAGAGAGAGCGCGAGAGAGAGAGAGCGAGAGCGCGAGAGAGAGAGAGAGGACTGACAGGGGATTTTGGCAGACTGGGAAAAACAGGGTGACAAAGAGAGACAGGAAAGGAAGGTGAAAGGGAGAGTTGAGAGAGAAGAAAAGAGCAGAAATATAGGAATAGGAACACACCTTCAGTTGACAAAAACAACTGAAAAGTGTCCAATTACAACAGCATTCCGGCCACACAGAATGCTTTCTTTCACTCCATACTCGCAGCAGGCTTACAGCGATGGCACTCAGATT